>NC_089760.1:16130000-16172500 GCF_040412425.1 Macrobrachium rosenbergii | reverse complement strand
TCACTGTATCTATGTATCAGTAAATGAATCTTGAAGTTATAATAATCTCAAAACAATGAACCAGATAAACTTTATGTATAAGCTAATCTGGATAAAAATGTAAAAGCCATAGATAAACTCTTCCCTTCATAAGTTTGAGACAGAGAGAAACGAGTGGCGGGGCTAACTCTTTAGCTAAGCCAAGGACAGTTGTTCGGATATCTACAACGAACGTTGAGGAAATTGAAAAAGGTTCTAGAGTAAATTACCTTAATCAGTAAATTCTGGTACTTGATTATATTGCCCAAAATTACCGGAGGGTCTAAAGGCATGCTGTGCCAAAATATCAAGAAGATACAGCTAAAAATAAAAAAATATTCAAGAAAACCTATGCGACAATGGGCTTGAAATACTTAGTAGTAATGTGGATCCTTTGATATTGATTCTATAGTTCAGAAATGTATTCAAGGGCATATGTTTTATCACTTGAAATTGTACCTAGTATCAATTATTTTTGACAAAATCTGTATCCAGTAGCATTGCTGTTTTCATTCTATCACTCGTTTGTCTGTATTATTTATTCCTGTGAATAAAAATATTTGTTGAATCGAAAATCTATTTTTGTAACGTGTTTCAAATACTGAAATTTTTACCTGGGAGCATTTGTTTCTAAGAAATATGCAATATTGGTTATCTTTCTGTTTGTGTAAGTGAAATTGAGCAATAGCTTTGTTTCTGTAACCCGAGGTATCGTTTGTTTTTACAAATGAGAGTACACAGTCTTGGTATCTTGTTGCTGTCTGTATCATTTGTTTCTGCAACTCTGAAGTTGCAGATACGTTCCCCTACTTAATCGAAATGTGCAGAAATTTTAGTTGAGGTGATACAAATATCAAATAGTTTAGTGCTATTACTGCATCTGAAAGGGTGCAAGAAGTTTCAGCGACTAGATAGCATTTATTTCTGTTATGGTCCCCTTGAGTTGGAAGCAGTTTTTTCAATGACTAATTTTAGAATTAGAACAAGGAAACGTCTTTCATTTACCTGTGTTACTTTAGTGTTTTCAGTTGGTACGCACGTCTTCATTTCTAGTAAACTTTTGTTCCAAGAAGTTTTGTCGTTTATAATTGTTGTTTTGTGGTGAATGCTATTTTTGCGCGAATGTCAAATGATAGATATCCTTTATTAAATACCGTGATCGATTAATAAACTTTTATCCTTTCCTCTGTTTTATTACAATTAATTGTGGTATCCCCTTATTCCTTTGTTCTGAACCACTCGTTGGAAAGGGGACAACATCCAGCAAACAAAAGCTAGCCATTTCTCTCTCTCTCTCTCTCTCTCTCTCTCTCTCTCTCTCTCTCTCTCTCTCTCTCTCTCTGCATTAAGGTAGTTTTAAGACGAGCATAAGATTTATTGCTGCGAACAGCGGTCGACGAAGTAAATGGATGGGTTGTCTATATTATGTATGCTGGAAGCGTAAAAGAAAATGAATTTGCATCTCCAGCGGAGGTCTTGAAATATAGTGTTATTCCTTCGTGTCAAGACTAGGAACACCTTGCTTGTAAAATAAAATGAAAATAATATTCTTTGTCTTTTTTTCTAAGTTTTTTGGTTGGGTTACATTTCTTGTTTTCTTGTATCCGAATTCTTCCCGTTCTATCATACACACACACGCACACATATGTATATATATATCATATATATATATACATATATACAGAAACAGATACATTCATACACACACAATGAGAACACTGGATGTTACAGTTAGAGTCGGTGGGGTTTGAAATTAAACTGACAGTATAATTGATCGGTGAATTTGCTGTGTGATTTTCTTGAAGCTAGAGTATTCTATCAGCTGTTAATGGCCTTCATCTCAAATACTCCAGTTTTCGTTCTCAAGGGGTAATCACTTATCTGCGATGTGGATTTTTTTTCTCTGTTATTTGATCAAGTTGGAAATTTTAGTTGGAGGACAGTGTGTCATAAGCATAATACCTTCATCAGTTTTGTATTGGATTTTTTTTTATGCAAGATTGGGATGATCTTTGTATATCGAGGACGTTTTTTCTCAGTACTGCACTGTTTGGTATAGATGGATGACAGCTTTTCCGTGTAATTTATATGTGTTCGTCGGTAACTTTTTTTCCTTGACATTAACATCACATTCTGATATATTAGGCATTCAAATTAAACTGCATAATTTAGTCATGTTCATTTCGCTCAATAAGAAGAGACAAATATTGCCGGTAAAAATTTTATTTTGTTGTAAAAATGAAGTAGGCTGGTTCCTTCCTTGATTTTTACTTCTTGTTTTTTAGAAAGTTTTACTTTTTACACTTGTACTTATTTTACATGTAATAACTGTAGTTTTTTTTTTTATTCACTTTCCACTTCTAACTTCCCAGCACTATAATTCTGTATTTTTTTTCATGGTTTCCACACTTACTTTTTACATCTTTTTTATTTACTTCATCTCATCTGTTCACATTTCTTCTTTCATATTTAGTTACGATTTCTTTCCTTCCTTATTTTCCTCCTTGTTCCCTACTGAGGTCCCTTTTTGCTCTTCGGTAATCCCAGTACTCAGTGGCCAATCACTTTATGTTCAAATTTATTTTTAAAGAAAACTTTTCATTGTATTATCTTTTAGTCCGAATTTAACTCGGATTTTTTTTATCACCCGTCGTTACACTTACTTGTGTGACGCGAATATTAGATAAGCCAGTGGAGGAACTACCCGAACTACTCTGTTCAAAGTTCCTGGCTGTTTTTATAACAGAAATGAATAGCCCATCATAATAATTTTTTTTACCTCACATATACAAGATGTGAAGAAGATAAGGGCAGTGGGTTCTCAGACGGGTCATTATGGATGTTGCATGCGGAAGTTGGATCCTTTTAGGTTCCTCTTAGCTTTCTCTTTTTATCTATGGAAGCCTTGCTGGAGGTGAAAAAATTGTCATTGAAATAAATGTTATTCTGGATGTGTATTGTTTTTTTTTATTGTGATGCATTTTAATTTTGACAACGTGTGCCTTACATTTATTCTACATGCATTTGATTGTGCCTAGGGCCCGTCACTGTTTTTGTTCGAACAAAAAACAGTGAAAGATGAAAAATGGTTGTTTTTTAATTACGACACGGATAGAGTTCGGACCAGGGCTTTTTTCATTAATCAGAGCTACATAACTAAATGTACATTTATTGTCTACGACGCTGTAAAGCTTCATTTCACAGCGGAAAATTTCAAGAAAATAGATCGTAGTTAATCCTTATATTCCTTCTTCATTATTTTGCAAATGAAATCTTTTGTTACTGCACCGATTATTATTATTATTATTATTATTATTATTATTATTATTATTATTATTATTATTAATGAAGATGCGCTAACATTTTGAAGGAACGAACTTAATATATCCTCTATGTGCTATGCAAGCATAATTGAATTATGCTTGCATATATTTTGTTGATGACATGATGAGGCTTCTTATATTTGTGTCCTGCAGGAAATGTATGTACCGAACACTAATGTTTGGTAGCAGTTTTATTTCAAAATATAATTTTTTGTACTTGTAAGCTGTTTGAATGCTTTGGTTTGATGGCGTCGTCCATCCATCCCTAATTCCTGTGGGAACTAGATGAACACAACCATTATGAAAATTTCTCGATCTTTGGGAAATCGTTCTAGTTGCGTTAGGTTGCAAATACTGTGCATTTCGCATGAGTGAAAGTCTTTGTCCTGGAACAGCTGTTTAAAGCTGCTGTACAGAAATACTAAATTTAGCTCCCCTTTTTTGTATCAAATTAAACGCTGTGTAATTCAGATAATTTGTTTTTTCTTTGAGTTGCTTTGTTTCATTTCATTGACAGAGTTGTTTTGTGTTTAACAAACATTTCATTTATTTATTTTTCCATTTTTCATTTTAGGGATTAGAAAAAATCTCTTTTCGTACAATCCACATATTTTCATTTGATGCATTCTTCTATCCAGCCACAAAAATGATGGTTGAAGATGCTTCCACATCATTTGGAATGAGAACAAAGGAGTTTTAGTATGTTTGTTGTGTTAGCCTGCTTGTAAAAGGATTACGCAAAAAGATATGTATTCATTTTAACGAAAATTTTACCAAAGACTGGCCCCTTGATTAGCAGCAATTGATTGGATTTGAGAGAGATAGCGATAAAACTGTTGAAACGGGTATGATAAGTTATTAATGTTTATATTAACGCCAATATTCATATTAGAGAACCTTGTTAGCGATTTATTCACTGGTAAGGTACTGCGCAACTAGTAAGTATTCAAAGCACAGATTTAGTTATTCTTGGCAAAGCGCGCAGTGGGAATAATGCATGCCGGCGTCACGAGTGTGTTATTCCACGCTAAGAGAAGATCGGACGTTAATTTCTGCCAAGGAAGTATATTGGCTTCTCTTAAAATCGAATGCATTGTTTTCATTCAGGGAGCTTGGATAAGTGGAATTTTTTCCTTGTAATATATGGCGAATGATTAAATACAACCCCCAAAAAAGTTAAGTATACCTTAGTTTAACAAGACCACAGAACTGATTAACAGCTCTCCTAGGATTAGATTTATTTTACTTGGCTAAAAAACAGTTGGTTACCTAGCAACGGGACCTACAGCTTATTGTGGAATCCAAACCACATTATAGCGAGAAATGAATTTCTATCACCAGAAATAAATTCCTCTAATTCTTCATTGGCCGGTCGGAGAATTGAACGCGGGGCCAGCAGAGTACCCATCCCTCCAATGAGGAACTACATGCATATAACCCAAGAGATGGTATTAGCTTCGTACCTTGAATTTTCGGTTTTGGTGACGTTTATGAACAAGTAGATTCTCGTTTCACATTTTCGTAACTGAAAAGTTGTTTGATTTTAGTCAGCAAGCTCGCGTACAGACGAACAAATCAGACGCACTCAAGCAGACACGGGGAAAGTGGAATCAAAAGTTTCACTCACATCACGCAGAAAAGTCAGAGTTACAGTGAATATGGTAAGAATTGTTAGGTTCTCTCTCTCTCTCTCTCTCTCTCTCTCTCTCTCTCTCTCTCTCTCTCTCCTATAATGTAGAAGACTTGTTTTTTTAGTTTTTTGAAATCTTACATTTTTAAACGCGAATCAAATTTTTGAATTGTTTAAACCTGTGGAATTTACTTTTTGCTGCAGTAACGCTATTAAGGTTAGAATTTTAGGTTAATCTAAAGGTGAGATAATGCAAGAAAAGGGAATTTTGGCGGCGTGTATTTTTTTTTTTTTTTACTTCTGTACTTGATATATACATAAACACACCATTACGGTCGTCCAACCACCAGTCGATCCATCGTGACTGGGCAGCAGTGCCAGATATGTTAAGAAAAAGGCATGGGGCAGGCAACCTCATTTATAATCGAGGTTTTTAAGAGCCGATAGGTTTTGCACTTCTGGCGTCCCTTCCTGTAAGCGAGGTAAAGAGGCTACGTAAATTGTGTGTGCATATATATATATATATATATATATATATATATATATATATATATATATATATATATATATATATATATATATATATATATATGTATGTGTGTGTGTGTGTGTGTGTGTGTGTGTGTGTGTGTGTGTGTGTGTATGAAATAGTCTTGTTTCGTGTTTTCTGATAGAATGAGGCACATAATTTCCTGGGCATTGATTAATTCAAAGACGCAAGTTTGCTCGTTTTAATCTTAAATTAACTTGGCCTGGTGCTATACGCCGTGGAAAAAAACCCACATTAAAGGAATAATATTAAGCCGAAGATCGACGATCTTTCGCCTCGCCAGTAAATGAGTTAACTGTGGTAGGGTGGGAATCAAACAGAGGAGGGAAGAAGGAGAAAGTGAGGAAGAAACTCATAAGGTAGGAAACCTGGAAACCTATAGATTTAGGGGGTTTTATTTATAACCGTTATGGTGGGGTCGTGATGTTGGGGATGTTTGGACTTGTAGGAGTGAAAATTAAGGAAAGAAGAAGTAGGAGAATACGGAAAAATATTTCAACCTGAACAAATTGAAGAATGTTATCTCATTCAAATTGCAGATTTAATCTTGCTTCAAGAGAGCGCTGTGGGGATATCTCCTTTGTTGATTCGTGGTTACTCCAGAAATTGGGATTTATGGCTGCGGTGTAGTGTGAAAGCTTGTGTTACACCTTCGGAAACCACCTCCGAAATTAATTTCTCTTCCTACCTAAGGTGTGTTCGACTTTTTCTCATTTTGTGTAATTTTGCCTTTTTTTTTTTATTTTGCTACGTTTCCTTTCTCTTATCCTCCTCACTATTGCCAAAAATATATATATATATATATATATATATATATATATATATATATATATATATATATATATATATATATATATATATATATATAAATATAAATATATATAAATATATATATATATATATATATATATATATATGTGTGTGTGTGTGTGTGTGTGTGTGTGTGTGTGTGTGTGTACATGTATGTATATATTACCTATCTCCTTTCCCAACGGTGACTCTTTTATGAAGTTTTAACTATCGTATATAAGGTATGGGGGACTGTTACACTACGTAGGAGATGGAAAATTGCCATTTTCATTTCTGTTAAGAAGCTCAGTAAGAATAATTTTCAATCCGTTAGCTGCAGGCCAGTTGCTATAACCAGTTGATCAGTAAGCTAATGGACAAGATAATTAACCCCAGCCTGGTATGGGATTCTGAGTCTGAAAGATTAATTTCTCCAACTTAGTTTTGTTTTAAAAAGAATCGACACACCGTAGACTTCCTGCTAAGATTATGCAACTAAAACCGACAAGGAACACAACTATTATTTATATGGTAGCAGTCCGCCAGTGTGTGTTCTCTCATTGTGCTACGTTTCTGTCGGGACTAAGTATATTCAGGCGCGTTGCTCCCGGTTTAAAACCAGCAGGAGGGATTATAGCCTTCATCTTATGTGTTTTGCTGAAATTTGGTCGAGTTCCTTATGGCCTTTCCAAAAGGTGTTATTTTTCACATTTCAATCATTTATTTTGTTAAATCTATAAATGTTTGTGAATGATATGTATAATTTTATGCATTAGTATGTGCATGTCTGTGTGAGTTTTTAATAATGGTCATTTTTTTTTTACCAAGAATTCATTTATCTGCACTTTGCCATGGTGACGATAAGTCGCTTCTACGGCCTTAGTACCGAGTCCTAAGGCCGAAACTCCATACAGTCACACACTCATGACTACATGAAATATTCAGTCGGATTCAGACGTTCTACTTCAGCTTCAGGACCGAAACCGTTGAAAAAAGGCACTTTGCACTAAATGTCCTTGTATTACTTTCACTTTAAGGGAATTCTTTTTTTCAGTGTCAAGATTTTAGCGGAAATTATATGAAATTTGTACATTTAAGTTGCAAGTTTGTATGTATTGAAATATCTTTCGTTTCATAATGTGAGTACAGTAGAATTTAATGATTATTCAGGTGTTTCATGAAAAAGCTATCTTTGAGATTCTGTTAATCTGCTTAGTTTTGTTCACGCGTGTGAGTACGTGAGAGAGAGACGCAGCTGTTTCTCGTTTCTGCAGAGTATGAAGTTGGCCTCTCAAAACTTCGGCTGGAGTATTATTAACTGCATGCCTAGCTTTTTTCATACCTCACCGTTGGCTGTTTGTTTATGAATTGTTTCTTTACCTAACTCTCACCTGTTTACTTGTAAATTACAATAGACGTTTACTAACAGATTGCAAGTTTCTTCAACTTGGAGAAAAAAATATCAAGCTCTGTGGTTTATCGGAAATCTATATACCTTGTATGCATACTAGCATATAATGTTTTCTGGCTTGTTTATTGTGAATTGCCGCTGAAATATTGACGACATCACAGCCAAAGGTTAAAATGAAATAGGAAAGTCTGTCTTCCCTGCCTTGCCCTTAGGAAATATAAGTATTTTTATGACGAACATATACTGCGCAACGTTGAGATTTCTCCTGTGGCAAGTCCTCATCACCGCAGATGCCTGTCTCCTGCAACCGTCCGTTGGCATATTGTAGAATTACTTTTACAGAATGACATCACAGGTTTAAACCCTTCCGTTATTTATGCAGTGTAGGTTAATATTTTCATTCCTTATTAGTCATTTTTAATTAAATTGTTGTTGCTTTCTACTTTTATTTTGCAGATTCGTCCTTCTCAATCATGCATTCATACGCGCATGCGTACTCACTGAACAGTGTTTATAAATATATATATATATATATATATATATATATATATATATATATATATATATATATATATATATATATATATATATATATATATATATATATATATATATATATCACACTGTTCAGTGAGGACGCATGATAGATAGATATATATATATATATATATATATATATATATATATATATATATATATATATATATATATATATATATATATAGACAGTATATGTGTGTGTGTGTGTGTATGCGTGTAATTTATGGTCTTTTGCAGATTTTAAAGTAAACTAGAAATAGGATTTTGCAAAATGACCAGACTTTCTTCGGAAATGACGAGAATCATAGGCATATATGTAATTGTACAGAATTACAGGAATATGTAAGAATATTTGAGAATCACAGGAATGTTTGAGAATATACGAGAAGCACATAAATTTATGTAGTCGTGCAAAATCTCAGGAATATATGTAACTAGAAAATCAGATGAATGTATGTAATTGTACAGAATGTCTTGCGGGCATTCATTGTAATGGATAGTGAAACTTTGCTACTAGCTTAACAATGGATGGAAGGAAAGAGGCGTTTGACTTAACGCTGAATGAAACAGGTAAGAAAGTCTTGTCATTCCTAATAATAATGTGTGGATACGCGACCGCTGATAGTCGAAGGAAAGGAGGTTAAAACTTGATGTAAAAATTGGGATGAGTTATCTTCTTCCAAGGAATTGCTGAAGGCTCGAGGAATTGATATCACGTAAGTTCAGTTAATTATTCTTAACATTGATGAATTATTACCAACAAGATTCAAGGTCTAGTACAATGCAGGGGGAAGTGGAAAATGAAATAAAGTACAAGATAACTGATCAATCACTCTTCACTGCGCAGTACCTTAGTTCCTTAGGCGAAGATCCTGGGTTGTAGAATGAATGGACTCGCAGTCGAGTGGGACATCTACACATGGCACATTAGGGTACTTGGAATGGCAATCGATGGGTCAGACAAAGGGTGAGCCTCGGCTCGAGGGTAAGGTTAGCTTGGTGGTTTGGTGCCAGCTCAGTCGCTAGTCTGCTCTCAACTGCCTTTGTTGACCTGGGGTCATTCTTATCAGACCTTGGGTTTCTGCTGATGTCCATCACCCCAAGCAATTCAGGTGGCCTGAGTGCCGAGGGAAAGTCCCGTTAGATCCCGCTATAGGCCATTCACGTGGCTGGAGAGAAGGCAGGTTTCTGTGTTGGGAAAGAGTTCCTTGGTCAGTGAGAGTTGTAAACCAGATTAAGTTATGTGCTTTGAAGGGGCTTAGGGAGGGAAGGTACTGACCCTGACGCATTTAATGGGCAAAATTCAAATACTAGGGAGTGTCTTAAAGGTATTGTTTTCTCAAGTTTTAGCATGAAGGGTTCCTAAGAAGTGAATATTTAGCAATATATATATATATATATATATATATATATATATATATATATTTATATATATATATATATATATATATATATATATATATATATATATATATATATATATATATATATATATATATATATATATATATTGTGTATGTGGGGGCAGGGGGAAAGGGTACGGTAAAAATTTAATTCATTAAGTAAAACAGGCAGCAGAAAGAATAGCAGTCGAAGAGCAGTGTGGATTTAACGAGGAAGAGGGTTTGCAGATCAAGTGTTTATTAAAAGCAGGTGATAAATTCCAGAGCGAAGGAAAATACCTTTTGGACTAGCAAAAACTAATGGTAGAACTAATAAGAGGTGGAATGTTTAGTGTGCTCAGTATATATGTTGTTGAAGGTAATTTACTGAGAACGAGTACAAATGAAAACATAATCGTGTCTTAGACTCTGTTGATTGAAGAGTGGCAGGTGTGGTGTAACGAAGGCCTTGGATAATGGCGTTACTGTTTCTTTATGGGTAAATTGAAATGGGAACACGGATGGAAAAAGCCGATTCAGAAAGGTATTCATTGGAAATTGTATTAGATAATAATAAGAAAAAGTAGAGGGGCAGCAAAATAAGTTAAATGTATAATATATAGGTGGTGTTCTTGAGCCGGGTCTCATTCATGCATGTGAAATGAAAATTCTGAATACGAACAAAGGAAAAAATATTGAAGCTGTTGATATGAATTGTTTGAAGAATGTTAGAGGCGTTGAAAGACAGAAGGGTAAGAACTATGGAGAAAAGGTAGGCAGAAGTGATAAAGGAGTATGTGAAGAAGATGAAGACACCCGCAAATGTACTGGAAAGATAAAGTCAAAGGGGTATTAGAATGGAGGGTTCTTATTATCTACAAGGGGAGACAATGCACACTTACAAGAAAAAGGTGAATGTTGATGTGTTCTCGGAGGCTCGACGTGCTGCTGTTGAGCATATTTGTTGATATATGAATTTTTACTCACGGCGGGTTCAACCTGGATTCATCATTTAAAAGATGATCTTGACAAGGACAATTTAAATTTCTTTTTTCATTCTCAGACTCAACATTTTAGGTGAAACGTCGTACTGTTAAGAAAACTGTCACAATATGTTAAGGAAGTACAAGATCCTATTTAAATTTTTGTAATTAATATAACCGTTCAGTGTACAGAATAGTTCCGGGGCATAACTTTAAGGTTTAAAGTCCTTAATTGTGCAAAGGGAGAGTGAGAGAGACTCCTTGTTGTTAATCTTCATTAATACAATGATGTAATGTTAATTTATGAGCCATTGCTTATAAGGGACTTGGTATAACTAGGCCATTTTGATTAATATCCTCATTACAGTGAGTTTGTAGCGTGCGCCGTTCATCTCTGTGTTCTAAATAGCAGTTTTAATGAGAAAGAATACGTATGAGTAAATTTTGTAACGAAATAGAGGGCGTTACAAATTATAGTTTATTGAAATTCCTCCCTTTTTTTAAATTTAAATGTTCATTTAAAACGCGGGAAGTAAGTAAATGCCAAAGGATGTAAGTGGTCAGTAAATTTTCTTCTGTTTGGTTTTCCCTCACGTAAGGGTCAGCCTACACTTTAGCACTTGGTTTAACTTATTACTTTTAGAGTTGTTTTATTTCTTTATTAAACATGTTCATGTTGGTACACTTTCGACGAATTACTTAACCATTTCTTTTTATTACTGGTTTATATGTCCTACTTTTGTGAGATATACCGGGTGTTTCGAAATTAGAGGCCCCCCCTCCACAGAACAAATGGAAAGTTATGAAGTTTTCTGCCATAGCCGATCTCCAAGTACATTATTTTAAGTTTCTATTAAGCTGTTTTTCATTTTACATTTCTTGTATTTTCAGACTGAGTGACAGAGTTAGATGCAGCCATAGCTAACGACTCGGAGGAAATCGGATGGATTGACCGAATCCGGGCTATAACCTTCAGAGAGGCTAGGGATGCTGGCGCATCCTTCATTTCACGTTCCTGGATAGCTAAATACATTAAAAGAGATGACTCCTTTGTTAAAAGAAACTGGAACAAAAATCCATATGACTGTCATTGCGAAAAGAGTGAGAATCGTGGAAGGCCTGAAGTCCTTTCTCAGGAGTCAAAAGACATCATAGCTGAGGCAGTGGGTAGACCAAGAAAGTCTTTACATAAACTGGCGCTTGAACTAGAAACAAAAAGGGGAAAGAAGAGAAGTTATAGTGCTGTATATCGTGAGTTGAAAAATTTGGTATCAAGCCATTTCATGTTATCAGTAAGTCCCAACATCACTCAGCAACAGAGAGAAGACTGTGCATGGTTTTGTGGTTCATTTCTTAAAGATTGGGGTGAAGCTGACTTTTTCTCATCATGCATTTTGCAGTCAGGAAGCCAAATCAGATGAATTTCTTCATTTTGCACAGTCAGGAAGCCAAATCTTAAAATTACGGTTAAGATCCTGAAAATGTGTTATCTGTTGAAAGAAGTACACATTTTTCAAAGATCCTGAAAATGTGTTATCTGTTGATACATTTTTTTGGCACCATGTTTCAAGGCTCTTCAGACACAGGAGCTGCTTGGAAACAGTGGCATCGATTTCTTCTCGTCAAGTGAATTTCCAGGTAGCTCCCATGACCTTAATGTGTGTGAAAACATTGGTAGTATCTTAAAGGATTGTGTTGAAGTGCGCACAGTGAACTATGATGGTATACCAAGCCTCGACGACCTGCGAAGAGAGGTGACCGAAGTGCTCAGGGAAATGGAGTTTGGGTCTCAACTTTTTTGCGATTTGCTTAAATCATACCCCTCAAGAATGCAGGCTGTGGTACAGGCAGATGGAGGCCACACAAAATATTAAATACTCAGAGAGAAACTTAAATAAATACCTGTTCTGAATTAATTTTGTTTTTGTCCACATCAATTTTAGTTTATGCTGTAGAGGGGGGGCCCTCTAATTTCGAAACAGCCTGTACGAGTATATTAAATCTTCAGCAGACTTGGATGGAATTCGAAGTGTTTTTTTTTCACTCCTGAGTTAGTCACAGTTGCATAAGGAAACTGAGCCTGTCGATTCTTTAACTGACAATTTGGGCAACATAAATAGGTAAACTCCCTTTCGTGTATATAATCATCGAATTAAAGACAAACATTATTCATTGGCGATGGTGGAGGACTGCATACTTGGGAAACAAGGAGGCTCATAGTCTCTGGGAAAGGAATAGATCTAATTGACATGCATATATACACCCAACTAAGAGCTGTGGCCAGAGTTTATGCTTCAGCAGTAAATCAATACAGTTTGACTATACTTCATCCACTTGGTACAACACAGGAAAATAAATGGTGGACTACTCTCAAGGAATATTAAAGAGATTTTCGCAAGAGTACGGTATATAGTTTGGCCTTAAAAGCAGGTGACGCCAGTCTCTCGGAATTGATCTCATCCGAGTATGGATCTGCGGATGCTGAATCTCTCTTCAGCAACATTTTGCAATTCAAGAAATAACTACTGGCATGGGTGAAAGTATACAGTACATTGCGGTGACCAAAGTTCATTAGAAGTACGGTATGATGTGGAATGCTTGATTATCCTTGCAAATTGTTGAATGCTTGATTATCCTTGCAAATTGTTGAATGCTTGATTATCCTTGCAAATTGTTGAATGCTTGATTATCCTTGCAAATTGTTGAGTGGCAGATGACCCGGCCTGTTATGACGACAAACAACCTCCAGTTACTTCACGAATTGCGAAATGTTCCTGGGAGAGTCGGGTACGGTCAGCTTAACTCGACTGAAGTTTATCGCAAAAACACTGCCTTCAACCGTGACGGAAATAACTGAATTCAGTTCCTTTAATGGTATCGAAAGGCTTGAAAACTCATGATCTTGATGGTTTTATGGAATAAGATTCTAATTTCTATGCGTTGATAGGTTTATTTATTTAAATCAGTACTTTAATGATTCCGTATTTACAGTATATATATACATTACTGTATATATATATATATATATATATATATATATATATATATATATATATATATATATATATATATATATATATATAATATATATATAGTATGTATATATATATATATATATATATATATATATATATATATATATATATATATATATATATATATATATGTATCTATGTATGTATGTATGTATACATATTAAAGAGAGATTGAGGGAGAGACATCTTCATTATTCAAAATGTTACCACAGGTTACCAGTTTTATATGTGGGTGAGGCGCTTTTATATTCTGAGAAAGAGAAATTTGATACTTTACCTGCAAGGGATTTTGGCATCCACCTGTTGTTTCTTACATGGAGGCAATTAACCTTCCACCAATTATACGCGCATGAAATTTCATGGAATTACAAGTCTGCCCCTAATAGAATTACAAAGTCCCATTAACAGTCGAAATTGTAAAGAAATGTGACTGTTATGGTATCGACTTCAATTTTGAGAACGAAAAAGATAATTGATTGTGCGTTACGAACGAATACTCATAGCTATTTTTAGGTATGTAAGGGCATCGTTTTATAAAATATACATATATATATATATATATATATATATATATATATATATATATATATATATATATATATATATATATATATATATATATATATATATATATATATATATATATATATATATATATATATATATATATATTATATATAATGTATGTATGTATGTAATTATATACTGTATGTATATAAATATATATTAATAAATAAATATATATATATATATAAATAAATATATATATATTATATATATATAGTATATATAGCGATAAGTCTTTTCAATTTTGTTGCTTCTTCCAAAATACTAAGCAAATTGATATCAATAGCCTCAATTTTTTTTCACATTCAGAATCAGCACATCAAAGCCACAAAGGAAAGTTTGCTTATCAGTGTCAACATGTATTTTAGCTCAAACTACCACAAACACTCCTCTTCTCTTCTAAATGTTTTACTTAGAAACTGCTACATCCATATTGCTTGTCGTATGATGTGTCCCACTTTTCATAACCTTTTTCATCTGTAGCATTTATACTTTAAAATATTTATATGAATCTTATGTTCATAATGATATCCAGGCATCCTCAGACCAGCGAAAGCACATTATCATCGAGGATGATGTTCACCCATATTACCATCCAGTACTCCATCGTTATGGTTTATTTTTTTAGCTCACATTGTTTTTTCATCATTTCCCATTGCAGAAAATATCATATTATCACTTGATTGTTCGTTTTCTCTCTTAATTCCCTATCAATACAGTATCAGCAGCAAGCATCAGCCCCCCTGTACTGTATAACGCCCATAATCTTATCATTAATGTTTGCCCCTACATCTATCTCAGGTTTTTTCTCTGACTATTTTACGTGATTTAATCTAGAAAGAGACTACACAACCTTGGAGACATTTTACACTTTTGTCTCAGATCCACTTTTGTACTAGACCAGCCAGTCTCTTATCCTTATATTTCAACACCTATTTTACTTTCGTCATGAAAACCATTCATTCCCAATAAATTGTCCTCTGCACTATATACCCAACATCCCCCCCCCCACCATTGCATCAGTGTCAGTTTCAAAATATTATCCTAACCTATCTCACAACTGTTTTGATAAAACACACTTGATATACATTACTATTCTTTGGCTAAGTGCAGACTGTTCTGTCACTCAATCTTTCTTTTACCTGTTTTTCCTTTTCTCTCCTCTAACTGTCTTCAGTCAGCATTGTAACATCAACAATGATATACAGCACTAATTTCACGACCCCTTATCTTACAGTCTAACCTGTATCTATACCTCTGGTCTTTTCTGTCAGTTCTTGCATCAATGTATTCTGAAAGATATCAAACACCCATGGACACTCAACATAAAATTGTCTAAAAACCAGTTTACACGAAACCAGTTACTTTACCTTCTGTATATTGTAACAATATTTCGCTTTTAGCTTAAGAACTGTCTCCAAACTAATTGCCTTCAACACCATAAATCTTCAGTATCCTACACTACACATTGCATCCATTGATTTTATCACATTCTTTTTTAGAGCTATGATTGTGATAACTTTTATTTTGTACTTACGAGAGTCTCCCATCGTTGTTTCATAAGTGCTTGATCTACTGATACTTACTTTTTAAACATAAATTGCTCAAGCTCTATCGGTCCTCGCCCCTGTCTTACTTTATCAGTGAAAAATACCGTAACTGCTGTACAAATTAATGTTATACGCACATAATTCTCACAGGATCTTCTGTCAGTTTTTTACCTTTAAGCAAAAGAACAGTAGCTCCTTTGGAGCTATACCCTCATGTGGACTTAGGTTATTCACCCCAAGCACTGTACAGTCCCACTTTCACCATCATGTAACTTGTAAACTCATCAGTTCCTGGTGCTTTTCCATTCTTTATCCTCTACTTGCTCGTCGTACTCCTTCGGGATTTGCTTTCGTGAGCATCCTCAAATATTCAATTGCCATTTCCACTCTTGCATCAGTCAGATATGTATTTTCCCTTCGTTCTATATTCAGCAACTCTTCAAAATACTCCTTCGTGAAACTGAAACTGCATTTTCATTTCTTCCTTTGCCTCTTTCACTATTATATAAATAGCTCATTTACCTCTTGTCTTCTCGTTTCCTATCATATTGTACAGTTTACTCCTTTTTCTCCTTGAGTAGTTTGACCAATTTTCTGTTTACTACTCATTTATCTTTGTTTAATTTTTTACTTACTAATTTTATCTTTGCTCAGTTTCCCTTTACTGCTCATTTTGTCCTTGACCTCGTAATTCATTTTCTTGTACAAAATTGGAAGATAATTCATTTATCCTGTAAAACGCTTCCAGCATATTCCTATCTGCTGTTCTTTTTCCCTTCTTCATACCCTCCAGTACTTAAAAAACTATCCTGTATGGTGACCATATCCTCTATGTTTGCATATTCCTTATGCCATACCATTTTCATCCCTTTTTTAAATGCTAGTCTCAGTTATTTTCAATCTAAGCCACATGTCCCATTTAAATTAGTATGTACATAATCAGTCCGTATTCAGCTGAAACAAAATTTACTATCCATTTTCGTTTTTACATCAAACTGTTCTTCGCTTTCATCTGCACTATACGTAAATGAACAAACTTCCTACCCAACCATTGTGTGTGTGTATGTATGTATGTATGTATATATTATTTATATATATATATATATATATATATATATATATATATATATATATATATATATATATATATATATATATATATATATGTATGGATACGTTAAGTATATCTTAGTTTAACCAGACCACTGAGCTGATTAACAGCACTCTAGGGCTGGCCTGAAGGATTAGACTTATTTTGCGTGGCTACAGCAACGGACCTACAGCTTATTGTGGAATCCGAACCACATTATAATGAGAAATTAATTTCTATCACCAGAAATAAATTCCTCTTATTCTTCATTGGGCGGCTGGAGAGTCGAAAGCGGGCCCAGCAGAGTGCTAGCTGAGTACGATATCGACCCGTCCAACGAGGAACTATATATATGGATAGATAGATGCTGTAGATAGAGAGATAGATAGATATATAAGTATATTTGACTGTAATATCGAGTTTGTTACATGCACGTTTGCTACAACTTACGGTGCCGTGGAAGTTTTTTTTTTTTTTTTTAAGTGTAATGAAGCCATTGGTTGGACCATAGGTCTCAGAAGTCATTAATGGCATTGGTTGCACTGATTAATGAGTTTCCTTTTGTCTGCCGCTCTCTCTGCAGTATTAGTCGGGTGTTCGTTGTAAATATTCTAAATACCCCAGCTTTCTATTGCAATGGAATTAGAATTGTCATGAATCATATGAGTTGGGTAAAGCATAACCATTGGTCAGTCTACAAAAAACTGAAATGGAAAGGTATAGTTATTATTTAACGTAGGCAGTTGTAGTAGAAGCAACACTGATGATCTTGATTATTATTGTCGTTACTTTTCATGTTACCGTTACTCATGTGATTGTTACTTTGGCCGGAGAGATGTAACAGTGGAAATAGTCTCTTTAAGTCAGGGAATTCGGCGGTTCAACTGACTTCAGATGGCAATGCACGTTCTCTTTAGGTTTATCTTGCCGCTGTTGTTAAGTGTATCAGATATCGTATTTCTATCGTTGTTCTTATGTGTTACCTATGATATGTTATTTTTGCCAAATTTGTCTCGGATAACGTTTTGGTAATACACTGCTCACTTTCAAGGCTTCAGTAAATGCTGTGCATAATGCATGTAGGTCCTCTATATTCTTAAAATAGTTGTACCTTCAGAAAAATATATCCATCCCCTAAACATTTTCGCATGTTAGTTTTGCTTTCATTTACATTTTTGTAAGCAGTGTCAGTCGTCCTTTAAAAGATATATACAAGCGCCATTTGTCAGCGTGACGTCGAACATGAATCTAAAATTATGTCGAAATGAGAATAAATACAGCTCTTGCTGAGCGACATGGTTAGGTACCAAAAACCAGGTCATGAGCCTGGACGAAAATATGTATTATTCGAAATTTAGGGTGGCGTAAGACTGCGTTTAAATTCTGGTTTACATGGCATATCGAAAATGGTGTAGGCAGCATATGTATTTTCTTTTAATTTTTTGTTGATACGCCGTTTTGCGGTCGTGTTTTCGGAGGGTAGTAAGGAGGAGTCTCAAGTAAATCAGGTTCTCGTACACCGTGAAGATAACTGGTGTTTCAGTTTAGCACATTCTTGAGGAAAAGAGTGGTATTTACCCAAGTCTGTGCTTCCTGAGTCCACCTATGTATCTCACTGTTCCATACTTCTTAAAAGAAAATACTTTCAGGCCCCTTTTTACGAATGCTTAGTTCAGAAGATCTTTAAATCGCAACTTTTTTTTTTTTTTTTTAACTAGATCCCATTTCTTTTCATGAATATTTTCATGTATTATTTTGCATTCAAACTTCCACGAAATTCATTTGGTTACCCTTTAAGTAACGTTAGTTGTTCTTTAATGTGCGAAAGCGTGAAAAATGGGGTTGCAGCATTAGCATCACTGTTTCAGTGGGTTTTACTTAAATTGATAAAATATAGAATACAGTTAGTGGGATTTTGTTTTAATTAGTTGTATTTCTTTCGTTTTGTTTTACTATTTGTATTTCTATCCTGAAGTCATAAAAATGGATTTTACAGTTGGAATCATCCATTTGCTCGATTCTATCCCTTGGGGTTGAGGGAGGCCAACTTAGCTGGAGAACGTCGAGCCTTCGAACACTTTTTTTGCCATTCGAATTTCTCTCTCGCACTTTCTCGTGTCATTTTTATCGCTGCACCTTTTTCCTGCACCGCTACACACCATCGCTATGTTTGGGTTTTATCGGTTAGTAGTGTTTGAATAATTCGCCGCTGTTTGCATTGAAAACTTGATCCAAGAAAGGTGCTGGGTTATATCGCATTCATGCGATTTTATCTCTGAATTCACACCAGAATATTCAGTTTTTCTTTACTTTTTTTTTTTTTTTTTTTTTTTATCTAACCAGTCGAAGGAATGTCAGTGGCTTGTGCGTATGTACATCGTAGGAAGTAACAACTTTTTCTGGAAATTTTGTTAATGTCATTGCTCTTGGTAATTTTCACAGAACCTTTGTTAGTTTTTTGCTATTAGTAATATTTACGGAAACTGTATACTTAGCATTGCTCTTGGTGTTATTAGGGAAGCAATGTAATCATCTTTACTCTGGTAATATTTCCGAAAAACTCGATATATTTTACCTGTTTACAATTCCTGTCTGGGATGTTTATTAATTATAATAAGTTTTCCATTATGAAATTTTTGTGTTGAAGCACTGGGGGCAGTATGTAAAGCTGTTTGTTGGTCTCTCTCTCTCTCTCTCTCTCTCTCTCTCTCTCTCTCTCTCTCTCTCTATGTATGTATGTATGTATTTATGCATATACATATATATGTATATATATATATATATATATACATATATATATATATATATATATATATATGTGTGTGTGTGTGTGTGTGTGTATATACATACATACATACATATATATATACATACATATATATATATATATATATATATATATATATATATATATATATATATATATATATATATATATATATGTGTGTGTGTGTGTGTGTGTGTGTGTGTGTGTGCATATATGAGACTTTGGCCATTGCTCTGTTAAGAAAAGTTTCTGAAACCGTTTTCAAGTGAGTTTTGAACTTAACCATTGTGTAATATTTGCTGCAGTCTTTAATCACTTCTTTTCTGAAAATCACCTCCAGAATCATCATAAAACTTCTCCCTCTCTAAAATTTTCGTGTGTTGTGATCTGTTTGTGCTGAAGCTACTTCATCCGAGAAAATTGCCCTCGTTTCCTCTTTGTCTTCTGTTAACTTACTTTTATAAAGTTTTATAATTACTCTCCAGCTAACCTTCTCTCTCAACCTCTTAATTAGCCTTTTCTCCTCCTCCGGGTATGTGTGGAAAGTCCATTTGTTGAAAGACTTGTAATACTCCTGTTGCTTCTCAAGATTTGGTAATGAAATTGACCGTTGTTGTTCAGCATTTTACAATATCCTTGGCACCGACATTTATCTGTAAAGTTGGAATTATGTTCTTTTGCTCCATTGATGCTTGGCCACGCTGATCTTCCGCCAATAACTGTTTCTCGTATTTCTGTCGTTATTGGATACTTGGCCTCTTCTCAGTACTTCTTTTGTTTCTTTTGTTTGTGAACATCTCAAAGGTAGTCTTTTTCTCATCATGCATGCACGTTCACTTTAAACGTGCCATAACTCAATCGAAAGGGTTCCATTGATTTTTTTATAATGCAAATGCTTTACTGCGTATAAGAGCCTCTTGACTCTGTGCCGTCGTCGATTTTGGGTTCATAGTACTGGTCGATTTCTTCATGGCCACAGTTGCACTAGAAATTACAAACTCAAGAGTTATTCTAATAAATCAATTCCTCATAACATTCTTTCCCCTGTATTCCCTGAGTTATTTACTCTGCCGCTATTCAGGAGGTAGATTTTGTCACCTTACATGTGAAGTACTTTAGCAGTGTAATGACCTTCATCCTACCCCAACCTTCATTTACTGAAGAACTGGTTTTGGTCTGATTTGCTCTTTTTTGTTCTACCTAGTATTGAAAGCGCTTCTCTAAATTTCGCAATAGGGCAATTCTTTTCGAACCTTTTCATGCGAAAAATTGTCGACTTCGCTTAGATGAAGGCTGCTTAGAGCATAAGCGCCTCACCGGCTATTGGAATGATTATAACTCCACTTTTTTTCTTTTTTCCAGAACCCATCGACTGCTGTCATCACATTGTAATATGTAGCTGAAGTTTCATATCGGAAATATGAGTTAAAGTGAATTTATTATTATGCTTTACCCCATTTGCATTTTTTTTCGAATACATAATGGTCTTAATCCCGAATGGGAAATGTTGTTGTGTTCTCTCAACTGTTTTCTCTGCCTTTTCACAAAATCTCCCTTATTTAAATTTTTTCCCAAAAGATTTATGTTTTTATATGTAAATGACAATAAGAACATTGTATTTTAATTTGATTTTACAATGGTTGCTTCATTACCTAGCTGTTAACATTATCGTTTTTTAGGAAACAAAGATCGTTAGGAAACACCAAGGAGATTTTAAGGAGATTATTTGATATACAGTAGATGATTTTATATACAGGAAATTTGTCTTTACTCTGCTGTTCAAGCCAAAGGGATTAAATGAGTACACTTGATTATGAGTATTCGTGCTCCTAATCCTTATTCAATGGCATAAAAGTTCACTTGATTTAGTTTTCATTGGACATTCTACGGAAATCTTACCGCATTTTTCAACAAATCTTGACTCTGTTTCCGTGCATTTCTTGCACTTGATCGCAGATAAGCCAAGGGGGTTTGTTACAATGCGTTACAGTTAATTGAGGGAAAATGAAAGATAAGTTAGAACAGGCTCAGCCTCACAGGTGAAGGAGTTTAATTTTACCTAAATAAGTAAACTTACTGAGTTAGTCTGTGTCGATGAAAAGATCAAATAATAAGAGGTATCAGTGAGCAAACTTACACTTTTGTGTAAAGTTCCGATGGACCTAAAACATTTCTGTAAGTAAATGTTTGAATTTTGGTGTAATATAAAACGTTAACAGATGCCGGATGGAATGGTGAAGTAACAACACAGGACTAGTTCCTGTACAAAATGGGGAAAACGAATTCTAAAACCGACGGAGTTTGTTAAGAAAAGCATTGTACCATATATTCAAGTCGATGAACATATACGAGTACTTCTTAGTAATAAATAAACTGCTGTAATTTTCCTCCAAGCCCTTGTGTGGCTCTCCATATTACAGAACAGTTGCAAGAAAACAATGCATTTTCAAGTATGAAAGATTTATATTTTATTTTTTTTATGACTTTGGCAGTACGTTACTCTAGAATTGTCATACCAATTTTTGGTTCTCTTAATAATATCTTCGATATTGTCTTTGTAATATCATCAAAGTCAGTTTTGCATTTGTTGTCTTTTAATTATTATTATTATTATTATTATTATTATTATTATTATTATTATTATTATTATTATTATCCCAGTTGTCAACGGAATTAGCAGGGGATCATTACCTTTGCCACCTTGCATTGCCAGGACATACTTGCACTTGTCAGGGCGAGGCCATCGGATGACGTCATTGGAAGTGTGATGTTGCAATGTAATGAAACCAGTCCGCCTGAGTAAGTTTGCGGAAGAGTTAAGAGGAACGGCGAAATTATATTACGGAGAGTCTAACCGCTAATTACAAAGTCACTGAATCGCGGTGTGTTGTGCATGCCCTGCTTGCGAGACTGAAGGCACAAGGGTTTCGCTTTGGTGAATTTCTCTTTCTTATATGCACTTGGAGTTTGTATGCATGTATGTGTATGTAGTTATGTATGTATGTATATACACTTATAAGTGATGAAAGTTTGCCAGTTTTTTAATTGAAAATAAGCTCTTGGACAAAAATTGAATTGTAGAGAAAAAGCTATTAGGAAATTGGATCAGGATATGGGTTTTTAAAAATGTGTATATGTTGATGGAGAGATTCTCAAATGCATTCAGTTTAAGAACCTTGATGCGTAATAAGCATGTTAATATTTTTTAATGGTAGATATATTTTTTCTAAAATAAAACTGTATATTTTATAACTTAAAGGTTACAGAGAGAGAGAGAGAGAGAGAGAGAGAGAGAGAGAGAGAGAGAGAGAGAGAGAGAGAGAGAATCGGGCGGGGGGGGATTTGCTAAGAAAGAGCAAACCCGCACAACGGTATTAAAGTTTGCTGTTGTATGGTCATCTCATTTAAATTCGGACGGGGTTTCCATGTGTAACATTCGGTGCCTTTCACTGCGGCGTTGAAGCTCGTTCTAACTTTATTGGACGACTCCGTGATACTTCAGGGTCCAGCCTCAGAGTTGGCAGATGTTTTCATCAAATTTAAAAGCGAGGTTCCGTGGAAGCTTTCCCTTCAGATACATTTTCACACTGTTTTTGCTTTCGTGAACAATCGGTGGTGAATATTTTTAGCTGAATTTAAAATAAAAATTCTTTTTCCTTCAGAAAATGTTTTTGAACTCCTGTTGGAATGAAAACTCACGCACTAGTTTTGCCGAGCACTTTTAATTTCAACTTTGCTTTGGACGCATATTTAAAATCGCGTCCCTGAGATGCACATTTGGTAAAAATAAAGAAAGAAGAAAGATCAGAAGTGATAATAGAGGTGGAGTGCAACCACAATTCCACATTGCATGGCTACATAATTTCTGATGGGTGTCATCTGCGTAAAGCAACAACGTCGCAAAACTAACGACATCCGAACGCAAATTTAAAGGCAAAACCACGTAATGGGTTCTGTCATTGAAAATGTTAATAATTTAGTTTTACTCTTGATACTCTGATTTTTTTGACGCAAGGTTTCCTTGTAATGCAAGATGCTTTAATTAGCGACGGGTGTTCAAGTAAGTAGTAATTAGGTTTATGATAATATTTGGGATATGATAGAATCTGATTTCCAAGCCAAAATCATTGTAGGCTTTCAGGCTAAAATGCCTTATTTCTAAGCCAAATCACTATTAGACGTTAAGATTGAAATGCTTTACTTCAAAAACAAAAATAATTAAGAAGTTAAAGCTGAAGGTTTTATATCTCAAGTTATAAATGATTGTAAATGTTAATCACATGATATTTTTATAGCCAAGTATAAAGATGTTCACCAGTGTCTGTGTCTGGGCTCATCCCCTCATCCAGAATGCAAAAGCACCTTTGATAATCTTGCGTAAATCCATATGCATATATATTTTTCACTGTTATATGTGTGACTGTGTGATACATATAAAAGTACCTCACGTAAAGCACTGTAGGCATAACTTTAGGTTCTCTGCAGCATCCCTTCAGCCCCTAGCTGTAACCCCTTATACTTTACCTTCCTTCGTTCATATTCTCTTTCTTCCATCCGCTCTTAACAGTTGTTTCACAATGCAACAGTTAGGTTTTCCTTCTGTTACACCTTTAAAGCCGTTTTACTCTCAATATCCCTTTCAGCGCTGAATGACATCATAGGTCTCAGTGTTTGGCCTCTGGGCTAAATGCCATATTCTATTCCATTCTATTCCATTCCGTTACATACGAAGTACTGTTTTGTGTGTGTGTGTTTATTGACAACTTTTTACCTGTTCCGTTGTCTGTTGCAAAGTTTGGGTGGAGAGGGAAATGTCAGCTTTCCGGATGAGCGTCGAGGCGGGGAAGAGGGAGGGCCATGCAGGTCTCATTAGTGGAGGGGAAGGAGTGAAGCAGTGTGCAAATTACTTTTGATCTGTTACCTTTTAAAGGCAAGCAGTTTGCTCGGCAGTATCATTTGTTGAGAGATGAAAGGACAGTCTGTCAGTTTCATTCAAAAAGGTCATATACAGTATATCAAGCAAAGGAAGTGTTTCGTGATAAACATTATTTAATGTGTGGAAATAATTTAAGATTGACTTACGTCAGCATGTACGTATGAGATTCAGTGATTTATCATTATTTGCTCTCATATGTAGCGCGTGCACATACGGGCAAACTGTAATCGCTTAAATGCGTCTGTAATGACAACTCTAACCCAGACTTCCCACATCCCGAATCTGTTCATTGTGGAAATCGTGCTTTCCTGCGGGCCCACTTAAATCATAAACGGGCCCCAGATGGATCCGAAATAGCTTAGATTAGACTTATCTCATTTTCCTCGAGAGCTCGATAGTCCTGTTTTCAAAGATTGGCTTTGGATTGAAATAACATTTTCAAAGTGGTCTCTCTCTCTCTCTCTCTCTCTCTCTCTCTCTCTCTCTCTCTCTCTCTCTCTCTCTCTCTCTCTCTCTTATGCCTTTCCCTTCCAGCAGATTACTCGTCGGTTGGGTCTAATTTAGTTTCCCGATAACCAGGCTGGTAATGAAATGGACCTTATAGTAGCTTTCTATCTCTTTCTTACTTAATGACATTCGAAATGTTTTGAAAAGTCTTCTTTACTTTTCAGATAGTAACTCAGGTGCAGATAAAGTTATGCAATATTTTAATTTTGTGCAAGCCTCTGATATTGATGTAAACTTCCATTATAAATGCATATGCATATTGTTTTTACGTTATTAAATGTTACTACTGTTATTGTTTGTATCATTATTATTATTAGAATTAAAGTTGCAGTAATGACATAATCATTTATTGGTTCTTCAGCGTTACTGCATATCATTATATTTTCACTACTGACAAAAGAAAATTTCAATTTTTAATGTAGTTTCAAAATACATTCTGTTAAAAATAAAATCCTGTTTTTAGTGTAGTTTACTTTCTGTGAATAAATGTGGAGTTTTTGTGTGTACCCTAATCTTTCTTCGCCTGGTACAGGATTATCTGGAAATAAGAAATCTTATCAAGGAAGGCCTTGTGCACATAATTGATTTACTAGCATTATTTGGCGTTGCAACATCTATGATAATCCCCTCTTTGGAGGGTACAGATTACTATTAGCTACGCAAACATACACACACACACACACACACACACGCAAACGTGTATGTGTGTCTGTATGTTCGTGCATGGCATATGTGTGTAACGTTGTGGAATTTTACGAATACTATATATGATATATATGATATATATATATATATATATATATATATATATATATATATATATATATATATATATATATATATATACTATATATATTCGTGTGTTTGTATTCATTTTCTAATTGATTTTTATGTAAGTTCGCTAAGTAAATACTACTGTATGAATAAATATCAATGTACTTGATGATAAACAGTTTTGTGGTAACAATGTTACAGGTATTCATTTTGACTAGTCTTACAGTTTCCCAATGTATTTTTTTTTGTATCACTTTTGTAGAATGAAGCAGTACTAAATATATAAAAAAAGACATTCATTGTGAAATTTTTCATTGAGTAGTACACACTTTTCTGATTTTTTTTTCACTCTAGTGCCACTTCTGTTCTGATACGTATGTATGATTAGGATGTTGCAAATTACATCATGTAAATATATGTATGTATGTATGTATATATATGTGTGTATAGTATAGTATATGTATATGTATATATATATATATATATAGAGAGAGAGAGAGAGAGAGAGAGAGAGAGAGAGATACTAATATGTATGTATTTATGTATGTAGATTGGCATGTATTTTTCATTTATTTATGTGTGATTGTGTGCACAGTGTGGCAAATTTGTAAGGCCGTCGATTAATTGTCCATTTTCTCACTACTGTTACCGTAACTAAGATTTGCCATCACATCAGCTTGTTTGTGAATAAGGATTAGCAGTGAAATAACAAGATGTTAATTAGAGAAAAACCCTTGATGTATATAATTTCCCCTAAACGTCTTAGCTTTTGATTTTAGTGTCAGTGGTAACAAAACCGAATGAAATGAGTTGAGAAAAGGAATTTAGGAAAAAATCCTGATGAAATAACGGTTTTGGCAAGGCATTCTTAGTAATAATGGAAGTATTCTTAAACCCTGCCCAATCTTAAATGCATTTAATATTTTCAGTTACATCCATTATGGCTTACACTTAGATTTTATAACTAGGCGGCTTGTCGAGACAACAGTCACCCAACAAGGGGTTGCAGATGATAATGTAAGACTTTAGTGTGGCTAGAATTCAATATTATTCAAGGAGATAGATGCGTCCGTCTCGGAAATTTGTCCAGAAGGTCCTGTCAAGACTCCTTAGGTACGACAGAAGTCACAAAGCCAAATGAAAGATTTGAAGCCTCCTAATATTCCTCTTAGTGTTTCTCGTGGCTGACTGTCTTTCAGGAAAGCGTTGGTTAACATTCTTAATTCCAGATGTAACACGAAACGTATTGAGGCTCTCTGTGCATAATGAAATGTGTCCTTCAAGCATCTGAAGGAAACTGAAGTATAGCCTCAGCATCATTTCCCCATGAATACAGGGGAATGCAGCGCTTTGGCCACGTATTACGTCTGTCCAGTGACATTGCTTGAATTCTAGCAAAAATCTCATTTGAATGCCGCTGCCTTTAATGTGTCGTGGTTCCTGCTTTCTTTGGCTTTTTCGTATTTTTTTTTTTAAGTACATTACTGTAAACACAACTTCCACGCAAGTTTATCGCTCGCGTTCTTATATCCATAGACGTTATTAGTACAGTAATTGCCTTTTCGGAAGTGACGCCTTACTATTTAATAACTATATTCTCTATTCAGTTTAAGGCTCGACTGTGTCTATTCGTTACTTATACTAACAAGAGAATTACAAAATATGTGTAAATATTTGCAAGCCTGCAGTATTCGGAAGGCTGGAAAACATCGTCGAAAAGGTCTTTAGGATAATTTTTTTGTTTTCTGCAAGCAAATCAAAACTCAAAGTTTTCTTTTGGAAGTTAGAGACTGAGTTTGCAATATCACATGTTTTAGATACCGTGAGACATAATTAGTTCGTTAATGGCTTCCAAATACTATGTCTATGACCAGCATAATTTTCGTATCATATAAGAACTTTTACAGACTTAGAGACATCGAAATTTATTTCTCCAATTGGGTTTCCCTATTTAGAGAGGTTGGCGACAAAATGGTAGAGCCTTTCCGGTGCCAACAAGTCTGTAGAGCTAGGGTACCTAGTTTCGTTCCATTTTTTGGCTGAAGCTGCAGCTGGTATCCATTCACAGCTGGGACGACTGTTGCGGACCACGTCGATGCGAGGCTGATTTATTACTTTTAAAAACCTTCATAGCGCCGCAAGCATAGTTTTGATGAATTTTCTGTGACCATATATATTTGAAGATGAATAATCACGCATTCAAAACGAAGACTTATATTAACAAATATAATTTGTATCGAGGTTGAAATGTTCTTTGAAAGGAAAAATCTAAGAGGGACAAAAATGAAAACGTAATGCAAAACTCTTCCCTGAAAGTAACACGTCTAGAGTCTCCCAGTCCCTTCAGACTAGCTAATCCTCTTTACACTCTTTCTCTTAATTTCTAGGAAGACCTGAATGAAAATAGACTGACAATTCACGATGAAATGTTCTGCGCCCCGGATGTTTTTTTAAGGGTTTGTCTCGGCTGACTACCTCTTGGCAACCGGTTGAGCAACAACGTTGTTCCAGTGTGGTATGGAATGCCTTGACTCTGCTCCAATATGGCATGGATTGTGATTAGCTTTAAATAACTTTGCATCACTGTGTGATTAATAGAATATGCCCTCCAGGAACATATTAATTTATAGTGTGTCCTGTTTATCATATTTGTGGAGAAAGGTGGCTCAGTGCCCAGGCGTTGATTCGCACGCACCTCATTATCATTGTTGCAAATTAGTTTTGTTGAGTTGTTACAACGTACGCATTAGAATGCTTCAGGTCATGACATGGCGGTGCCTGTTTCTGTTGTTGGGTTTCTTACATAATGTAATAATAAAATTAAGCACACAGTCATAATTTAAATCTCGCACGTTCATTATCATACTCAGACGGTGTTGATTAAGATATGGTTACCACTATGGAAATTGTTTCTCTTCTAAAAATAAAATATTCAACTTCCAGAATTAGGTTAGATTATGTTTGATGATATTCACCCGTATAGGTAAGAGTGATCACATACTTACGAAATCTCGAGCTTGATATCAACCCTACAAGAAGTATACGTCTTCTATTTTCCTGACTAAAATGTCTGCAACCAGTAAATAGCATTTTATTTGTAAAGATTATAAAATCGTATTTATGAATCTTTTTAGTTAACCCGTATAGGAATACATAGATTCTCCCTGTATCTTGTATTTGTGGATAAAGAGCCACGTTCTTGAAAGGCAAGAATTACGCCAATACCTCCAATCGCACTGAATCTGAAATACTCCTTTCGGAAAACCTTCACCTTCACGTGTGGAATCTGGGTGGGAAGTACCCCCTTGCATACTACACGCCAGTGAATTTCCCCAGTGCCGTCAGACGAGGATTAGAGACCAGCTAATCCTCTTTTCCCGTATTTTATACATATATATGTGTATTCTTTTTTTTATTTCTCACTTTTGTTATTAATAAAGGTCTTTGCTGTCTCGTGATTAATAATTTACTGCAGTACGGGTTTAATGCCTGGAAGATTCTCTCTCTCTCTCTCTCTCTCTCTCTCTCTCTCTCTCTCTCTCTCTCTCTCTCTCTCTCTCTCTCTCTCTCTCTCTCTCTCTCTCAGATCAAGATATTTCCGATTTTTTTTTTATAACACATATATCAATCAATAACCTTTCTGCTGCTGTATTGGATTTTCATAATTAAGCTTCGATGCAAACATATTCAGCACTTTGACCCGTTGATGATATATGGCTGGATAAGTTGTGTTTCAGACACAGGGAATGTTTTATATTCGAATGGTATCTTGGGCAAAATTACTTTCAGTATATCGCAATTGTATATTTGGTACGTGGTTGCATACAGATATATACATACATATATATATGTATGTATATAATTATTTATTTATTAATTTATTTATTTATATATATATATATATATAATTATTTATTTATTATTTATATATATATATATATATATATATATATATATATATATATATATATATATATATATATGTATGTATGTAGAAAAAATCAATAGGACGATATATTAATAGACAGATACATTAGTGGCAGGATTAAAAATAAGATTTTCATTGAGAAAATAAAGACTAACAAAGAATAATTGATAGCTGAAGAGCTGAAAGGGGTAAAAAGAGAATATGGGGTAGACAAAGACGTTAGTGTGCTGATACAAGTGATTTTGAAACATCTCTCTAAAAAGTCTTGAAGAAAAGGGAAAATGTTTCTAGAACTGTTTAAGAGGGAATGTTAAGCGGAAGGAAGGTTTATATGAAAGATTCAGCACTTTCCGGATGAATGTGAAACGTATGTTAGAATATAAACACGAGAGTCACATAGTAATCTATTTAGCATATAAATTGTTGCCGTTCTTTTTACTATGGCAACATCCCCATAACTGGTTTTGGGTGGTTTTGATCATCTGAATTCTGTCAAAAATAAGTGTCTGATGATGTAGCATACTTCTGTGGATTATGAGTCTACAATTTCTTACTTCAATCGTGGCTGAAGCTGAACGGTTACTATTTTAATCTAGTCCAGCTCCAATTGGCTTCGACCTAATTTCCATAGATTTCATCAAAATGAAGTTCTCACGGTCAGAAGTTGGATGCCGATGCGTATGTATATTTAGTCCTGCACTTGAAGAGCATTCAGTTCATAGCTGCGGCAGTCATTTTCATGACAACTGGACAACACGTACGTGTGTAGGTGTTCGTCTTTACATTATATTGTTGTTGAAAGTTTGCTCATTTCTTTAAAAGAGATGAGCTCCCATGCTGTGCAACAGCAATGATTTCTTACCTGTGTGTCAATTTTACTGAATACTTTCATAGTGATAAGATATTGATAATAAAGAAAAGCTATACTAAGCTCTGATCATATCATATTTTTCATCCATGATTAAACTGAACACGTAAAGGATACGACAAATATTATAATTTTTAGAGGGCCGCTTGTTTCCAGTCCCTTTGATAACCGGCTTTTGAAAAGAAGTTGCTAAAAAGAGAAAGAGCAAATTTTAGATTAAGTGGGCAGGTGCAAAAAATCTGCTTTCCATTAATACTCGTGGCCCACAAACATAACTACAGAGTAAAAAGTAAAGCATATACTTTATAAGGTACTTTCAGTGTTCCGTTCAAATTTTGGAATTTTTCTGTGCGCACACACACACACACATATATATGTGTGGGTGTGTCTTCCTCCTTCCGGTAGGGGGGTACTGCCGTCAGTACACCTCACGCGGAGCACTGTAGGCATTACTTATTCGTTTCATTCCTTTTACTGAACCCCCGTTCAAATTCTCTTGCTTCATTCTTACTTTCCACCCTCTCCTGACAATTGTTTCACAGTGCAATAAGGAGGTTCTCCTTCTCTTACGCCTTTCAAACCTTTTTACTGTGAGTTTCCGTTTCAGCGCTGAATAACCTCATAGTCCCAGCGCTTGGCCTTTGGCCTAAATTCTGTATTCTATTCTATTCCTCCCTCCTCTTTTCATCGTAATCCCTAGATTGTCGATTTCCCTTACTCGCATTCATCTACGAGTATCTTTCTTGAACTTCAGGCATTTTCTTTGAGTGATCAGTGTGCGTGTGCCTGCGCAAAAGCACCATATTCTTTCCAGTAAATATTCTTTGCAGTCTAAAATGTTTTTGACAGGATTATGAAATGGTGATTATTTTCTACCCTCCATAGAGTTAAGGTAGTTATTGTAGACTTATTCTTGATCGATTCTGTCTAGATTGAAGTACATAATATGAACCGAGTAAGGAAGACAATTGCAAATTGCCATTAAATAATTGTAAATTTCACATAATGAACAAAATTGATTAATTTCTTGAGCGTCCTAACCATTCATGGGATTTTAGATATGACTGTGAAGAATTTAGTCTTGTGGACTTTACTGAACGAATCAGGTTTTAATCCTGTCGTCGGTTAACTCAATTCGAGACATGGCGGCGATAAATCTCCATTTCGTCCAATGAAAGTGATGTCAGAATTAAAAGTAGATTGTTAGAAGGACGTTATTACATCCAGGTCGTGTGTGTGTGTGTGTGTGTGTGTGTGTGTGTGTGTGAGAGAGAGAGAGAGAGAAGATTGTCTCTCAGAGAAAATATTAAATGGAATCACAATTACTTTCTCCCCTTCCTAACGATTCAAATTTTGAATCGCGAAATATTTCAAAATTTGTATCGTTAGCATCCCCAGTAGATGCTGTGTTTTCATTCCCCTTTTAACGCAATAATCCATAAGTATTTATTTAAATACCCTGATTTTGTTGTAATTCCGTAGGACAAACTGTAAGCCAATTATAATGTTCCAAACCTTTTAATGTTGGATTCCCCCTCCTTCTGTATTTAGCTTGATTTAATTTCAATATTTGCGTCAAATTTGGTATTTCCGTTCAGTCGTCCGAGTAACGAAGATAATATCTTCTTAGTATTGAATTTCCATCAAATATAGATGGTTCTGCTGATTAGCGTGGGAGAGTCTGCTGATGTGATTCAGAAATTCCAGTTTTGAAGAACAGGTGTGCTCATTCCCAGCAGGATTTCCTTAGTTCATTATTTTACTGGAATTTGTTGTTTTCATTTAATTGTATTGCTGCTGTTTTAAATACCTTACTCCCCTATTATCATTTTCATCATCAGTAGTGATAATACCAGTATTAGTAATGCTAGTTGTCAGGTTTGCCTCATTATCATTATATTGTTTCTTGTGCGTTAATTGCAATTTACTTCTCCGATTAAAGCGTCTTTCTTCTTTTTGCTCTTGCAGAAAACATAGTTCGAGTGAAGGTGAAATCTCCCCTGGGTGTTGTGGTCGTCCCAGCATCCCAAACTGCCCACATCGAAGTCCCCTACGCCCACAGGGTCACCCTCCGGCCTCTCTCTGATCCTCACAGTCTACCTGGCGATCGAACGATATCCTTCATTCCAACGAAGACACCTTTCGGGCCGGCAGGTCGGCGTAAAAGGTCGGTGGAGTATGAAGGAAGAGGAACGGAGCAAGAGGCGGACGACCGTCGAAGGCATTTGATCAAGAAAAGGGTGGCGGAGGAGGTCACGGATGTCAGGCGGGAAGGAGGGGGAGGGGGAGGAGAAGAAGAAGAGAAACAAAATGGCAGTCATGGATGTTCCTCGAGCTTCGTCGAAATCACAGATTCTCTCTCCACCTGGGTGGCCTGTCCTCTGCGCCAAGGTAAAGTAATCGTCATTAGTTATAAAAATTTTACAGGCTATATTTATTTATACTTAGATTTTCAACACACAGTTCCTTCTCGCTCTCTCTCTCTCTCAGTTTATATATATATATGTATATATATATATATATTTATATATATGTATGTATATATATATATATATATATATATATATATATATATATATATATATATATATATATATATTTGCTACATATCCTGGGACATTTTTATATTAAAAATATTAAGCCACAAATTTTGTTTAATATCCAATTCACTATACCTCGGGTGTTTATATATTATAGTATGTATATGTGTGTGTGTGTGTGTGCGCGCGCGCTTCCTGGATGTTAATAAATGAAGGTAAAGTATGAATTAACGGTAAAAATTATTTTATAATGGCCCTTTGATTTAAATGAAAACTTACCAGTAAAATAAATTATGATATTTTTAATATATATGTAAAGTGTGCCCATATTGTCAAAAATGAAGGCAGGATGCTTTAATGTGGAATGGATGGCACAAATAGCTATAAGCTATATGTCATTGGAAAGGCAATTTGTAGCAGTTTTGCAGGGTTCAAACTAAAGCAGGTTTTTATTACTTTGTATGTACCGAATATTTTTATCGGAAAGTATACCAATATTTGTTTTCCGTTAATTTAAACTCCTCATTTTTATCGTTATTTTTATTATTTTGCTTCTTTGAACAATGTGCAATAAACTGTAACTATTCAGCTTCATAATACCGCCAGAATGACTAACGTAGCATAAAACCTATCTTTACTCAGCCCAGACAAAGGATTCTTCTGTAGAGAATCAGAGTTTGTTCCATATTTTTTCATTACATTTTAACGTTAAAGTGTATATCTCTAATACTTTGCTTTTGACAAATATTTCTAAGCAACAGTATGGACATTTTTGTTTCTATTTAACTCCAAGGCACCATTTAAAGCCTTGTTTTCATTTTGCCTTTGTGAACTTACTGCGATAAATTTGAATCGTTCAGCTTTAACGTTAAATTACTCTAATCCTAGCATGAACACTTAAGTGTGTTCGTATGTATGTGTGTACACATAAATTTACAATGTTTGTATAAATATAATGAATTTCTTTGCCAAGGTCTGATGAAGGATTTATTTCTAGGTCAAGGCATGTAAAATTTAACCCTTTCGTTGTTGTTTTACAATTTAAAAAAAAAAGTTCCTCAGAAATAGACTCAGGTAAATTGTAAAATTTGCATTCTTTATTGTTTAGTTATGAAGTAAATGAAGTAAACCTAACAAAAGCATCGTGGGGACGGAGGTTAGTTATTGATAAGTATTTGGACGTTGCGTTGTCAATGATTGTAGCGAAAGCGGCGCTGGAAGTCTCGGGATGCGGCTATCTTCCACTAAATCAGTCTGAAGATATTCGTTTAGTTAGAAAGATGAAGGGACCCTGAATATTTTGATTCTGATACTGTAATGTTCCTGTCTGGTAAATAGACGGTCACTGATATATATATATATATATATATATATATATATATATATATATATATATATATATATATATATATATATATATATATATATATATATATATATATATATTCTTTTTGATAATAAGAATTACAGACATTTTTGTTGGTGATTTGTTGAAGTGCACCGTGAGTCATCTACAGTGTGGTGGCACGAAAGTTTCAGTTTTGAATAATTTTTGAAACCTTTGTGTTACCTGTAATGGCTTCATTGGTCACCTTGCATCAGTGTTTATTATATGTGAGAAACATGCAATATTTTTATTTTGTTTCAAGTTCCCTATCAGGCTACCTGTAAACGGAAAGACCCTACCTCTTTACCCAATCGTAGCTCTCAGTTGCTAAAAGAGAAAAAAAAGTGTGGACTGACGTCCTTTTTTTTTTTTCTTACGGTTTGTTGAAATGAACGGGGGGAGGAAATATCTTTATTTGGTGGAATTGGAACTAATGTATTATTGCGTTGATCACGTTTTGGCTTACACTGCGGAGGGCTGGGCTAAATTTAGTAATTTTTTTTTAATAATATGCAGTTATTAAGAATTGCGATGACTAAATATGAGACTGTTAAGACGATTGGGTAACAAAATCAACAGCAAATGCCCATTTTTCGTGGAACATACCAGTCTGCTGGTCATAAATCAAAGGGGGAAGTTCTGAAAAGTCAGAGATAAACGTACAAGTAACATCTGCATGCAGTGGGGCTATTGTTTCTTTCCCAACTTGCTGACAAGCTCTGAATTACTCTTCTTAATTATGTTTCCCGTAACTCTTATAATCTTCCATTTTCAGCCTTATGGTCAAGCCCCTCTCTCTCTCTCTCTCTCTCTCTCTCTCTCTCTCTCTCTCTCTCTCTCTCTCTCTCTCTCTCATCTTTTATGTTTTCTATCAGGTTAGGCTGAACTAGGGCATGTGTTTTTGATTGACTCTTGTCATCTCTTGTCACAGAACATTTGATTACTGCTCCCATCAGTCGCGGTATGTTAAAAAGATATTCATCTCCGTATTAGGAGTGTTTTACAAGTCATGACTTCATCCACATGGGCGGTCCATCGTGAAAGTCGTGGCATGGAAATGGAAGACTATAAACTTGGGCATTTTGATCGCAGATTAATGACTCAAATACCGAATAGGTCAAGTTACCGCCCTCAAAATGGACTTTAATATCATTAATCACCAATATTGCATGGTGCGAAGTGGTCGCCCTTCTGTTCGTTAAGAACCCAACACATCAATCATCCTCCGGCCGGAGGCAATGCGTCAACTTGTCACTGCCATCCCCATTTTCTCAGGAAAGAATTTTTCTCCCCTGAATATTTCCTCCTGATTTTTTCCTTTTTTCGTGCTTGATGCCCTTGGCAGTGCTTGACCTCAATATGGCGTGTTGTCGAGTTTCTTTTATGCAATCAGCCAATCAGTCGAGAGGGAAAATGTTTTCCGTTTTTCCTGATGTTACTGCCAGGTTACGCTTGAAGAGATGTAAAAGAAATTCTGCTTTCATAGTTAGTGGAAGATCTTTGGATTTTCTGGTTTTGTGTAATAATTTAACAGTAACTCCAGATCTTCGAACCGATCTAAGAAACAAAAAAAGGATATGGATGCGTTGTTATAAAATAAAAGAACTAATGTTCCAAAACTCTCTCTCTCTCTCTCTCTCTCTCTCTCTCTCTCTCTCTCTCTCTCTCTCTCTCTCTCTCTCTCTCTCTCTCTCTATCACTAAATCATGGTCTCTGGAATGGAGAAAAATAAAAGGCAATGCTTAATTCCATCTCCATTGCATTCTGCCGGGCTTTTGGCGGAATTGCGTTGCAGAATGATAAGTGGGACGGAATTCCAACATATGCTGCTGATATATGAGGATTCCATTGCCTTGTTCTCCTCAATTCAATGTAACTCAGGCGTGAGGAGACACACGTCTTTTGTTTTGTTGTTGTTGTTGTTGTTGTTGTTCTGTGGTTTCGTTTTTGAGAGTTTTTTCAGCGGTATTGTTTCGCCGGTCATTCTTGTCAGTGTATCAAGCAGTTTCATGTTGGCCTGATTTAAAGTTTATCGTGGCGGTGGGCAAACGATGTATTCTGAAATAGAGGCTGGTTCTGAATTCAGGTCTGCCCACAAGTTTGGTCATGATTATTCAGCGTTTTGGCTTTTTAATTTCAGATTTTGTACAGGAAGGCTCTCTCTCTCTCTCTCTCTCTCTCTCTCTCTCTCTCTCTCTCTCTCTCTCTCTCTCTCTCTCACATGCAGAAATTTTTCGTCATGGTTAGATATTCCAATTTTTTTTATTTTGAAGAGTGATTGTTTCAGATGCAAAGGACGACAGCCCGAGGATACAAGAAAAATAAGTTGAAATTTGCTGAAATTGGAATGAGACCTTTGATAGTCATAACTTGCCATATGATAATGCATATTGCTCCTTGAGAGAAAGAAAGTAAAATTATAAAAAGAAAATATAAAGCTTGAATGCTTTTGATTTATGACCAAGATAATGGGATCTTAATTCATTCAGTAAATCAAGAGATATATTACAAATGCGTTTGGCCTACAGTATTAGAACTATGACCGCTTACTCGAAGCGAATTTGATCAAATTGCATAGATTCGCCGCTCTCTCTAAATGCCTTTAATCCCTCTGTGTCGATTAGTATTGAGTATTACCAAACCTTTGAAGGACGTGAAGTATGCGCTGCAGCGTGTTTGTTCAGACGTTATAAGAGAGAGAGAGAAAATTAAATTTATTGTCTAATTAACTGTTTAATAAAGGTAAACTATCATAACTCTTATGTGACTTAACTGAAGGTCCCAACAAATGAGCCTTTTGTAGTTTTTTAATTGCCAGAGGAAATTTTTTCGTATATTAACAGTATGCAAACATTATTTTTTTCGTACAAAGGAGGCCTAGATATTTTAAAAGACTTCTTCGGATCTATCTAGTATAGTCGTTACAGTTAGCGAGTTTCAAAACGAGTCACTTAGGCCTTACAGCCTCTTGATACAGAGGCCTATGAGGTTTTTTATGATCTTTTGGTATTTTCCCCCTTCCCTCTTACAACATGCTGGCAGACTAGTAAAGAAATGCAGACAAATGCATTAAAAGAATGATTTCAACGCCTAAAGCTTATTGATTCCAGGCATGATGCAGTTCCGCGTAATTTCGTGAAAACTGAAATTAGTCAGCGAATGGTGAAAGGCTGTAGAATTTTTCTTACATTTCAGAAGTTGATCTGATGTTGAGCAATTTGCACTAAATTGAATCTAAACTAGAACGATTCAGCCCAAAGAGAAAATTGCAAAGATTTTTAGAGAATAAGAAAAAAATGGCTCTCTCTCGTTTGCAAACGGGCAGACGACCATTGTAGAGTTTAGATTGGGAATAATTTTTTTAGATGTTAAACGAGTTGCCGGGAGAGAGTCATGTTTGTTGTTCTGGTAGTCATGTGTACCATAGGACCTTAAATCGGTTGGACTCGGGCCTTGATTTTAATTTACGTTCCTGAGCTGCCTTTTATTTTATTTAAATGGGTTTTTCGTTCATCTTTTTTTTTCTATTTTCAGTCATATATTACTATACATAATTCTCATTCATATATGACTGTACTCATTGGCTTTGTTTATATATGTATATATATATATATATATATATATATATATATATATATATATATATATATATATATTGGGACACTGTTCGGTGAATTGGTATTTGCGAGAATGTCCTCTCCGCCCTGCTATGCTCAAATCTGAGGCGACACGATTCTTTTTGTAGCGTCCAAAATCTCCGACTCAACGTAACGTTGCCAAGTAGCGTTAAACTTTTTTTTCATTTCCAATGTCATACATATCGTCAAGTTTGCGAATTCACAGTTAGCACTATTCTCCCTATGGTTGTATAAATGCATTGGTATAATTCGTAACCCGAGTGATTTTAACTGTGATAACGTTATCGGTGCCGTCACTGACAGCGCGCTTAAAATGCTCTTTGGGCTGATCAACGTAACTACCTCTGCAGCATTATAACAGTAGACCTAATAAGCTTAACAGTCTTTTTTTTATCTTTTATTAGTGCTTAACAGTCTTAATAAAATTTTCGAAATAGGAATATAAGTTACAATAAGTTTTCTTTGAATGTTGAAGCTTTAGGCTGTGTTCAAGCTGCCTGTGTGTTGCAAAATGATTTATAGATCTAAAAAAATAATCCAAGCCATCTGAGATGTAATCTCTGTTACTAAAGAATATATTTGTAGAGAACCTGTTCTTTGAAGAATAAAAGATGATGATTTTAATTATATGAAGCAGATGGCTTTTAATCGAAATATATATTAGTATTAATATCAAGGCCTATGGAACTCTTGTTTTTTAACCGGCTTAAAATATGATTTTCTTAAAAGTAGTCCTGCTCGCTTTTGGTGTATAATTTATTCATTCATAAGGTAACTTGAAGTGCAAGAATGTGCAGATAACTTCATATGCTTTCTGGCCAGAAATTGTTAATATAGGGATGTGAATGCTAAGTGTCTAGTAAAGAAATCTAACACACCTAGGCCTAAGAACAAAATCTTGGCTTAACAAAAGAATAATTGCATAGGCGAATATTTTCTATTAAGCCATACTTTTTAAAGTTGGTTAAGAATTATAACTCAGATCATATCGTTTTTATGAAAATCCAAATATTCCTCCAACAGATATAAAATAAATGGTTTCAAGATAATTTCGTTGTCGCTACTCACTGTAGACCTTTGTTACACCAGGTGGTTCCTGTTGAGCTGCCACTCTAACGGTTGTGTCACACACGCTCCGCTCACCCGTTGATATCGATGGATGCATTCTACTTTCGTATTTACTTCAGCTTTGAGGCGTAAAAGCAATCAAATAGGACTCTTATAAATTATGTGGTTGCATTGGAAGCGATAGTAATGTTATGACAAATTTTTTCCGTTTCTTTATTTAACATTTGAACTGATGATTTTTTTTTCAAATGCTTAGGCGAAGAGTGAACAAAGTTTTGAAAATGTTTCGTAACTGTTTTTCCGAACTTTGGCTACACGTGATATTTTCTTACAGTTTTGAAATATATGACAGATTTCAGTCTTATGAAACACATTATGGCCTTATTGTATGCAATAATCGTGTTTTCGCAATGAAATAATAGATTAATATGGAGCATGCTAGTTGCCAGTTCTTGAATTTTGAACGGAATCCTATGCATTCATGTTGTATCACTTAAGAGCATAGCTGTACATAAAGACGTAATTACGAGACGGAGTAACTTCCGTAAATATTAATTTAACTTATGTGTTGGAGTTCGTGAAATCAAAGGAGAAGGCCAAGATTACCGTTAGGTGTCGAAGTTTATGCTCGCAAAAAGGAACTTCGGACATAACTCGGCAAACTTCTTAAGGTTATTGGTTTGGTCTTTGGCCGTTGTCGTGAGTTTCTGTAGATGTAGGATCGAAAATCTGTAGTTAAATGTGAACGTATTTCAGGTCTTCCGCTTCTCATTTTGGAACTTGGTAGGAAAGACCATTTTCGTTCGTGGATGTTCGAAATACTCTGTGAATATGAATGGCCCATATGTAGTGAGTGAAATGCTTGAAGAGCTCAGTGTAGCGCATGGTGCCATAGCAAAATGTAGTTGCACTTGCATGCGTTTTGTTGTAAATATAAAGAGAAGAATATGCAAATGTAGTTGGTCAATGGAACCTGCAGATGAGGCTTCCTTTCTGTCATTGATAAGCAAAAACGTGTATGAATATTTGTAAACTAATCCCCACGGAACATGAACGAGTATTAACCGAATTATACATTGAAAGTGTCCATGAACGAAAACTAACGTAAGATTAACTCCATGAACGTACATAATTTATTACGAGATAAATCAGTGAACATAAATTTATATATATATATATATATATATATATATATATATATATATATATATATATATATATATATATATATAATATATATATATATATATATATATATATATATATATATATATATATATATATAAATATATATATATATATATATATCTGCAGCAAGCAAAATGAATTGGAATGAGAATGGAGTTGTTTATTCGTAATTCCGAGTGGCAATCAAAAGTCATTATGCAACTACTGTATATTTGAAGCGTTCGAGTTTTATATTACTTTATCTGAATGCTTGTTACACCATTGATTGACAAAGTCTCATTCATTGCAAGAGCCTCCTTTATGCACTGTTAGTGAATAGTTCCGTTAGCTTTTGTGTGTAGAAATATCCTCTTTAATAGACGTAGGTCAATACAACGTACAAAGTTTCGTGGTGGGTTTGTGTGACTTCTGTAAACAGACGTCCAATGAAATTTTTGGGAAATTGCAACCCGTTGCCCTCGCCAATAGCAATTTTTTTTTTTTTTTTGTCATCAGTATGTGTCAATGTATACATGTTTGTTCCGTTAACGTTTGACGTTTGTGTATCTGATTTTATTTACTATATATACTAATACGCACACATACACATACACACACACACACACACATATATATATATTATATATATATATATATATATATATATATATATATATATATATATATATATATATATATATATATATATATACATACACGCATACACAAGTGTATGTGTATTTGATTTTACCAATTCCAGTAGTAGTCATATTGTAATATGTCTTGAGCACTGTTTACTCGTATTATATCTTAAAAGGAGTATAGTTACCACATTTGCCCTCAACTTAGTGTGACGAAAACGCATAATGATAATAAATTTGTACTCTAATTTCATCTGTCAAGCTGTTCTCTTAGCAATTCTCGTTTAAGCAGTGACCTGTTTTGTTAACTTCCTGCCAAAAGGTCGGTTAGTCCATTAGAACAAGTAACTGCCTTAATAAAAGCTTTCTCTATTGAACCTTTAGCCTGTAAGGAGCCATCCCAGCTCTAACCTGGTATTTTCATTGGGTGGATTTTACTTACCGCAGGTTTTTACTGTGTACTCTGGGATGTCCTCTTGGGATGAGAGAGAGAGACTTGAGAGAGAGAGAGAGAGGAGAGAGAGAGAGAGAGAGAGAGAGAGAGAGAGGGAAGGGGACAGGAGCCTAATTTTTTCCTGTGGGAATTAGTCTCAGTTTCTTTTCACTCGAGTTTGAACATTGACGTATGAAATGAGTCGTCACTGGTCGTCATGCTTCTTGGTATGGAGGTTGAGGGAATGACATATCTCAGGGTTTTATAGACATATTTTTTGTTTTTTCCTTTTTCTTTGGCTGCATTGTCATAGTGGTAAAAACGTTAGTAATTAAATTCTTCAGTAATTGCCTCTGCTTCCTTTTTAGAAAGTACTTTTCTGTTGATGATATGTTCAGATATATTGTCATTAGGTGCTTATTTGCAGTTTTGGTCTAATGGTCCTATACGTGTCTACGTGTTATTGCGCAATCATGTATGTATGAAGTATGTATGTATGTATGTATGTGATACTAAACGGCACATGCGTTTAATAATATAGATTTAGGAAATGAAACCAGACAAGTACAAACTAATTCTGCGTTGTTAGGCTTTACAGATAATTTATCAGGATTCTTGTCTATTGAATTAATGTATGGATCTTAGAACCGTAAGTCTTTTGGTGTCTTTATTATTTGGGATTTGGGAATTAGCATGGAACATATTATATTCGTCATACGTTACATGCAGTATGCTTGATGATACACGTCCTATATCATGTATCACAATAAAGTTGTTGGGTATTACATATTTCAGGTATTCTGTAATGATGATAACAAGGTTCTTGAATAACAATACACTTCATGCAACTTGTGTTACATTAATTGTTCCCCATAAACAGCGAAAGAAGTTTTTAGTGATATCCATGTGGAATGAAATTTCATCAATTCTATCGATTCTATCGTGATTATGAGAAAGCAGTCGCAGAATTTTGTTCAA
>NC_089760.1:16107500-16125000 GCF_040412425.1 Macrobrachium rosenbergii | reverse complement strand
CTATGCCAGTGACAGATTTTGTTATTGCCTGTTATGTTATGCAATCTTAATTATTCCCAATAAAGATTTATTATGATACTACAATGCGGAATGAAATATTTTTTCTTCCAGAGCTACTGAGTCAGATCCTACATAAACATGGAGGTTTTATATTATTGTTTAGTCCGGTTTCCGGCTCATGAATTCCAAGAATTGTGTATGGCGAGTGTATTAATAATAATCACATTGTAGCAGTAACTGGTGACAACACGTTTATCTTGTTCACTACTAACAACAATATTTTTTTTAGGAAACTTTTTAAATTTTTCTTGATGTTATGTGGAAACTTTTAAAGTTTTTTGGCTTACACGCAATTAGAATAGTTGGAGATAGGGAGAGAGAAAAGTCAAATCTTTCAGGTTTTGTAGCAGTAACGAATGTTTTTTTGCAAAATATTCTCTCCCTCTCGATAAATAAATAAGTAATGGTTACGGAGCTTGAAGTGAATGTTATTTGTTTCCATGCAGGTTTTTAGTAGTAATGGCTAAGCACACTCATAACTTAAAAGCTGTTGCGGACGATCTTGTTAGATTAGCGTCCGTTGTTATAAGCCATAAGCTCACATGGGAACACCCTCTTAGTGTCGAAGGTTTCTTGGGAATTACGGGATAGCAGAACGTAATTTCATTTTCTCATATACAGAAATATGTTCGTATTTATCTGCTTCTCCCATGTTTGTTCGGTATGACCTGGCAGCTTTCTTTTGAACATATTTTAAATGTAGGCCTGTTACTGAAAAGCTTCCAGGTTTATATATATATATATATATATATATATATATATATATATATATATATATATATATATATATATATATATATATATATATATTATATATATTGATTATGTTCACCTACGCAAGCTGAATCACCTGGCGAGGTGGACGACCTCACTTCGATGAGGTTATGTACGGGAGTATAATTTAGTCGTCCGAACGTAGCTCAGGGTAATTGAAGGCGGGGTCATAATTTAACGCCCACATTGCTCCGCCCTGTAAAATACAGTTATTAATGGTCTCTCAGCATGCAGGCTGCAATCGTGTACAATTTTGGGAATATGAGGGTTTACATATGGAGCACAGCTTGTAATATTCTTTCCTGGGGCAAAACATTTCATTGCCAGGAGGAAAAAGGAATGGGGACTGTATCACCCTTCAAAAATTATTCTTATCATCCGTTTCTCAATATTGAACATAAGTCAGAACACAAAAGTAGTCAGGCCTCGTGTTGCAAATATTTTGGCAGCTATAATTTTGCATTCTCTCTCTCTCTCTCTCTCAGACAGTGTGAAGCCGTTGTGACCTGTGTTTCTTACGCATTACCCAGAGTCCAAAAATGGGCTTCGGTCTGAAAGGAAGGTTCGTTAACAGGGTAAAATAATACCTCTGGAAGTCGATGTCTTCTTCGTCTCTCACTGTGTAGTAAATATGTTAATGTGCCTTTTTATGCCAATTATTGTTGTTTTGATTAAATTAGCATGAATAAACATATGGAACAACCTAAAAGATCAACGGCCTCCAAACCAATCTGTTACATAGAATGCTCAATGTAAAAAACAACGAGAGAGAGAGAGAGAGAGAGAGAGAGAGAGAGAGAGAGAGAGAGAGAGAGAGAGAGACCATTCCTTATATAGGATGTGAATGTTGATGCCTTGCAAGATTAATAGCATCAATAGTTCTTGGTGATGGCACTCAGAACGTTAATAAAAGTTCCCAGCTGAAGTAGAGTCTGTGAAAGATGATCAAACATCTAATGTATTAATGGTAAATTTGATATATTACTAATATATCCAGTTTACATTATTACTTCTAAAATATTACTGATATGCGAAAAGGTAAAGTTCCACACAGTACTCAGTTTTATTATATATTATGTTATGATAAATAGATGCCGACTGTACGGTAAAATACGTCCCTTTTATGCATACTTATATTAAACCCAAATAGATATTTCGCTTAACTCAGTTCTAATCTTAAAATCCCCAGCCAGTATTAACGATGCAGTTGTGTATATTACATAAAGTAATTAATTTTCGAACTAGGATAAGGAACAAATTAGCCAGGATGTATATGAACTTGCTAATTGTAGATTATATTGTTTACAGTTGAAAAATTTCTTGTGCTCGTTTTTTTCTTTTCCATGTGATAGTTAATAAAAAAAATGTAAGCTCCACAATTTAATCTTCTGAATTATTAGGGAGAAGTGTCAGATTCATTCCTGAATCGTCAAAGATTTCGAAATGAACTATATTTGAATGCAAAGCAGTTGCTTGGTCATCCAAATGCCTTTTTCTAGCCCATGTTCCAAGAAAGATAGATAAACAAGACGGAACAGAAGGAGAGTGATGCTTAGGAACCAAGGACAGACCTCTTAAAGGAGATTTTTGTAAATTACGAAACCAGGAGCAGGTGGAAAATGCTAGGGCCTGTAAAAGAGGCAAGCAATAGTCCTGAACCTTGCAATCCGATAACCACGAAACGAATGAGTTTAAGAAGTGAGTTGGTGAATGTTACGAGGTCGCTACATAAGAGGAGGATTTCCTTTCTTAGAGTTAAACTGAACAGTGTGAAACCACATGTGGGTAGAGAAAAAGAGGATCAAGTAAAGTAAGGTTAATATAATGAATCAAAAGCATCATTATTACTTCATTTCTGTCCAGAAGAGAAACGAAATGTGAAGCATCCCAATTTTGAGAGAGGCGTTCCATTTAGAGACAAATGAGGCCGACGAAAGGTTTTAATAACGGGGATGAAGAGAAGGAGCTGAGACACCCTAAACAACGCACAATATAAATTTTACACTATGGACAGTGTGATTTCTCGTAGACCAGTTGAAGCAACCTGAATCCTCAGAATGTTGTTAGAAGTCTAATCTTGTTTTTCTGTTCTGTTAGCAGTGATTTTCTGGTACTGAGTGAATGATGAATTGTAAGTAATGGGCAAAGAAATTGAATGATAGTTATTGCAATTGTTAATCACTCAGCTCTTCTTTAAGAAAAAAAAAAAGCTTTACAAGTTTGCTTCAGGTCAGTGTGGAAAATGTCAACATATATATAGGGCAGCTGTTTTTCCTGGCGTCTTTAGTAGGTAATGTTTACGTTAATTAAAAGCAGATTAAACATAACGTTTCCAAATTGGCATTATTGCACAGTTTCTGTTTTTCAAAAGTAATAAAGACAATGCATGCCATATTTTATATATATCTTCATTCTGTTGGCAGCAGAATGCTATTCATGGAAAAAGATAAATTTTTTAGTTATAAAGACAGAGTATTTTTCCAAGAAATAATGTAGAAAATATATTACATTGGACATTTCATTTTGTCAGATCATCGCTGGGCTTCATCAGGGATGATGAATTGAATGAGATTCTTCATCATCAATTTTCCTATCACGCTACTACATTTAGGGGCTTCCTCAAAAATGGTTTTCCAGAAGTACATTTGGTGCTTCCATCTTGTCATCTTTCATTTGTTTTTTTTTTTTTTCCATATTACAATTATTATATAACTTTTAAATTTGCAGCTGCTGGTCGTGACAGAATGGTCCAGTTTCTTTCATATCTGTTTAATCAGCTTACCTGAATGTAAGGAAGTTTAATAGTAAAAGTTATTACACTTTTGAAGCGTAACGTTAAATAAACAAAAAAAGCCAAATTTGACATCGGGGACTCTTATCTTCTGTGAAAGGAAAAAAAGTAGAAGACTTTTGTCTTAGGTTGAAATAACGTTGCATCATGACCGAGTTTAAAGTTGCGTTGGTCAAATGTACCAAAGTATCTTCAAGACATTTTCAAGGACGTGAGATATTGTGTGTGAAAACTTACACTCGCTTTCTTTACTTGACTCGTAGTATAACCATTTCAGTACACGTGTTTACGCTTCCCATACAACATTGTGTACACACTTGAATAATCTCTGTTTCCATGAACAATAATATAAACATTCAAGCATTCGATCTGCACACTACATAAAACCATGCTTCTCCGACAGACTTATAAGGAAACTTGTGATGACTTGAAAGGTGTATTATAGGGGCTCTAGAATTGGTTTGTGAAAAATTTATATTTATCTCTCTCTCTCTCTCTCTCTCTCTCTCTCTCTCTCTCTCTCTCTCTCTCTCTCTCTCTCTCTCCACCAAATCATCAGTTGCGCCACACTGTTTGCTCAAAATGTCGCTTATAGATCTCCTTTAGAGGTCTCAGCTACTTGCAAGAGCTTGGTCCAGTGAAAGACTTGGCTTTGGGATACTCCTAAGGATTTTAGATTTTCATCTTTGTTACTGCGAAACCCCAGCGTATTTGCACTGAGTTTTACCCAGTAATTATGGTAGTGGTAATTTTGCCTCATGGGTAAATAATTTCCTAAGTTCAGAATGCTGTAATGAAAGTCGATCCTTTTAATTTCAATCCTCCAACCCTGTTTTTCTGATCGTTTTGTTGCCGATAAAATCCTAATCTTGCCTGTCTGACCAACCTAAAAAATAACACAGTGTCATACGTAATGATTGCATTTTTATTGGGTATTATATCTTCTTACTAGACGTTGAGCTTATAATGTCTTAATCACTGTATCATCGTAATCAGACAGAAGACAAAAAGGCTCTTTACCTTTCTTACTGGTCAGTTGACTGAAGACTGGAACTTATGACATTTCTCCTACAACAACTTCACGTCTGTCCGTGAAGACATATTTTTAGCTCCCATAACCAAGCAGTGCCTGTGTATTCCACCATTTCTTCTTTTTTGACCAAACAGATAATGTCAAGTCCTTGTTTGCCACTGTAGTGGACTCATTAAAACAACAATAGTTTCATCTGTTATATGCTGTGTGTATATATATATGTGTGTGTGTGTACATACGTACTCACAAATTCATACACACATGCACCCACACACGACCTTAGAACTGAAGGAAAAGGCGCGTTTGTGGTCCTGCAAGTACAGTTAATCAAGTAACTTTCCCTCATGGCTTCATGGTAAGGCTATCCATTGACAGAATAATTACACAGTTTTATTATTAATATTATTGACTTTCGCGGTATTCCCTCGTGAATGAAATGAAGCACATATTCAACGGTCTGTCGAGTATGAAATTTCACCCGCTCTATCAGATTTTTTTAATTAGTGTTCATTAGGAAGAAGGCTTCTCCACTGCAGGGTTGTAAAGAATTTTTTTCCTCTGGTTATGTTCATTATGCAAATTAGGACTAGTGGAGCAGCTGTCATGAGACACGTATGATGGGGAAATTAGGGAATATGCGATTATTTGGAGTTATGGAGCCTAGTAAAGAACCAGGCATCAGCTGAGTGTTCTTGTGAAACATCCGCGTTAACCTGCTTTAATTAGAAAATAGTTTATTCCATAGTCTTTTTTTTTATTTCAAAATGGCTAATAATTACAGCTTCTTACGTAATACTGAGCTTTCAAGTGTCATTCCAGGGACCTTTTATTCTCGATTGGTGAATATTACTTCCCGGTGGAATTGTGAATTCTTCAAGTGTATTAATATATATGATAAAAATAGTTAATGTAATGATAGTCATGATTCTTTTGAAATGAGTTTTCAAGATACAAAAGAAAAAATCTAAAAGAAATTCTGGAAACGAATAATTGTTGCTCGAGAGCGTCTAGAATTATTTTCTGGTCTGGTTAAAACAGGGCAGGAAAATTTTTCAAATAAAAGAAATGCCAAGTTGGAAAAATGTATTATTCCGTGTAATAAAAAAGTAGCTTCTAGCTTATTCTTGCGCATTCATTAACCATCTGCTGGTGGGTGGTAAGATTTTTGTAACATTTTATCTTTATTTTGTGCAAAAATCATCATTTGTATTGCGTGTGTGAGATTTGCTTTTTTTGATGTTTTGGATGAAACAGTTGAGAAACAGTAAAATATTTTGATACGGCAATTCTATCTTTAAGACATACGTCTTTTATGATAACAGTTTCAAACGTAACTATTTTAAGAAAAGAAAGTAAGCCTAGGATTACTTCTGTGACGACTGCTTCTTCCTACCTGCTACCTCTTTGGAATTCTCTTTCTGTTCCTGTTGGAAGGACTGGTTCGTCTCTCCTCGAAGAGGATTCCTACTATTTAAACCAAAACTTGTATACAACCCCCATCTGTTTTCATTGGCCTCGGCTAATGAGAACATTAGGCTACCTGCCTAAATGGACTGCATATTGAGAAAATCTAGCTTAATCCTAAATATTAATATATTTGGAAATAAAATGCGATAGAGAGGTGTATTTTCCTGGATTATGCGAAGAGCATATGTCTCTTTCCTTATCTTCTACGTTCTGTTGCTCTTTTCAAGGGCTATTAAGCCCCTAAGGGCCACGAGGAGACGTCCCTATTCCCATTTATCTCGAAGGCGTCGCAGCTTTTGACGTCGTAAGGGCCTTTTCCAGACGATTCATACGTCCCTAGAAGACAAAGGATGTCTCTACAAAACAGATTGCTTCCTGGAGTCGTTTCTTATATTTTGTTCTTTTGTTTTTGCTTAAAGACTCTTTGTGTTCGGTATTTCAGCTGCCTGCCCGATTTAAGGAACAACTTGTCAAATTTTGCGATATATATATACAGCATACATATATATTGTGTATGTATGTATATATATATATGTGTGTGTATATATATATATATGTGTGTGTGTGTATATATATATATATATATATATATATATATATATATATATATATATATATATATATATATATATATATATATATATATATATATATATATATATATATTTTATAAATTAGATGTACTCGTTTCATTTTGAGGGATTCCTCCTTAGCCAGTAGTCTAGGTCGAGGTTTGTAGGTGCATGTCTTTCACCGTAATGAGGATTCATCATAACCTGCTGACTGCCTGAGGTGTAGAGAATAGGGTAATAGGGTGCAGTATACCACAAAGAACATGCATAAAGTCTAGTGATATGCTGTATATGTATACATATATATGTGTGTGTATGTATATAGCATATTAGATTTTTTTAGGTACAATATCTCCTAACTTTTCACAAGTAATCCTCAAGGGCATAAATATTTTTCAGCGCACATAGTACGGCGTCCTTTCGTCTTTTTTCGTTATAGTTACATTACCTTAGCCTCTAAACATAATGCGATGGCGATGAGATGAAAAGCTCTTGGTTGGGTCATAACTTTCCATCTTTTTTGTGTGACAATAACTAAATGGCTACCCGACAACCTTACTACTTTTTGGGGGTGCCTAATTTTTCCTTAGCTGTTTACATTTCGTTACTCTGATAGGTCTTGAAATCTGATGCTCATCCCTTGTTTGAATTGCAATACACTCCAATTACATATATATATATTATATATATATATATATATATATATATATATATATATATATATATATATATATATATATATATATATATATATATATCTATATATATATCTATATCTATATATATATATATATATATATATATATATATATATATATCTATATATATCTATATATATATCTATATATATATATATATATATATATATATATATATATATATATATACTGTATATATGTAATTGTAGTGTATTGCAATTCAAACAAGGGATGAACATCAGATTTCAAGGCCTTGAGATCATAAAACAATGGTACTCTCTCTCTTTTTTCTAACGGAGTTACGAAAAATTAGGCACCCCCAAAAAGTAGTAACGTTGTCGGGTAGCCATTTAGTTATTGTCACACAAAAAAGATGGAAAGTTATGACCCAACCAGGAGTTTTTCATCTCATCGCCATTGCATTATGTTTAGAGGCTAAGGTAATGTAACTATAATGAAAAAAGATGAAAGGACGCCATACCATGTGTGCTGAAAAATATTCATGCCCTTGATGATTAATTGTGAAAAGTTAGGGGATATTGTACCTAAAAAAATCTAATATATTATGGAGAGAGTGACTTGTAATTCAAAGTAGTTCGTGAAAATGAAGGTTTACTTTTAAGAGTAGAAAGGTGGCTGATGGTAGAGGCGGGTAGAAGAAGGTTAAGGTACATTGCCTTCCACATGAGACGAGGTTTTATCGAACATTGAAGGAAATTGAGGTTACAGGAGATCCTGTAATCGTTATAAGCAATTTCTGAAGTATTGGCGGAACTCATAAGTTGTTCTGAAAGTTATAGAAAGTTAAGATTAATATATAATGCGAGACACTGAATTTCGAAGGAAATTGTTTTGTTAGTAAGGATAGGCAAATATTTTGCTAAATTCATTTGATGCCAATAAATATTTTAAGAAATAAAATATTCAAGTGCAGTTAGTAAAAACAAGATTTACGGATAATAAATATAAAAGAAATCTTGGCAGTGAAAAGCTCTGTTGCCATTAGGTTGTGTTAGAAATTAGTATAGTATAAACGATACTAATAAATAAATATAATATATATATATATATATATATATATATATATATATATATATATATATATATATATATATATATATATATATATATATATATATATATATATATATATATTACTAGTTGACCAACCTGGACCAACCTGCTGCCCGAAAAACTTTGAATGATATTCGATAAACTCTCTCTCTCTCTCTCTCTCTCTCTCTCTCTTCTCTTATCTTCTCTTTCTTCTTCTCCTCTCACTCTCTTTTTCACTCTCTCCAAACACACTGATTCGCTATTATAGAATTCAACAACCTAAGGCCATGTATTCACGATCAAGTTTACCTGTCATTTCTTCTGTTAGTCATCGAAACTGCCGTTAAAACTTGTGTAAACAACAGTTTGTTGTGGGGGGGGGAGACAGTCCACTCACCAGAACAGATGAACTGATGGTATTACTTAAATATCATCCGACCAACTGACAAGTAATTTCATCTGGGAAGCATCTCAAATGCTATGATCAGAATATAAATACATTATGTATAGGCATTATTCATTTCACTGTTAGACCCTTCAGCACTATTTTTAGGCCATTTTAAGTCAAATCACACAATAAAAACCTAAAGCAGTATTTCCATGTGATACAGACAATTTAATGTAGGCCTAGGCCAGTGATGTCTTTTTATGATATGTGTTACTCTAATGAAAGTAAACGTCACTGTTCAATTCATAAAAAACTGAACCAACCCCTCAGTTCTAATTTAAATTCATTCATTAATAGTGTATGAGAATAGACGACTTTTTTGTAATAAGAAATATCTAGTCTATACTCTGTTAGGCCTTTTTACTTCTTTCCTATTATTAAGTGAATTGCTGCAAGAGTTACGATTCCACCACGTCATCACATTTTTATATTGGTTTTAGGGATGTTTTTAGCATAATATAATAAATTACATCTCATTATCTTTGCAATAACATCAAATTCCTTAATGTAGAATTGTGTTGAAAGTTACACGTATGGCATCGATAAACTTGGCCAATTCGTACAATAACGTGATTATGAATCAAACAAAATCTTTCCCTTCATGGAGGAATGTTAGGCAGTCAGTATTTATTGTTTTGAATAAATACTCATTGATAAAAGATAGAAATGATTTATATCACCATAAACAATAATTTTATTTTCCTAAATGATGGGAATACTATTCCTTACTGTGTATAATTACATCAGCAAAAGGTATGAATTGTCATGTTGTGTAAGCTTGTTCTTCCTACGCAATGGTGGTGATCGTGTAATAAATGACGTCGGATCGTGTGTAGGACCATTTTAACACCATACGCAAAAAGGGAATGTGTTTACTTACTTATTATTGTTTGAGAGAGAGAGAGAGAGTTTGGTAGTGGTTTCTGCTGGCTGAAAGTGTCACGTTTAACCACTACTACGCATGCACGGACTTGGCTTCGCTTACCTTGGAATTTTAGATTTAGGTTTTCACTGTAGATTTTATCGAGTTAATAAACAATTTTATTAATTATCATCATGAATTGTGATAAAAATTCACGTAAATTCTGATAAAAAACTGATTTTATAAGGGATTTATTGTTTTAAGTTAATCATACTTCTGGCAGCACAAGAAGAAAAGGTGAAGCATCATCTGAAAAATGAGAATAAACTCAAATAACTGAAAGAAAAGGTGACGTAAAAACGAAAATTTCATTTGCCTTGTCTATGTATTTCTGTCACGGTTTAGGGATTTGATTTTGAGTTATCAACCTTTCTGGGGTAACATAGAGACCGCGTGAAAAATTTTGTCTGGGTCTGTCAAGCGGTTTGGATTTCTATAGAAGCCAAAAAAAATATACAAACATTCACTTTTATATATATGGAATTATATATAAATATTATATATATATATATATATATATATATATATATATATATATATATATATATATATATATATATATATATATATATATATATATATGTGTGTGTGTGTGTGTATGTATGTATGTATGTATACGTACATACATACATACACCTGTTGATTGACTGTACCTCATTGCTTAAAAAGGAAAGGAAGCCACTTATTTGTGTCACGATGAAGGGACGTCATATTTATTAGTATCTTGATGGACTGAATTGGTTCGTTAATTAAAGGTCGTTCGGGTCAACGCCCTCATACAGGTGACGATCGATTTAGAGGAAGAAAAGCGTCTTGTGACCAACATTAGGGTTAATGACTTTTTTTTTTTTTTTTGGTATGGAAAAATACCTACAACGTAGGTAATAAAAGAAATGAGGTGGAAAGCTGGGAAAAAACAAACACGCTGGCTTCTCAAATGATTAGGTCTCTTCTGTTTCATATTTTTAGTTCTTAGCACTTTAGACTTTATCTGTAATTGAGAAATAAGATGGGTGTTTTACGCCTCAGATAATATTTGGTAAGGCTAGCAATTCTGGTATTTGTGTTGGTGACCTTTGATGGAATTATATGTCAAGATTTTCATTAATGCGTCCTCGTTGCTTGCTTACATGTAAGTACAGGTGCTCAGTGTTTCTTGTGGATTAAAAATCAGATATATTCTGATATCAAAATGGCAGTTGTGCGTTATTTCATGTAGCCGCTTTCTGAAAACCTCGAAGACCAGAAATTTATAAAAGCCAATAAACTGTGCATATTTAAGTTTACATCTCGATTATCGAATAAAAAATCCTGTAGTGGGTGGTTGTTTTGTTTTGCATTTGAATTTCATTTCAGAGTGCTTTGTTACTCTTGGAAGGTATACATATTGATTCAGTTTCACCCGTTTGGGTTGAAGGTTTATTTGGATTCATGGCTGTTTTTGTCCTCTGTTGAAATATCAGTCATTAGCTTTTGACTGTCTCCTAGTATCATCTTACCCCTTTCGTATATGGTAAAAGAGCTGCAGCAAAATTTCTATATTAAATCCAGTCTAAGCAAAATTGAGTACCTCTTTAAGAGTTTATCCCAAGTTTCTTGTTTTATTGTGCATTATTTAACAAGCGGGTATTTCAAACCAGTTGGAACACGATGTTATTCGTGAATGAGTAGTTTATATGAAATTTTATGACAGATCGATGAATTTTATGATGACAAATTACGCCGCTTATTTCCAGTTGGATTTTGACATAACAAAGTAGTTTTTTCAGTGGTAGGTTTAATGGTTAATAAAGGTTGTTCCTCATACATTTTCTATCGAGCAGACATATTGGGATGTAAGTTGGTTCTGTTTATGCCGCGCATTTTATCAAAATATTGTCAGTAAATGACATTTGTGGGGTCTAAACACCCGTGCGTTTATGCAGTTCCACTAAACTTTTAAATTAATTATGGTATATGAGTGCACATGCCCTCGATCACAGGAGCACTGATGTATTCGATACATTTTAATGATGTACTTTTCTGGATCCCAAAAAGTCTGTGCTTACCATTTCCAATAAAGCATGATTCTTTTATGTGCCTGTCGCACTCAAAATGATGAATTTTAGGGAGGTGCTTTGATTACGTTATGAGAGGAGTCAGCGGTATTATCCAGACTCTCTCTCTCTCTCTCTCTCTCTCTCTCTGAGTGGTGACTCCTGGTTTTTCGGATGCTGTTGCTGGCAATGTATGAATTTATGAATTTAATATAAAGCAAGCAAATAATACCATGACATTTATGTACATGTATGAAAATTTACTGTTTAAATGAATGATTTTATGGAAGTCCAGGCAGCATATGCTGCGAGATAAATAAATGTGTGAGTTTGTGTTGGCCATCTTTGTAGTTGATTGCTAATACTCTGTGTACAGAGTTTGGAATGAAAGTAGGAAATGTACGAAATAAGAGGTCATAAGTACTTAAATTTTGTGATAAACTTTGCACATTTGTTTGATTACATTCAGCAGTGCTTTATTATAGCCAGCTGATAATATTGTAAATTTTCATCGGTATTTGACTAATATATTTTGGCCTTGCAAAACATGGTTATTCATGCAAAACCCTGCGTGGATGCAAATTGCTTTTTTGGCTTGTTTTGATATCAGTATGAACATTCCGAATATTTTGTCACTTTTTTGTACGTGGCTGTAAAAGCAAGAGTTGTTTCAGTCTTTTCTATTGATTTATTACATTTTACTGAATTAATGCCTTGAAGTAACTGAAGCATGTGTCACTGAAAATATTGCAATCCACTTTACACCGGGATTCAAACTCCATTTCACTCCTTGTAAAACTTGCAGGGAAGCTTCCGAGCTGGTATAAGCCACCTTAACCTTAACCAACCCACACATGTTCTTTCACATTTAGTGGGTAGCTTTGTCCTCAGACAAATATAGGAGTTCCTTCTATTGCATTTTTAAATATCAGGCCAGATGACCGTAGACTTGCATGGGTTAGACTGCCCATAACGAATATGTGCCAAACTGGATAAAAGATGAAAATGGTTTATGATTTTCAAGAAAACACGTTCAGTAAGTTCACATTATCGACACACTGAAAAATTACATCTACTGAAATACGTTTTTCGTAATTTTCCAGCGGATATTAGTCTAATAACTTACTCTTTTTGAAGAGGAACAAAGCGAGAGCGTTCATTTATCATATCCCTTCGGCTTACTTTCAGTTCATCCTGTGGCCTTTGTTCCAGTTTTAGTATATTATATATGTTTATGTGTACGTTATATGTACTGTATTATTTTGGTGAAAAGACATGAACGTATTTCTGATCAAATCCGCCATTTATGAAACGGAACATTAAATAAAGTAGATATTACGGGAAATATACAATGTATGTTCACTTATTGTATATAGTATATATATATATATATATATATATATATATATATATATATATATATATATATATATATATATATACATACATATCATGCACAAATACATATATATATATATATATATATATATATATATATATATATATATATATATATATATATATATATATATATAAATGTAAGAGTACTACTCTCTCTCTCTCTCTCTCTCTCTCTCTCTCTCTCTCTCTCTCTTTATATATATATATATATATATATATATATATATATATATATATATATATATAATATATATTGTATATACTGTATATATATGTACTATATATATGCAAAGTAACAAATAATTAAACTCTGACTCTATGGTGTATTTTAATTGGGTCGTAATTGTCAAATTTCCCGAAAATAATTGAAAGAGCATACTGGTTATCCGTTTTAATTAGTTTCTCATTAGGGATTCCCATAGGGTATTATTTCTGGGATCTACCGTGCATCTATATGGAATTCCAGCAGTCTACATTATCGTAAAGCCAAGGATTTTAATTATCTGTGTTTGATGGTAAAAGATCTGTTTCGTTTTATATTATACTCTAGGAAGAATGTTCACTACTGTTTAGTGATCGTAGAATAAAAGTGCTTCGTCCTCTGAGGCTATGTTTAGTTTGGCATTATTTTTATGAAAACGTTCTTTGTGAAGTATGGGGTTTGAATGGAAACAAATAGAAATGTTTAGCTACTTATTGCAGGGCAGTGGTAGGTGCTTTGATAATCCTGTTCTGTTCTTAATGATGTGAGATTTTGAAGAACATTTTTGGTGTCCATTTTGATATCTGTTATGAAAATGTTGATGAGAATGGCTGAGGGTTGCCAAAAAATAATAATAATAAAATTACCAACTCCTTGTTGATGTCAAACGCCAGAATTTTGTCTGCCAAATTACTGGTGTCTCTTGCAAGTTACCACAACGAAAGGGTGAGGCAACGGAATTTAGAGGGAAAGTATGGTTAGTTTTTTTTCACATATCCAGAAATCAGGCGTCGTCTGCTACGTTGTGTTCTGACGGCTATTAAGTGGCTTGTCTGCAGAAACTCTACTATGTATTTAAGGTTATTTATATTAATGCAGTGGAATGTCTTTTCCAGGCTTAAAATTATAGAATCAGTAATATTTGTGTATGTAAGAGACAGAAGGTACCCTCAGAATGATTTCACCCTAGTAGGATGAGGATTATATCGCCGAGGGTCTCTCACGTCAGTCGACTAACAAGTAGGTGCTTGAATTGTGCGTAGGTCAACAGACGTACTGGATTTCAGGTAAAGCGCTGATACCTTATATCCTCATGGGGTTCATGAATCGAACGCTGTTCATCAGTCTGGGAGCTGACCATGCTTACCACTGCCCCGAGACCCGAGAAATCTGACAGACATTCGTTGAAGTTGACGCAGACTGACCGACGTCCCGTGCTTTGCTAAAGTTCAAGTAGCGTACAATTTCCTATACCATACAACATGAATAACAATATTGTTGTAAAATACCTTTAATCTTTAATGTATTTAAAATTCCAGGATCAGAAATAAAGGCTTAAAGACAACGATAAGAGACTTTGATGAGTGCTAATAGTCTGGTTTGCTTTACTGTTTCAAGTTATGCCCGTAAGTTTCAACAGGAAATACTGACTCGTATGACCATGACATTTGTACAAGTACTGAACAGAAGATTGTTCTTCAAAAGATAAAATGTAACATCTGTATTGCCGGAAGTTAAGATTGGGGTCCTAGTTTGAATACCGCAATCACGGGACACTGGTGATTAGAGCTTTCCCCTTAATGTAAGTGGAAGGACAATAATTCAGTCTCCCACTCTTGATCTGCTATTTCAATTCAACTTGATCCCCGTTTTATTATTATCTCCAACCGTTTGTTATATCTCAGTTGTTTACAACTTGTATCTCATTAAACTTTATTTTAAAGTCGCGAAGATTATTCAGTCGTTTTACGTAATCTTGAATTTGCAGCACCTCATACCTCTATATCCCTTATAGACTGTCTGCCATATTAATGGTCCTTTAAAGTCTTTTCCCGATTCAAATTAATTGTATTATTAGCTTCAGAATTTGTCTTATTAGCTTTAGAATTGTTATGTTTACCCCATTATGGTCCGATCATGCGGTTCCTAGATAAATAGACCACCAATTCTGAAACTGGTATTTTTTATTTTTTATTTCATAACTGTTCAAGTAACTCGATTGTTTATCTCTCTCTCTCTCTCTCTCTCTCTCTCTCTCTCTCTCTCTCTCTCTCTCTCTCTCTCTACATGTACAGTATACATATACATAAAACATATATATATATATATATATATATATATATATATATATATATATATATATATATATATATATATATATATATATGTGTGTGTGTGTGTATAATGTATATATGTACAGTATATATATATATATATATATATATATATATATATATATATATATATATATATATAGTATATATATATATATCTATATGGATACTAATTTTTTTCCACAGTAAGCTGTTTCCCCTAACACGTGACGAATAAAAAAAAATCACCTCTACAATCAAACTGTAATTGCTTAATCATGGACGAACCCCGTGCAATAAATCGTCCACAACATTAGTCGCTTCATACACCATACATTAGGCCCATTAGCAGCACATCGAACTACATACATAGCAGCATTCACCCCTATCTTGCACGCATTCTTATGCTTCGTGCCTGTCAAGTTCCATACTTCCGAATACCTCCTTCTTTCGTCTTTTCTATCCAACATTTTCCTTTCCTCCTTGCCCCTAACACCTCTGAATTATACCCTCTTTTTTTTTCCAACCGGCTATCTCTCTTCCTTGTAAACCACCTCCCTTCTAGTTTTCAAAACTTCATTTTCATGAATTTCTTGCGTTTATTAGAATCTAGTTTAATTATTGTTGATAATTACTCGTTTCTACGAATGTTTAGTTCTATCAGAAAACGTTCAGGTCGTTGGCCTCGGCATTATTAATTAATATAACATATATCTGAGAACGGTTGGTTTGGTAAATAAGTTTTGATTCGTAGTACATATTTACGTGAAATAGTACGATGTTATTCAGGGATGTTGCATTCAGCTTATCATTAACAAGTTGCTGAAGTACCTCCATGTGCATTTTTCGCCTAGATAAAAGAAAAATCTGCAGTAAGGAAAAGATAAAAGAATTCGTTCTGGCTCAGGTCATGTCATTGCGATTATAGCATTACAAATACCTAGTGGGAAAACGAAGCACAGAAAATTTTAGTGAGCATTCGTAAGTGTCATGTTCCACGACTCCAGTGTGCCTAAAGTGCTCAAGTTCTTATTCTCTACTACTTCAAATAATCGCAATCCCTGATCCAAGTTTTTGCTAAACCAACATCTAAATCTGCACCTAAAGAAAGAACCACCCATGATTCATCATGTCTACAGATTTATAATAAATAATCCTTTATTTAATTACATTTTTCATGAAATCTTGCGAAATTTTAACAGTTTTGTTGTAATGAAAAACAAGTTGGCGGCTCGCTCCATTTTTTTTAACGTATAGAAACTTTTCTGCCTAGCATTAAATAATTCTCAACATGTCTTATCTGTTGAAAGAGCAAGCGAAGTAACCTGAAATATTACCCAGACCATGTTGTAAAGACTCCAACCCAGTGCAATCGGACTTCACCTCTTTTACTACGGAAACCTTCTCTTTCTTACGAAAGGATCCGGTAAAAAAAATCCTTATGTAAAGAGACTGTTCCTTTATCGTGAAAGCGGCAGGATTACTTTACCACTGTGAGGGCGGAATTGTTATGCCTAAGTAACTTTTGTGCCCCTCGCCCTACTTGTTTGTGGGGGAGATATAGTGTGTTAGTCTTATCGTCTATTCGCCCGTCCGACCGGGTCAAGTTTTGTGTAAAAGCCCACATCTAAGCAACTGCAAGGAATAAAGGAATGATATTTTGTCAGGAGGCACAACGTGAATTGAAAGTAAGGTCCGGTGAAAAATTGGTCACGTCGACCCACATTTTATATATGAACGGCTCTAGTTAAGTTCTGTGTTCAAAGTCTACTGGCTAGCTCGCTGTCTTTTGTATATTATATATATATATATATATATATATATATATATATATCTTTTGTATATTATATTTATATATATATATATATACACAATAGTAATATATATATATATATATATATATATATATATATATATATATATATATATATATATATATATATATAT
>NC_089760.1:16100000-16102500 GCF_040412425.1 Macrobrachium rosenbergii | reverse complement strand
ACTGGTCACGCGTACTGGTCGATGCGTCCTGTACGCCCCTCCTTTACCGCCCTCGGAACACCATTATTCTCTGTCGCCGACTGCTCGTCTTGTCGAATCCATGTGCTATTCCTTTACTTTTTGTTGTGCTTCTTTCTCGATTGACTTTTTCATGATGACGAAACGTGCACTGTACACTGACCAGGTAGTTAGATACAACGAGGTAATCCATAAGTATGCCTAACTCACGTGTGTGTTATGTATTTAAACACGACTGTCTGAAATATGAAAATCAGAAATAGTTGTAGTGAGGAAGATATCTCTCTCACATAAGAAAACGACCCATGTTAAAAGTCGGTAGAGAGGAAGGCATAAGAATACTTTACACTATGAGAAGTTTTCAGTCAATGCCTTGGCGCAATCCTATTGTTCAGGCAACTAAATATATTTACTCGAAAAACGGCGACTGAAAGGGTGAAGGGGTTGATGGTATCGATAATTGGATTTTACCAGTAATCCTCTTTCTTCTCTGTTGTTGTCGATGTAGGAACAAGAAAATCCAGCAGTTGATATCTAAAAATATATAACATCTAAAAAAGGAAAAAAATAGTGATTTTGCGGACTTACTTCTGATTTTAGTTCTACTCTAAAAGCATGAGTTAGGCATTGGGTTATCAGAAATTATAACTTATTTACATATGGCACCATTTTATCGTGGCTCTTTCTTCAACTTGTGCTCTATTCAGTAAGCTGCACTCTGTACATACTGAAGGAAAAATGATTTTTCGGATTCTACGGAGACTCCATAAATTATGTGATGTTTCCTAGGGTTTTAGGCTAATTTTGGCTACATCTCTTTCCTGTTGTACAGTATTATGTTTTTTTTAGAAGTAAAAATTCATGACACTTGTGTAGTCAATGAAATGTGTGCGTGCGTATGCAAACATCTACGTACATATGATATTTTTCCTTTTGGGATCTTTCCTGGATAGTGACCCCCAAGGGTTTTCGAGACTCGTTATCAAGTACTAATATTTCTTGGGGGTCATTATCTTTATGATATTTACAGTCTTTTTATGATTTTACGATAATCCCCAGCGGGCTCATACTAAACACGCCGCAGAGGTGGATACTTACCGGGGTAAAACCCTTGGGGGTCACTATCTAGAAAGACCCTCCTTTGCTCAGCGTTATTTTGGTCTAAAACGTATCAATGCATTGATTTTCTTTTATTACTTGCTAAAAATTAGAAGGACCGAGCTGCAAAATCTGAATATTTAAAGTTTTAAACATTAGAGGAGGTCGAAAGTTGATTCAAACCATAGAAGTGTTATATTTAAACACATGGAATCAGTTGCCACACATGACAGTGTGAGTGAGGGGGGAAAAGGGTTCGACGAAGTAAGGCAAGAACGGCAGCTGGATCAGGGCCATAAAAATAAGCAGTGACCGAGAAAGTAAAACCTGCATGTATGGGCAGAAGTTACGTTGAACCAAATCTTTGTTTAAGTTAATTACAGATATCAAAATACTGAAAAAAATCGTTTTTCCCCCCCAAGAAAACAGGAAACAAGAATTTCAGTGTGAGAAAAGATTAAAATGCGAAATGTGAGGCATAAAGGTTTTTCATAGATAAGGATGGTTATAATGTTGATAATCTATATAAATTACTTTTTTATGCCCCGGAGGTAACAATAACAAGATGTCGAGAATGTAACAAAGATAAATATCCATAAAGCATTTATGTGTGTTCGTACGCAAGACTTGCCGAGAACGATGTACACGTTACCGTGGTTAGTAATTGTAATATAGAGTTACTGCAAAAGTCAAGAGATTTTTCTGAGGTGCCTTTTGAACTGTGAAGATTTTTTCTTGATGTTCATATTGACGGTTGTATGTAGTCAAAGTGTTTTAGAATAAAAGAGAATTCCATCTACCTAACCTTGTTAATACATAATAACGTCAGTATTCGAAATACTCATGAGTCACATCTCATTTCCAAGCTTCCGAAAGGATGTTTATGAAAGACAGTTTAATTGGTTTGTGGTATACACTTTGAAGCAGCAGAAATAGTTCGTTGTTTTTTTTTTGTTATTTTAACAGTCACTTTTGCCAACATAGCAATGCTAATTTGGACATCTTTAACATAACTTAAGCTTTTTCACGGAATATTTTTGAGTAAGACAATGGGTAATCTATTAAACAGAAAGAAAAAAGATAAGACATACGAATAAATGAATCTGATTTTCTGAATGTATAAAGGTGGTTTGACTATGCAGAGAATTTCCAGTCATTCTCGGACAAGGGAATATATTTAGGTCAATGTAAATCAACTTTTGAAGCCTCGAGTTTATTTTCTATACAGGAGTGACAAGGGAATTGACACGGTTAGACTGACACTTCCATTAAACCGATGCCAGTCATCGGCTAGGAGCAGAGAAAGGAGAAAATATCGAAGTTTTGCTTCTGTTTACACTGAGGCTCAAGTCGGGTATTTTAACCAAAAATATTTGATGCTCAA
>NC_089760.1:16007500-16097500 GCF_040412425.1 Macrobrachium rosenbergii | reverse complement strand
TTTTCATCATTATTTTTGTATGTTACATCAAATGCTAACATCTTACCAAAACATCTTTTGAAAATCATAGCAGAAAGAATAGCGAGATACTTCATATTAATAGACAGAACCCTTTCACTATGAAGTTAACTTCAAGATTTTAGTTTTTTATGAGAAATGCAGTTTACATTTTTTTTCTTTCACATCACGTCCAGTACTTCTTGCCACTCACGGCTGATGATCTGTATGTATGTGTGTATGTGTATATGTATATATATATATATATATATATATATATATATATATATATATATATATATATATATATATATATATATATATGTAGTTGAAGAATTGGAAGGTTGGAATATCTAATCCAGGAGCTAAAAAAAAGATTTCAGTATTTGTTTTTCCTTTGTTTACTTTAGCCTTTATCTTCGGAGAATCCTCGTAAAAGAAACAGAATTTACACTTGGAGCTGCAAATTGTTGATAAATTGAATTGTTCGAAGGTGGATAAAACATTATTTTACTCTCTGTTATTTACTTTTTTATTTTTCTTGCTTTCTTTTCCCAGATGAAAAATATTTGGACATACGTTGCTGTTTCACTCAAAAGACTGAAAAGCTTTCATTATCGTTACTATAGGTTGATGTTTGATGAAGAAATATTGAGACTTCAACTAAGGGACATTCCTTCTCTTAATGAAGATCACTTACGGTTCTAGAAGAGTTTCCACGTCTTTATACGCGTTTATATTATGTGATCCCAGTTTGTTTTTTCTCATTAATCCCTTCCCTTCCCGTAAGTATAAGCGGGTAATGGCTAAAAGCGTTTTGGGAGCATAAAAGTATGTAATCGGGCATATTTGACTCTGTGAAGAGGAATTTAGACTTTGAAATCAAATAAAATATATAGAGTTTACTTGGAAACCTAGTATTGAGATATACATTTGGGTTTCAGTTTTCAAATCATATTTCTTGGAATATTTTGACATTAACTAGTCTTTAATGGAATAAATGTCTTCCATCTTTGCAGGGTTTGTCATTTGATTTTGTTTCTTCTTTTTATCGTTTGGGCAAATTAATTGAATTGTCGCAAGAAGTGAAAGAAGGAATCTTTCAAGCTGTACAGTCATTTTTATAACACGGGAATTTATTCTCTGTTAGTTGTAACGTCGACAAACAGCGCTCAATGGTTGATGACTTTTACCGTTGCAGGAGGGATGGAATTTTGTTATTTTTGTTTTTTATTTGTTTCATTTTCTTTTTACACTTGAAAACGTTTTTTTTTATTTCATTTAAAACCAATTCTTTAGTTACTGGATTATCTTGTTAGTTTAATTAACGATTTTGTGCAGCTTACAGAAAAATTCACGACAGTCTAATGATTGGTGGAGTATATTGAAGCAAATGACAAATCCATAAATTTTGCATTAAGCAGCTATTATTATTATTATTATTATTATTATTATTATTATTATTATTGTTGTTGTTGTTGTTGTTGTTAAAGAGAATGGCAGCAACAGTGGAATTGATTTTATATATGGTCTTTTCAGTTCTTATTATTTTCTTCTCATCAGGTCATATTTGCTAATAACTGGCCGATGTTCATGGTATGGGTAGGGAAATGGTTTTTTGTAGGTTCATGTATTTTATTAATATTATCAGATCAGATGAAGTTAAAATTGGCATGTGGTCGCCGTAGAGTTTTGGAATTGCAAATTAAATCTGGGAATCTCCTTCGTCGTGTTTCTAAGGGCGTAGTGGAATTCCAACGTTTCCAACCGTATCTTCGCTTCATTCTCAAGGAAGGGTGGGCTTGTTCTGGTTGGAATGGGTTAGTTAGCTGGTATTTATAGCGCCTCAGGTGCTTCGTGTTGTGAAAACTGATTTTTCGTTGGCTGGCTCCGGGGATTAAGTACTTGAGCGAGACTGTCTCTCAGAGGTAGATGCTCGCACTGATCTTCGCGTGCGGACGTTGAAGACTGGGATGTTAGTATTGAGAAGGTCACTGCCAGTAGAAGGGGGCATCACCTGATTGGTCCGTTCGTTCGGCTCAGGGGTGCCCGCGGGTTGGGCCCTACGCGCCACCGTCGGGAGGAGGGAAGTCTCTTGAGTGGTATTAAGACTGGGTCTCTCCTTTCCGATGTGTAGGTCCTCCAGGAGACGAAGGCGGCGGTGGTCTCTCTCTCTCTCTCTCTCTTTCTCTCTCTCTCAATGGATTGCTTCAGTATTTGTTCTACATACTTATAGTTGAGTTCCAGCGCTCTCGGGTAAGATTTTCACATGTCTATTTCTTCTTATTATTATTATACCAAAGAAATTCTACCGAAACCTGGCCAGATTTTGCCTTGCGAAGGGTTAGTATCTGATAGAGATATGAGTGCTTCAGCTATTGAAAAAAAATGTACCTACATTATTTCCATATATAGGATCATACTTGTGAAGCTAAAAAAAAATTTGTCTTGTTTATTTGTTTGTTTTAATATTTGTAGAAGCTCTAAGAGCTATCATTTCTACCTTGTGCCTGATTGTAGCGGACCCGACTCCTCTTCCTTCATGGTTGGAAAAAATAATGAAAGACGAATACATTTTTACTATATCTTTTCACGTTGTGGTCGGAATAGGGGAACTCTCTCTCTCTCTCTCTCTCTCTCTCTCTCTCTCTCTCTCTCTCTCTCTCTCTCGTCCACGCAACGACAACATACTTTGATAAAACTTGGACTTTTCAGGAGTCAGTCACAATTCCGTTAATGGTTGCTGTCTTTCATTGCGGTGTTTGAGAGAAATTGTTTGACGGGCGTCTTTGTTTTCTCACTGCTTTAGAATATTCCTGTTCTGTCTGACGAGGGAGTTGCGTAGAGCCGTTTCTCTTGGTTCTTACGGAATACGAAGGACTTGAAGGAATTGACTCCTTTAATGAACCTATAATGCTGCTGGGAACCTACTGGGGGAAACTTGAGAGACACTTATGCATCTTGGCGCTTCCTGCAGTAAGGCAAGGGATGTATAAGTAGCTTTTATTCTTACTGGGTTTATTATGGTGATGCAACCATATCGAGATGTATGGAGAGTGTCGTGCCTTTTTGTTCTTCTTTTTTTTTTTTTACTTCAATTTTCAATTTGTACAATATACTTTTTTTAATTACTCCTTAATAGTGGATACTGATTAACTTCCATAGACATGATTAAGATCATTTTGTTTTTTATATGATGAGTGACGCCATTATGTGTGTAAAACCCATTCAGTCAATCAGTTATAATTATGTTAGCAATAAAAACTAAGAGTATATCATTATACCATGTTTATTACTAAAATCAGAGCTGAAATATGTGCGGTGTGAATAGATTTTATTCTCCGAAAAATTGAGCTGATGGCAATAATTGGCCAAAATAGAAATTAATATTTTTCGTTCTTTTTAACATACCTCTGGTGGAAAAAATAACCTGTATAGAGGATATTCAGTGTTGAGAAAGATTAATACCCTCAGTGAAATGCTGTTATTTAAATTTTTCATTTTCTGAAATTCAAGTTCCTTTGATAAAAATTTAGGCAAAGTAACTTTTTCAGCGGACTTCATGATATACGTGATGGACATACGAACAGCTCAGAAATGTGTAATTTATTAGGTTTAAATATGTTATTGTTGTGTTATTTGTAATTCAATATTTTGCAAAGGCCAGGCCGATTTTACATTGCACCTTCTGTTGATATTTTTCTTTAGTGTAGGAGTATCAATTAATTGTAACTTGCCGTATCCACAAGTCAGCAGTAACAGTATCCTGTGGATAGTATTTTAAATGTAGATTTATGATCATATTAACTTCAGATTTGTATGTTGCGCGTTAGGGAAATCTGTAATTGGGCTATTGTTTATAATATAGTAGAGTTTATCATGGAATTAGACACCCCCTGCAAATAGGTCGCTTCTGTACCCATGTTTAGTATTAATTTTTGACTAATGCACCTCTCTCTCTCTCTCTCTCTCTCTCTCTCTCTCTCTCTCTCTCTCTCTCTCTCTCTCTCTCTCTCTCTCTGCGTGTTAGGGCTTCGCAGTTCTCATGGAAGTGACAAGAAAATAACCGCTTTAGTCGGTATCCTTCTTTACATATACTCAGATGTCATTTGATAATGTAAGAAGATAATGTCAGAATAGTTATTGACAAATTACGCAGATTATTCTTTTCTCAATTTTTCTGCTGTCACGCGAAGGAATTACCTCTCTTAGTAAATGTCATCCCGGACTCTGTTTCATTAGTTTTAAAATTGTAAAGCCCAGTTTCCATGGTTCTTTGGCTGTTTACTCAACTGCCGAACTTTGGAACTCCCTTCTTGCTGTGGTTTTCCCCGACTCGAGAAGTTCCCGTCCTTTCAGAGGCAGCTTTCTATATCGTCCCCCTCTTGGTTAAGTCACATTTATTGTAGTTCCCCAGTCTTTTCTTTTTATTTAGACCGGCAGCGGTGCCATAGAAGGACGCTATGGTGTCCATTCCATCGGCCTTTGCTGCAGAGAAAAAGACATATCAAGACACTAACGGGTATCGTAGGAATATTTTCTTGAAAATCAAGTCATCAGCTTCCTTTTCTTTTATCATTCCTATTTCCCCTTAAGGTTGTGTTCTTCACATACCTCTCCCACTTTCCTCCCCATCCGTTACTCATACCACCGTTACTCATACCCCTCCTTCGATCGTATTTTCCTCACAATTCTCTCCGTAAGGCAAAAAAAAAAAGGAAAAAAGTACATAAACAATGAGCCCCTATTGTCTTCTTTTGCTTTTCAGATGTGGCGTGCATTGTTGGGGGGACGGACTTTTTTTTTTTATTATTATACAAACCACTGCTATTCTTTGTGGTTTCCCTAAAAAAAAAAAACAGGAGCCTCGTCTGTGAGTTAACAGCACAAAAGCTTCCTTAGATATTAGACCGGGACAACTTTATCTATTCTCCTCCGCTTGGCTTAGTGGTCTTGTTGCATGTAAGCCGATTAAGGGATTATCTCAGTGAAGGTCGTTTTTTGGTGATCAGTATTTGCAGTTTACTTTAGCTGTTGTCGTTTAGCTAATATCACAGCTAATGAGTTCTGATGTCAGTTGATTAGGGTCAAAAGTGTAGTAGTTCCAAGTAATGGAAGAAAATAAGGAAAATAATGAAAGGATCAGGAATTAAAACTAACGCAAAGAGACATAAAAAATTGTGCAGAATATTTTATCAGTACTCAGGCTGATTGGAGGGAAGAAAAAGACACTCGAAGCTATTTAATAAATATAGATGCAAGGATGCTCTCTTAGACCAGATAGTAACACAATATAATGCAGGGAAACAAACTAAAGCATTGGTTATTTCAAAAAGTAGCTATTAATATAGTCTACACACATGTAGGAAGTACTAGTCACTTTATGTAGATAGGTGTATTTTCAAGATTCACAGTGACCTCTTAACATGTATGACCATTTTATCATATATATATATATATATATATATATATATATATATATATATATATATATATATATATATATATATATACAGTATATATATATATATGTATACACACAGTATATATATATATATAGTATATATATATATACACGTGTGTATATATGTATTATACATGTATATATAACATATACAATATTAGTATACCGAGACCATAAAAAATGACGCAGTGCACAGAAGGCGAGGCGGAACTTCCCAGCCTTAAGACATAACGTACCATCCCGAAGATTGCACCAAGGTAAGGTACATACTGCATACTAATTTGGAGGCCAGTTGGTTAGTTAGGCTGGCCTAGGACTTGACGACAGCATGTTCAAACGTGCCGATTACTACGTATAGGTTATTGTTGTTACACTGGAAAAAAATATAAATATATTATATATATATATATATATATACATATGTGTGTCTACACACACACACAGGTCCCCATAGTTAGGTATTAATTTACCACCAGTGCCTCACTGACTGGCTTCCCAGTTCGATCCCGTGCAGGGCATGGGAGAACGATTTAAACATGTTTTCTTAAAATAAGAAATTGTTGTGCCTTTTCTTGACTAAGTCGACAGTGGCAAGTCTCAGCGCAGACGGAAGCCTGGGATGGCAATCTTATCTTGAAATACTTGTTGAGAACTGGTCCCTTTACACCTGTAGACACCCCCTGGATTTGATGCTTCATAAACAAAATAAATTACTTCATCCACTGGGGAGACGAGGAAACATGAGAGGAGAGGATGAGACAACAGTGAATAGTAAAGGCGCAAGTTCAAACGAAGAGTAAAGCAAGAAATGATTAATATTTGAGTTACAGATCTTGTCTGAAGAATTCAAACGTGGAGGCATTTCTGTTATATATGGAAAATATGGTTTGAGTTAAAAAAAAAAAAATTATTTATTTTTTATTTATTTTATTTTTTATTTTTTGTTTTTTTGGTCAAGAATATGAGAAGTTTTTGTTCTGAAACGTCTGGGCTTCGACGCATTGGGAAATTTATATGGAAATTGATAACGTTCGAGGATAAAGCATTCATTTTAAGTATATATGTATTACAGCAAGTTTTCTGATGATAATTGTCTTACAAAGCTGGCTGTGTGTAACATTGTTTGAATAGCGTCTATAGTTTCCTTATTTCTCAGCATTTTCCTTATAGTATATACTAAATGATTTTAAAGATATTTTGAAGAGGAACGCGTCGAGATTAGAGGATTATATGTATCATTATTATCATCTTCGCAAAGAACATTTTTTATGTTTGGGTTTGTATGTTTGTTAGCAGGATTACGCAAACGTTGGGTCAGGTTTGTCACAAAATATTAACTAAAGGTCGGCCTCTTTACTGGTAACATTCAAATAGGTGGAGAGAGAGTACAGTAAAGTAACTATCTGGGGCAGGTGCGTGGGTATTGCTCGCCTTTGGCGGAGATTTGGGGTCTTGAAAAGCTCTCATAATTATTATTATTATTATTATTATTATTATTATTATTATTATTATTATTATTACCCTAAAATAATTCCTCATTGGACTAGTGAAAGTAGTTACTTGGTTGATACGTCGTATCTTACACAGCTTAAGGAAGTTATTTGAAACTTGGGTGTATCAGAATGCTTAATGGTATTAAGTCTTACATTGTCATATATTTCGATAATGTCTGAGGTCGACACATAATGCCCCTCGTCAGGATATTAATCTTTTGGCAGTTAATCTTCGGAATTCAAGTTCATCGAACGGGGAACAAAATTGACGTGGTCCACAGAAGGATTAGTCTCTTTTATGGCCTTCTGTAAGACCGATCGCGAATTCCGAGTCAGCCAAGGAGATACCGACGGTAATCCATTAATGATTTTTTCAAAAGTGTCTCCTTAATGCGATTACCTTTAGAGATTAATTAAAGATTAAATGTATATTACTTGCGTCTCGCCGAATTCCGGCCCTCCTGTCTGATTACACGTGGTCTTTTGGAAGAAAGGTTATTACCTAATAATATTTCAGTTCGGTTTCTGTTCTTTTGAAATTCTTACTAATATTTGAAACCGCACAAGGTTTATAATTTTTCTGTTATGTATATTTGAGCCTTCCATAATTTAAAAGGCCCTTTTTATTAATATTTTCCTGCAGTCAGTTCTGTTGATTATAGTAGGTTAATATGTTTTGCAAGTTCTGAGGATTATATTTTTTGTGGTCTGAGGGAAATTTGTTGCATCAGTTCATGGTAAACTTATGCTCACTTATTTTATTCCTCCCTAGTTTCTCTTTGATGTATTCCCAGGGCTTACAGCAATCGACACTTGGTTTCTCCCAATGTATGTCGGAATCAGCCCGTAGTGATGTTATTCTTTGCGACTGGAAAAAACTGATGTGTTCATCAGTAAAATATTATAGGAAAGTTGCTTGAGCGTGATTCATGCACTTAAACATGAACATACTTATCCACATATGTATATATTATATATACATACTTATATGTATTCCAGTGTCATTTCACAGTACTTACGATAAGTGATATCGTAGTAAAATGGCAATTCCAGAATACTGAGTGATGCATTACAAAAGAAATGCCTTAAAGCCGATATTTACTGCAATCTGCAATAGTTGTATGATGGAATTTTAAAATATAAATATATATATATAATATATATATATATATATATATATATATATATATATATATATATATATTTATTTATTTATATGTATGAATATATATGTATATATATATATATATATATGTATATATATGTATGTATATATTATATAATATATATAATATATATATTATATACATAGTATAAATATATATATTTATATGTATATATTTAAAATTCCACCGTACAACTGTTGCAGATTGCAGTAAATATCGGCTTGATGGCATTTCTTTTGTAATACATCACTCAGTATTCTGAAATTGCCATTTCACTGCGATACCACTTATCGTAAGTGCTGTGAAATGACATTGGAATATTGAGCGCCGAAGAAGGACGCTATACTCGTGATTTTCGACTTTAGTTCTTGTCGGAAGTCATGAGTTCGCTAAGCTGACTTAGACCTGTTAGAGTTTTCATCGGAAGTATGAACATGCACATAACGTAGATGGTATTGTTTTATCATGCTTCTCATATATTTTATTTGCCTTCATTATGGAAGTGTTATCACTAATATCATAATCATCGTCATCGTCATTAGCACCGTGTAATTAGTGTTATTATTGTTGTTAATTTATGTAGGCTACTAAAATTGACTTTTTTTTTTCTTCAATCAGAATCGCTGACGTCCATGTCCAGCGTGGTGGGCGTGAGGACAGACGATGACAACAGTGTTGGCGTGGAGGTAGAGTCCGAGGGCTTGAGTGAAGCCTCGCGAACGTGTGGTTGGGGCTGGGTGGCCCTAGAGAGTCACTGCTATCTCCTTGAGGAGCAGCGCGTCACTTGGTCGGCCGCTGAAGCCTCCTGTGTATCGCAAGGGGGCCACCTGGCGGCAATCACTAGCCCACAGGTGGCCCACCTACTCAACAGTTTAACAATGGCAAGGTAAGGCACTTTTTACACTTTACCAGCTATAATTTTATGATTCCAGTAATAGAAATTATTATATTACTTGTTAAAATAAGTGATAATATAATTAGTAGTAGTAAAAAAGGCATTATTATTATTAATTTTTCATTGGTGGGCGCTTCACCCCTGTAAAGCGGGCACTTCTGAGATGGTATCGTTGAGACGGCTTTGCTTGGGTGGGAGGGGTAATTTCTTTTTCGTTCTTGGGTATTACGTCTTGGGTGGGACGACTTTTGAAAATCATTGGGTGAAGTGTGAGGATTTCATCTTTCATCTTTCATGTTCATCGTTTGCTGTAATTGTTGTATATAAAGATGTATATAAAGAGACTAGTACAGCTTTAGTCGGTGGCATCTAAGATTTCGATTGATTATAATATTTCTTAAATATTGCACCTTCTTGTAAATGGCAAGAAAGACGTTTGGAGAGACTGGTGGTCGTTATGCCGACGGAATTTCTTATACCTATTCAGTTGCCAAAAACAGAGAGTGTATTTACTCATACATCAGTATGACGACCACCCAAATGTCTTTCTTGCTATCTGCAGTATGGTGCAATATTTAAGCACTTAAGGTAAACCACCAAAATAGCTCGGGCCGCCTTACACTATATTATTATTATTACCTTTGTAAATTGTTTCCACTTACTATAAATCAGTAATTTCACGGTTCGGGGACTATTTTTCTTCCTTCACCCCAAACTTGGAAATTCTCCTCCGGCTTACTTTTTTCCCTGGGTTGTAATCTTCCATCTTCCAAGAGGCGATATGTTGTTTCTTTCTGTTCCATCAACCCTTTTCTCCTCCTATTTTCTAATTTCTATATGGGCTGCAAATTTGTTGCTCCCCCCATCGGCCGCAGGTTTCGAAATATTTTCCATATATTTACTATAAAGTCGAAGATAACCTCCCAAAATAAAAGAGAGAGAAAAAATCCTCAAAAACCTTTTCATATCCTTTGAGGATATGATGAGGGACGTTCTTGTGCTCTTTACGTTCCCATTATGAAAATGAATGATGATGAAGTGGAAAACCAGGTGAGTCAGGAAATTAAAAACTATTAGGGGAGACAGACAGACAAACAGACAGCTTTGGAATCGGCTGAATTATTTCCGCGTTCTAAAACTCATGGGGAATTAAAATACAGAGATTAATGATCACATGATTTGGCGAGAGAAGGCGGTTGACAGTCGAATTGTTACTGAGAGTCGAAGCGGAACCGGAAAATATTTGACGAGAAGGCCACGCATTGTTTAGGTAAATGATAGATATTCATATTGAAGCTGTGATACGTTGCCTAGGTAAAAGTAGTCTCTCATTTATTTGCTAATGTGTGTAGGGTTTGTTTGGCTAGATGTTGCCTGTTCGTGCTAATATTTGCTTTTCAAGAATTGTTCCCCATATGTTTATGCATACCTTATTGATCTCGTAGCTCTCCCGCTCTCTTATAACGTGTTTAAGGTTTTGCTTTTTCCTTGGCTAAGAATCATTACCTGTTGCATTTTACTTTCTGAGTCTGAAAAAAAAGAATAGAATTATTTTGTGACAGAACACATTGAACGTAATTTTCAGCAGAATCACTAGGAAGCAGGATACTGTTGTTTCATTAGTATTAAACGCCTTTTGTAGTAAAGCTGTACGACCTTTTTTTTTTTTCCTTTTTTATTGATTTCTTGGGATATTCGTTTTGTCGTCACTACGCTCTTTCAGGAAAATTCATATATTTGACTCTGGTAAATGAATCCTGTGGTTGACACGGATCTTCAAAGGATAAAAACGTTTGCTAAACTCTAGGGAGATTCTCTTTTACGTATTTTGGATTTTTTACAGAATGGCTAAAGTTAACAACGTAGGGATGTATAGGAAAGATCTTTTATGTGCTTCTCAGAAACTTTTTTGAAGGAGTGCCGGTGATATGAGAGACAATGAGCTTGTTCAAAGGTAGCATAAAAGGAATTCTTGGACCAAAATAAAATCTTTAATACCCTTCACCTCATTATTATATAGCACCACCTTTTTGGCCCAAGGCTCAACAGACTTGAAAGTCAAAAGGAAGTGAGACGATGCTTTCTTCTTGTGAGAGAAAAAAAGGCTAGGGATGAGAGAAAGGTATGGCAGAGAGAGAGAGAGAGAGAGAGAGAGAGAGAGAGAGAGAGAGAGAGAGAGAGAGAGAGAGAGAGCATAATTCGTAGGAAAAACAACTAATCTGTCCAAATTTATCGTCACAAATAGAACATCTACTAAAACCATGGCACGATACCTTTTGAAGGAATAGACTCAAGGTAACAAAAGAAAACATACAAATCTTAATTCTTTGATAGCCTGATTTTTATATAAAAAAGGGAAAAATATTGATACAGCAGTTACAGAAAGTTGTATGTAACTCCAGAAACATTCAAGAAGTTTAAGTAGTTTAACAGAATGTTCTAACAAAAATCCAGAAGAGTGTTGAAGCTTTATAAATGCCCCGTATAAATTTTCATCAGAGAATGGAACTTCAGAAATTGTCCCAGGTGGATGGAACCTTCTCATGTTCTTCATCTTGGGCTAAAATTATTTTTTTTTTTTTTTTTTTGCTTGTCATGGTCTTCTTAAATCCAAATACGACTGAAGTAATTGGAATCTTAAGGTGTGTCCACACTGCATTGAAACCTGTCGCAAAAACACGTGGGCAACATATTGTACACGCATCACATACAGGTGGAACACAAGTCAACCGGCCAGTGAGGAATTAGAGGAATTTATTTCTGGTGATTGAAATTCATTTCTTGGTATAATGTGGTTCAGATTCCACAATAAGCTGTAGGTCCCGTTGTTAGGTAACCAATTGGTTCTTAGCCACGTGAAATAAGTCTAATCCTTCGGGCCAGCCCTAGGAGAGCTGTTAATCAGCTCAGTGGTCTGGTTAAACTAAGGTATACTTAACAACTTACTGGTAGTCCTAACCAGTGCATCATATGATTGTTCTGCATTTATCAAAGATTCGTTGTCAGTTTATGGTCTTTGACTTGTTTTCAACCTGTTTGCGATATGTATGCAGTTAGTTTCCAACGTTTAATTTTGATATGTTTTAATGTACGTGAACACGCCGTAACAAATTATTCCAAGTGGACAGAACATGTTCACCTATTAATACTCAAATGGATTTTTGGTCGACAATTTTTGTCTCAAAACAAGGCCTAAAATGGCAGATATCTCTCTAAATCATTTATTTACACCGGAATGTGCGTTATTCTCATTATGTGAACCAGAAACCAAGTTGAATAAATGTTCAAGTATGAAAAAAGGGAGGGCAACTAGTTAAAAGGAATGAGTAGAACTTCGTATTGGTAACATATAGTAATAAATATTTTGGACTGCTCAGTTCATAAAAACGGGAAAAAAGAAAGAGGTTTTGTAACAAATATCAGTAAATAGATAATTAGTGCGTTGGGTCATGATCCAAACCCCAAGATTGGCAGGCAAAGGTACAGTGATTGGCACATCCCTAGGTTTCAGAAGAGTGGTTAGATATACAGTATACCTCGGCTATGGGAGCTGTTTGTAACACGATCTCACAGCCACAAATGATAATGAGGTAATCAAAGGATGGGCGGTGAGCCTCCCAACTACCCCTAATGATAAATCCCAAACCAAATTATCATCCTTATGTTGAAGAGAGACGCAGATTCCAGTCTTTGATTGCCTGGCATAAAGAAAATTCAGTTTGAATGTGAATGTGATGTCTTACTAAAAGATGGTTAGTTGGAACGAATATGAAAATAAATTGTTGAATACACCTAACCTTTAAATTTAAGTCTTTCATTCATTCCCTTATTACTTAAGTGCCCTCAGTACATTTTTTTTTTTGAAGGCAGTACTATCTGAGAAAAGTTTTGTAAGTTGCTTGTCACACCTCAAATTAAAATAACGATCTGTAAATCTCTCGTAGAACATAGTCGCATCTGCGGTCCTTTGGTTCCAAGCTGCTTCAGTTAAACTCCGTAATGGATTATAACTTTGTGGCTGTTCACATTACGGATAACACCAAACACTGACTAACAAGTTCCTCATGCGATAATCGTCTGAGAGTTTCTAATAAAAGTCCGTCTGAAGTATTAAATAGTTACATTTAAACAATGAAAGTAATTTACATATGGTCATAGCACTGCCCTTAAACACCTGAAGAATACATACATACATGGTACGTGCATTTCTGATACGATTTTGTATGAATGCGGATGTTAATGTAAAACCATTTGCTTGGTGATATGGAAAATGTGTGTGGTTTGGATCATAGGTTCAGCAGGTTTTGTGAATGCTGTAATGCCATTATTTCGATATACTGTACTTATATTAATTTCTATTTATTATTCTCCCCTTCTCTAATTCACAGAATAGGGGTAAATTTCAGCTTCCTTTTTGCAAGTTTACAGAAAGTGTTTTTCGTTAAGTAAAAATGTGCATTCGGGTTGACTGACAAAGCAGTTAAAAAATAATGAACTTTTTATTGGAAAAAGTGTCAATTTTTTCTTCCTCAGTTCACGATTTAAATTTTGCAATTGACTTCGCCCGTTAAAGGTGACGCAACATTGGATGTTGCCTTGGAATTAAAATAAAAGAAGCAAATGAGAAAGGGGTTGGCGTTAGAAGTATTGACGTAACAAAAGCAGTTGAATGATATTATAAAAAAGAAATGTAGGGGAATATAATTTTCCTTTGTATTTTCATGTTAAAGTAAATGCTGTCAGACATTTTCTATCATCAAGATGTAAGGAAATGTTATTCTGTAGAAAGGAAAACAAGATTCTGTCGATTTGTAAGGAAAGGAGAATATGGTTGTTTACCTCTTGAAAGTCCTTGCAGTATTTCACTTCCGTACTTTAACCAGAAAGGTACATTAAACCTTTTAGTCTTTATATATGTCGAGTCAGTCATTTTTCCTGTACCATTTCAAATGTTCTTCCTTTGTAGTTATGCCAGGCAAATGCTTAGGCTGTAACAGGTTAGGAGTATGTAATTATTTTAATGCAGAAAGGCTTAGAAGCCATTAGCCATAATGTATCCCAGTGATTCCTAGCTCTGCCCGCATAATAGAGTTAATCTGTATTATCAGAACAGCTAGATCGTGTAATAATCCTTAGATTATCACCCTGACAATTGAGCTTTCTTAAATAGGGTTATTTTAATACTTCCTAGGATTTTAAATCTTATCAGATAAGACTTGACTAAAGTTATTTTAACTTAACTGGACTGGATAATCAGCTACTCTACAGTTTCTAATGATATTTAACCGGTCTTTTATTTTCATTTTTGTGAAAAATGCTGATTCCTTCCACTTCTGGTCCTGTATCCGATTTTCTTCATTGCTGCTGATTCAGCAATACTACCTCTCCTCTTGGCCACTACTTAAAACCAATTTAAATTTAACTTCATGACCTACATGTTCTTGTAATGTTCATGAGAATGTATATCTCTTTCGTTTTAAACCTCTTACCAATTTTGCAACATAAACCTCTTACCAATTATGCAACATATGTTAAATAGTTTTATAAGATTACTTCAGTTACAATGCGAATATCATGCCTACATTTCACTAGACCATTTTATAAGCATTTTTCTGTAACACAGAGAACTTTTCAATCTGCTTTTCTCCACTTCACGTAATACGTCTCGGAGTATTACCCAACTTGAACTTTTATTAATAATGAAAAGCACATATTTGTATGGGATAAATCAGCAGGCCATGGAGTAGCTTAGCAAGTACCACAGAATAAAATGCTGTTGTGAACACGTGAACATAGCAAAGAAGAAGTATTATTACACAATGACTGAAAAGAAGCGATAAATATGAACAATCAAAGCCGTGAGATAGATAAATAAAATGAAGGACAATTTGTTTTAGTGTACTCTCTTGCGAAGACGCTTGGCCCTAGAGTGTTCAAGACCATTTGCAGTGGCTGTGACACAGACCAAAAATTGAGCTGTTTGGTTCTAGTTATGGTCTTAGAATCAGTGAGTAAAGGCTCATGCATTCTAACTAATCAAAAGAAACCTGACTGAAAGGGGGGATGTTGAACCCCCCCATCTTTGCCCTTGAGGATTGCATCGATCGTATTAGATTCCCCGAAGGAGAGGTATTCAATTAAAATATTCCACTGTAATTACCTAATGGAATGCAATTGCTCATACCTCTAGCTCATTAACTGGTATCACCATTTGCCAGCTGAAGACACTATCCAGCACATAGACTTATATGTTAAGGAATGTGTTAAAAAGCTTGTCCCCTTTAAATTAATCGGAAACTTGACAACTATAATTCTCTCTTCTTTTTGTCAAATTTAGGCTCTTCAGTATATATCGTGTTATTCACAAGAGTTGATATTACTCTCCTACTTCGATTAGTGGGTTATCTTAAAAGATATCAAATGTCATTAATTGTATACAATAGCTTTTATGAGCCATAACTTCTTGGAGTTAAAATAATCCTGCTTAATGCATCACCGTGAGTACCAAAATATTCGTTTTTGAGTACTTACAGAATGAATATCTTTTAAACCTCCCTCTTAACATCTTTGGCATTTGCTTGTGATGAATGTACATTTTTGCAGAAGACCTCACTACTTGTTTTACACAAGTTATTTTGTTTCCTGCCAGTTTATCTTTTTCCTTTCCTGCAATGTATTGGTATTCTTTCCCCAAGCAGGTGCGGGTGGTTTTTCAGCTGATGAATGTTAACCCCTTTTCATCTTTTATTTCGAAGCTCTTCGTTCGTGTAACGTGGTGTTGAAGGCTTTTATGTATTTGAATGTCAGTGTGAAAACAGTATGTTGGTAAGTCAGATTCATTGCATGCAAGATACTTTTGCACGTTTCCAACAATAACCGTTTTAGTTTTCGAATATACCTCTTATAACACTGAAATCAAGATTTTATCCAGAATGAAATTCACCGTTGGCAGTTCAAAGTGGCTGGTTATGCGTTTCAAACCTCAAAGATCGTCTCCAGACCATTTTTATGTAAATAGAGGAGGATAGTCCTTTTCCAGAATATACATATGTATACGATGTTGACTTTTTTAACAAGTGATATATTTTCTTTGTCATTGACTTGCATGTGCTGAATGCGACACCTCTAAGGAAAGGTAATAGCAACTTGGCCACTTTTTGTGCACATGTCATCACGTGACATTGCTTCCGCATTGTTCATTTATGTATTAAGATTTCCCGTCCTTGTACGAACTTTAGAAACGAAATTACATAATCAGAAAAAGAAGAAAGTTAATTACTTTTATTATCTTAATATTTTTGTTAATCATAATAAGCTTGAATGGTGAAACAGTGTGGCAGTATGATTTTTCTTAGTGTATTCTTCTGGTCAGCTTCGATAAAACTTATAGATCTGAAGTAACGGGCGTAGTGGCTGAGAATGAAATTGCCATTGTTAGCCTCTTACTTCCCAGGGTCTTTTTCTTCTCCATTGTCGAAGAATTGGTTTATATTTGATTGCATTACAAATTCCATTCACCTTCTTCCTCCTGGCTGGTAGCCTACTTTCTTTCCGTCATTCATCTGAAGTAAGTGGATTCGTAGGGATGTGTTCAAGGTAATGATATTATTATTATTATTGTTATTATTATTATTATTATTATTATTATTATTATTATTATTATTGTTGTTGTTGTTGTTGTTGTTGTTGTTGTGTTCCCTTGCTGTACGGATATTCCCGCATCAAACTACACCAGAACATTTAATTAACTGTAGTTTGAGACACAACATTCTGCAGAACGCAGTACTTTCACGCATGATTGTTGGACACATTTGAATTATTATTATTCATTTGGATACTGAAATGTCTCTGTTCCTTATTTTTATTTAAAGTTTTATGAAAAACGTAGCGTTGAAAACGAATTTAAGTGAATTTTCGAACTTAATTTATTAAGGCTGCTAGTCTTGTTAATCTGTTGTGCTAACTTTTGATTTTATTATCCTTTGTCCTCAGGCATTTTGTTATGTCTAGTGGAAAAAGCTGGGTTGATAGTGTAGCCCATAGAACAGAGTTGGCAGGAGACAGTCTGCTGTAAAGGTCTCTCTCTCTCTCTCTCTCTCTCTCTCTCTCTCTCTCTCTCTCTCTCTCTCTCTCTCTCTCTCTCTCACACTCTCAGAGTAAGATTGAGTCAATCTTTAATTTCACGTCATAGCTTTTTGAAAATGTTTCCAGCAATTCTAGTGTTTTCAATAGGAAATTCGATTGAGCTTGGTGTATTTGAGTCAAATGGCATGATAGCAAAAATACTTTCTATGAAGTATACATTTTTTTATTATAGACAACTATGTAAAATTTGTTTATTTGAATTTTCTTGTGAGCATAACCCTTCAAAGTGCAGTACACAGAAAGTTCATGAATTTGTTTTTATACATGTTATCTTTACTTATACTTTCAGAGGTATTATTTCATCTAATTCAATATATATACAGTATATATATACATACATACATACATGCATGATGCAGAATTACTGCCACTTGCGATAATTACAGATCCACAAAGGAGAAATGAAAACACAATTGCTTTTGTGTTAATGCCTACATCCCTTCATGGCTATTTATAACAACACACATATATACACGAAATGTCTCTTTTCTCTTGCGTGTTGTAGTTTTTAAGAGAAGCAAAATACCCCTTTCCCAAAATTATGTGTAAAATGCGTTGGTGTAATTTGACGTCAGTTTCATGGTCGCCCAAGGGTAGGCAGTTGGGGTTTTGTATGTCCTACTAGCAATAACCATAAATTTAGAACACTATATACAGCTAAATAGAGGCAGTCTTAGCTTGTCTGCATGTATATACGACGTCTGTTTGGGTTTGGGGTTACTGTGTACTGTACTTTATGTTGTTATGGGCATTGAACATTTTAAATTTGTCATTAGTTGCTTGCTATTGCTGTAGTTCAGTATTTGCTGTTATCGCGTTCTTTGTTCTTTCGATTTTGTTTTTTTTTTCATGTGCATGTGCGCTCACATTCTCAATCATTGTACATATCGATTTTTCTCGCCCACAACGCTCAAAATTTTTGGTTTGATGAACGTGAAATTGTAGTTTTTTTTTTTTTTTTTTTTTTTTTTTAGTGTGAGATGTTATAAATCATAATTATAGCTGATTAATGGGTTTTGTGGTTGGTTAAATCAGTTTTCTTTACAGTTCCAACGTGATAGTAGTCATTCCTATTACCACTCTCTCTTGCAGTCTTGTATCGAGTATTATGCACTGTTGTAACATACTTTTGTATAGTGTGTCTCATGTCATTGGTTTTAGTGTCTGCTTAAAATTATAATCAATGATCGGGCATTATTATTTTCGTAATTTGTGTCGCCGTTGTTGTTCTTATTGCTGTTCTTATGAGACTTCTTCCTATAGGCGGAAATTCAATTAACGAAGTTTAATTTTAATTGCAGAGCCATTTCAGGAACTGTATTTTTTATCGGGTTTACGCGCTTCTGTTGGGCTTTTATTATGAGAAGCGAAAAAGCTTGTTTGCTCTCGTGGGTACTTTGTATTTTTTTTATGGATTTTTTCGATTCATTTCATTTTACCGAGCCTTAATTAAATCGAGCAACTAAAATGTACATAGCAATGAGCTTTCTGCTGTATAAGACAGAATTTGTTTGGACCTTATGCGTGAGGTGAGTAGAGGCGGTAATAGAATGTTTTGTTGATGGATTTATAAATCGCAAATCGGATTTCTCTTCTATCCACTTTCTGAATGTCAGTCTTAATTAATACCCGCCATCCTTCGCTTAGGATTATTTAGGCCAAAACTCGACCTCCCCTAATCCAGCAGAGCTTTCTCTCTCTCTCTCTCTCTCTCTCTCTCTCTCTCTCTCTCTCTCTCTCTCTCTCTCTCTCTCCGGATTATAATGTGGTTATTATTAGATTTTATCACTTCGCTTTAATGTGGAGATTTTGTAAACTGATCTCTCATGATATGAGCTTTTTTTGAGACGAGTCGGCCTACGACATTTCCCATTAGAGCTTAAGTTCTCTCCAGATTAAAGCTCGAATAACTACATATATATATATATATATATATATATATATATATATATATATATATATATATATATATATATATATATATATATATATATATATATATATATATAATATATATATATATATATATATATATATATATATATATATATATATATATATATATATGAACAAAGTTACAGCCACTACGGTGACCATGTCTTGGTAATAAGACGAAAGTACTTAGCATCTCAGCATCTCCAATGTTTCAGTTTTCCTTCGTGGCGGTAACTTTGTTCGTATAATCATCACGTTTTTAATTTTTCGTGATTTAAAATCAAACATATATATATATATATATATATATATATATATATATATATATATATATATATATATATATATATATATATATATATATATATATATATATATATATATATATATATATATATATATAATTATATATTCTCTTTCCTTTAACTCTCGATTAAAGCCAGAGTAACTTAATGTTTTTTAGAGACATCAGACTAGCAAGGCTGAAGATTCCTTGAGGAAGGATTTTGTCTCAGTCTTTGACATTGGGCTCTTTTCGTCATGATATACAGTTCCTTATGTTCGTTATTTGACCCAGGGATAAATTTCCCTTACAGATAACATCGAAGCTTTTATCTTTCATTGATTGGCTGATGCATTTCAGTTATATCTCCTGGAGGTTGGTGAACAGCACGAGCTTTCCTTAGTCACGTGATATTGGATGTGGATACTTACAGACAGCTCCAAAGAAAGCAAATTAGGGTTTATTGAAAATATTTACTTTTATACCGAATTTTAACAAGAAATTATGAAGTATGTGCCTCAGTCCTTTGAAAGAAAGATAGTGCGACCAAACCGAAGTTAAGATAGGGGTTTATGTTGTAATCCTGGTTCAAATAACACTGAAGAACAATTGATTTTTTTTCCCAAAAACGAATCTACAATGTTGCTTCTACGGCTCACAGAACTAGAATATGTTAAGAGAGGAAAATATGAATTACAATAATAACGCATGATACCAGTTTGTAACAATCATTTCATTTATTCATTATGCATTAACGTGGCATTCATTAAACAGTACTTAACAGCCTCTGAACTCGGCATTTTTTCTGTTTAATTTGTTTGCAAATTTTTCAGTCCTATCACTGTACAGTAAATACAAGCAAAATGGTACAGTAACCTTCGGTACAAAACGCACTATCATCATTTTGCTCTGTGGCGTCGCCTTCGGCAAGGTTCTGAATTGAAATAATTTGGTAGGGAAATCTCATCCTCCTCATATCGCCTTTTGCATTTACGTAAGAGAACGACGATTTCTCCACCCTTCTTTTAATTTAGTAGCTTCAGTTCAAAGCCTGATCTTAACGCCTTCGCCCTCCTTGCTTTATTCTTTTTTTTTTAAACGATTGTGTATGCGGACGTGATCTCCAAAACCGAATTGTTTCAAGTCTTTGGTATGTTTAAAAGAGTGTTTTGCTGTAACCCTTTCAGCGGTATTTCTCATTCTAACTGATTCTACATAAACTTTGTTCTCTGACATGGAAGCCTTATAATAAGTCGGGACTTTATATCTAAGGTTGGGTTTCTTCCGAAAACAGTTTGGTCTGGCGATCTTCCTTCCATTTGTGGTGTTCCCTTGTTCTTTGAAACATTTCATTCATCGTCACGTTTTCAAGTTTTTTCAACATAGTCTATACTTTCTTGATGAGTACCTCTTCATGTCCAGTACCACTTAGGAATGAGTGAAATTGGTCCCCATTCGATGCCATTCCTCTTTAGGAACTTATGAAGTTCAGCTGTTTTGAATTATGATCCCTTTGAACTGTGGTCCGCCATCCATAGCCTACGCATCTCTTTGCGGGTAACCAATAATAGCCATCATATTCATCAACGCGGCTAAAGCTTGTCACGCTATAAGATCATATGACGATTCAAGGACCATCGGATATCTACTCAGACGATGAACATAAATCATAAAATGTCGTCCTTTGCAATAAAACAGGTCAGGTGAAACACTCTTGAAAGATCTACTGGGAAATGAGTCGTATTCCAAAGTTTCTCTTCCTAACCTAGGAAGAAAGCGTTGGCATGTTTCACATTTTTCTGTTAGTCGTGTTATATAATTTGTAATTCCTGTCCATTACGCACACATCCGAGAGGGCCACTCAAACTTTGTTCATATAGATCGCATAAAAAGGAAGTATAATGTGATGATTATTAGCAGTGTTTTGAAGGCAGATCTTGTTTACTGAAGGACGACATTATTTAGAAAAAGCCCCTTCTCAGATAATTATAAAGTTATGAAATCTAGTATATAAAATCATTTCTAAATTTAGGTATGGCTTTTTTTCTACCTGTGGAGAATATATTCAGTACTAAAATGGCTACATTTTTAAAAAGTATTAACAAAGAACTAAAAACAAAATCAGTGAACTTCCCAAGAAAAACCAGTTGCATATGAAGTCCCTCGGGCCAGCATTGATCTTGAAATATCAAGTGTGGCTAAAATAAAGATTAAAAAAAAGAGATAAATTAGGATTAATCTTTCAAGAGTAAAATGATAAGTGTAAGGAAAAGAAGTCACTTTGTTGGGCGAGTTCATAAGAAACAGGAAAAAGGATGGTTTGGAGGATGGAAGTCTGACCCAGTGGAAATTTGCTCAATAGAAAAGAGGCAGTCACAATAGTCCACTGTGGCCTGAAATAAAAATAGCAATATCAGGAGGAAGTGAATGTTGAATGAATAGCATAAACAGCACAGCCCTCTTCCAGAATCTTAGCTGAGAAACCAAGTACTTCGAGGGGGGGAAAAATGTTCTTGATGTATTACAGTAATATCACTCGCAACAGAAGGTTCCTGTTTGCAGAAGTAGTGTTTGTGCGTAATTATAATTTACTCGGAAAAGCCAAAGCATTAGACTAGTTAGAGTTATTTCCACAGTGTTTTCCCCAGAGCAACAAACTCCTCGAAAACCCGAAGAAGGTTATCAAGTTCATATATTCATTCGTCGTTAGTGGGGATTAATTTGATTATGTAAAACTGTTGACTCTATCCCGTTTTCCTAGCTTTGCTATTCGTGTACGCCTGTTTTCGATGTGGAATGGCGTTCATCCATTAAGAGCAGTAACGATATGCCCTTTTTCCCTTTTGATATTTAATGGACGTTCTGTTATGGAAATCTCCCTCCTGGAAAAGCCAGATCTGTCACACAAGGTTTAAAAACGGAACGGCCCAGTGTAATGGGGAAAGGATTTTGAAGCAGAATTTAACGTTTGCCCTTTGGTTCTTACGTTCTTCTTTATGTTTCTGAACCAGTCACGACATATAATTCTTTTCGAGACTCTCCGAGAGAGATTTATTTTTCCCAGCCTTTCCTTTAATTCTTGTGACGATGTCAAATCTCTAGTTCATCCTTTGCCCCCTAAGAATAGAAGCCTAGGGATTTTGAAAAGAATAGATGAATTGAATTTTTCATCCTTTAATCGAATATGTATTCTTTCGTGATATAACTTTTTTTCAAGTTTTATGTGGTTTTTGCATAATTAGCGCAACTTTAATTAGTTATGCGGCAGGTCACGAATAATGATGGCTGCAATAAAGTAAACAGGAACGCATTAATTGCATTAGGGTCCTCGTCTCATTTCTGCAAAATGACCATATTTCGATTAGGAAATATAGTTCCGAGAAGCAGACTGCCAAATGAAGTTAATAAAGCCTTTATTAAGTTAATTAAAGCAGTCAGCCTCTGTGATCTTGCCGATTATTTGTTCAGTCTTGCGATTGTATTTGCGCCAGCTGCGCTGTGGGTTTTATTTTTTTTTTTTTTTTTTTATTTTGAGGCGACGGTAAATATCTGTAGTCGACATCATTAAAGCAAATCGTGATTAATGCTGGTATATTTATATAATTGCTTTTTAACTTTTTTTCATTCGTGAAGTGGAATCGATGAGTATATTGTCTCGTTAGCGGGTAAAATTATTGGAGGGTGATGATGCGAAACATTTTTTTAATATTCATCACGTTAAGACATTATTTCAAAATATGTAAGATGCATTTAATGTTTCATTTTACAATACATCTGCCAATCAAGCAAAAGAGAAGCTTTAGTGATATCGGCTGTGGATATATACAATTAGTTGAAAGAAAATGAAAAAGAATACTGAAGGCATCTCGCACTTTGAGCTTCGATGGTACGTGTGTGTGCTAGTGTTAGAAACGATATAATGCTGTGTAGTTTCGTAAAAGCTCAGCCATTTATGAGCTGTGTGAGTGTATGCAGTAATTACCTTATTGTCGAGTTCTGTTGTCCCTTTTGAGCGTAATCACATATTTCTGGCGTAGTCCAGTCGAGAAACAAGCCAATGTGCCAGTTTTAGAATATAATAAATTAAATTAAAAATTACTTTGACCCAGGATGGCGCTTGGCATGTTTCTCGACTGATAGCCTCATGTGTGGTTTAGTGTTAGATTGACACATCTTGCAAGCAAAATGTAAAGGAATGCGTGATTATTTAGTGAAGACTTCTGAGTTCATCTCTTGATGCTGTGCGAGAGTTCAGAACCCACAAGAACATTCTAACTTGTTTGAAACGGGTATCTAGCACGTGCCTCTCATTGGTCTGATTCGTTTTTCTCTGTGGTCATCCCAATAATAGTAAAATCCAGTAGCTCTCCGCTGTCAATATTTTGGTGCTCATGTTTCTTCCGACTTGCCTTTAAGAGATCAACCAATATCAGAGCCTAACCTTGCCGCTTAAGGTAAGCATATTGTTGTTCTTCAAGCCTTTACCTTAGTCGCCTTGGTTTTTAGTCTTTGTTACATATTAGGAAAATTGGTCATGTTTTCCGATACCTCATTTTTGTAGAATTTTGTGCTGGCAAGTGATTTTGGTGTCTTGTTTCCTCATGAAATATTTATGCCGCTGTTCCTCCGAGGTGAAGGGAGCTCCTTTTCAAGACGTCCATAGTACGGCCGTCAGGAAACACATCCATATTACTTTTAACATTGTATGTTCCCCCTCTGAAATTTCTCCCTCTTTCAGCCAATTCCGCATTGAGCTGAGCTGACTCTTAGTTGTCACCTTCTAATTTAACCGTAGCTAATACCCAAACTGACACCACATCCCACATTTCCTGCTTAAAGAACTTCCCTGTTGGATTGCTCAGCTTTCGGACTGTTTCCATTAATCTACAGCCAAGTTATAGAATAGGATCCCTGATATAAATAACTTAACATTTTAAGAAGTCGTGTTATTAATGCTTTCGTCGTTAGACATTATAGATATTTTTTTCACTTATCGTTATCCTTTTAAGCATTACTGGACAAGGGCATTAAGACACACGTCCTTTCTGGGTATGATCCCCAAACTCACTTTATTAAATAATTTCAGAGGTTTTTCGTCGTTTTATTGTAAGCATCGACTCTTCATATTTAGTTACGTGTTTTTAGTATGATATTCCTCAGACGGAAATTTTATTGGACTTTAAACTTCACTTTCATTCCTGCTTTATATGCACATATCTGGTGGCTGTGTATGTATGTGAAATATATATATATATATATTTATATATAATTTATATTTTATATATATATATATATATATATATATATATATATATATATATATATATATATATATATATGCACTGTCTGCAAGGTCGTTATTATGTATAAAATTGGTATGTATTTAGTGTATGAGAACAGTATTGCCTATCCGAAAGAGGTAAATTCAGAAGAATCAATACTGCCTACAAAATTTTTTCCTTCTCTCTATATTTCCAACCATTTAATCTGGGAGATAAATCTTTTTATAAGTATAATTGAGTGATTTTGTGTGGATTTTGGAAGACTGGCTCATGCTGACAAATGTGCATGCCTCTAGTTTCCAAAAAGGATGACCGACCAACATTTGCATTCATATACTCGCATTTAGTGTTGTCAAAACGTATTTCAGAATTTGAAGTAAATGACTTTTTAATCCTCCTAGATTGAATCGCCACATCCATTTGGGGAGAAATATGATCAAAACAAAAGAACCCATCTATAACGATTATTGTAAATTGAGAAAGTGGAATTATTAAACATTAATTGGGTAGGTACCTGAAACGGTCGCTTTTCCCAAAAGAAGGGAGGATCCGGTGGGCTCTGGGAACTTCCCCGAAATGAAACCGTATATTAATTAATGGTGTAGCCAACAGGTAAGAGAGAGAGAGAGAAAGAGAGAGAGAGAGAGAGAATATGTCTCTCCTCCTAATAAAGTTCCTCCCCTTATTTCCTTTTGGCCACAATTCATCGGCGGTAAAGCATTACCGCAACATATCCAGATGAAAATAGATTAAACGAATGTGTATATGTATGCATTCAGTCAGCAGTAATGGAATCCAAAGGGAATTAATCGAGCTAAAAGCAATGCAGTGGTCGCTCACGCAAGTTATTTCGCTAACGTTCTGCTATATCTATGCTCAGATATAGCGCAGATTATCCAGGAAGAGAAAATACTCAGAAGGGAATGAAACTTCATGTAAGAGAGAGAGAGGGGTTATCCAGGAGTATGTCTGAAAAGAATGAAATACGATATGAGAGAAACTGTGCGATCGACAGTCCAAGTGGATATCCGAAGGAAGATAGATATGTAAAGAAGAATATCAGAATAAAAGGAAATGGGATATACGAATATATATTAAAGGGAATGATATGTATATCCGACAAGGGAAAAAAGGTGAAACTCAAAGGAAAATTCGTGGAGAGGGAATGGGATGAGAAAGAAACGACCATAAGAGTATGACATGGATATCCGAGAGAGAGAGAGAGAGAGAGAGAGAGAGAGAGAGAGAGAGAGAGAGAGAGAGAAAGGATAACTTGGAGTAGGAGAGGTCAGCCATCTGGGTAAAAGTAATTTCCCACAGAAAATCCCTATGCAATGGACCAGGTTCTATTTTGGGAAACGCCAAAAGAGCAGCAGGGAAGTTTCCCTCCCCTCTGCTGCTGACTTCCGTTCTAAATTTAGCTCGGACCAGCGTATGTTTGTGTGTGCGTGCTCGTGTGTTGGGGGGTGGGGTGGGGTGGGAAGGCGTGGGAATTGGGGACAGGTGCTGCTCTGGTTGTGATCGAATGATAGTCTCTCTCTCTCTCTCTCTCTCTCTCTCTCTCTCTCTCTCTCTCTCTCTCTCTGTGGATTTACCTCTTGAGTGACACATTCGCAAGAGATCATCGCCTCGCCTGTAACATTGTTTTTAAAACTATCGTTTTAAATGTGTTCGATAACTGCTGTATTGCCAAATGCATGTAGGTCAGATGGCCGAAGGACCATCCATCCCATGATATTTTCCATCGTTAATATGCGGTTGTCCGTCCGATGGACATTGCGTGGTTATGAGATTTGAATTGACGTTATCATGAAAAAATTTATATGAGTTTTAGTGTGTTAATCATTCTTCCTGAAAGAAATTAATTGAAGTGTATTTACAGCTCCGTTTTGAAACCATTGTAAAATAAAGGAAAAATAAATGATAATAAAAATAAATGATAATTTGTATATTAAGATGGAAACTGTTGTTTTACTGATCGTATATTATTGGTCAGTCAGACATTATTTTAACTTAAATTTAGTGTATAATCTTTTCGTGATTCGAATACGCTATACATGTGACAAAGCCAGAAGTGATAAATGTGTTTCGGCAGGTTAATGGCACTTCTTTCATTCTGGTTCTCTCTATTTCGAAAAATATAAATGCAGGCCTGCATTTATATTTTCCTGTGATGTAATTTTCATTTTTCTTTGAATACCATTTCCTTTTCCTTAAATAATTTTGTTGGTAAAGGAGTGTTTGAGTTAAGATTTTCTCTTCGGGTCATTTTTGTTTTTGCCGTCTAAAACACTCATCCTTTGTGAATCTACGTGAATTGCACGATTTAATTTGCATTTTGCATTCTCACGTTCTGTCTGAGGAAGTATATCCAGCATTTTCTAGGGAAGTATAACCAGCATTTTCAATGGAAGTATATCCAGCATTTTCTAGGGAATCCTATACGCCTTTCATCCAGAGAATAATTATGTATTATAGGCCCACATTACTTGAATATATGTAGGAGCAGACTTGTTTGATATCACTCGTCCGACACACTAACTGAAGTGCTAACCGATTCTACGTTTCTTACATGCTCCAATGTTCATTATTTAGGTACTTGAAGTCTGAAGTCCCTGACACTAAACATTCCCGACAATTGGAAGGACACACTGTTTAAATGGTTTTTCTAATTTTTTCAGGATGTCTGAGTGCTTTCCCTGTAACTGTTTGTATTTTTGAGAAAAGTATTTGATGTGCCTTTTCTAAAAAAAAGTTCAGAAGCGTACAAGACTGGATTTCAGTGATTTGCTGGTTATAATGTATATCCTTCGATCGCTCCGAAGTTATTTATAAAGATTTTGAATCTGTTAAATCAGATTGGCCATATTCATAGATTGGTCAATGCTGTGCATGATGAAAGTATTTCGTATTTTTTGTGTGAGGGATGTGTAACCACTTGAAAGTTAGTGTGGGTTTTCTTGCTGTGTTTATTCTTATAAATATTCCGTATGGTATAGACTAGTATGACCATTACGCTTTCTGACATAGGACCTGCTAATGGTACTAAAAGTGACGAAATCTTACCGCATCCCTGTAAACCCATACTGCAAAAAGTCTCGAAACGAGCACCCCATACTCTTCCAAGTTGAGAACAATATCGCAAACCCCGTATCGATCTATCCAGCCATTCTCGACTCTGGTCATTTTTCTGTTTTCACCCCGGTGCAACCACGCCAGCCGCAACATTATGCTTTGCAAGTTTTTCATAAAACGGCGGCACTTTAACCGTATTTACACGGAGATAGAAACCCCCTTCCCCTCAAGGCAAATGTCCGACTTGTTTGCAGTGGGATTTTGACGTCGATGTCTCCATTCGTTTCCGAAACGTTTTGAAACTGGAACTGCGACAGATCTCATGTTTTATTCATAGAGACGATCCACCCCTACTTCCTTCACATTCGTTGGTGATTAAGAATTTTAAACATTGTTGATAGTAGCTTAACCGGATAAGAGAAGACGTCACTATGGGGTGAGAGTCCAAGTTGGCCGTCATTTTGTTAATAAGCTCAGTGTGGTGCTGAGGTCTGTATTTATATGTAGGGAAAAGAAATGCAAAGAGATTGTGAATGAGTGAAAAGAGCATTGTAATGATTATTATATTGATTGCTATGGTAGAAATGACATTATAATGCTCCTTTCATTATCTTCTTAGGAAGTCGATGCTTTTATTTGATCTTTTTTCTTATTACGTATTTTTTTTTATTAAAATCCCGAGTTGAGTTTGAAAAGTTTCCTAATCCTGTACATAGTGTGGATATTATTGACTCATTATCTTGGCAATAAATTACTTTCATAAAATTATGTAATTTAAATTGCGGAATTGTAAATGCATGAGTAGTGATAATATCTTACTTGTCAAGATCGTAGAATTTCCATGGATCCAGGTAGTTATTATTTTCATTATTCACCGTATTCTGTATGGTGGAGGTTATTGCCGCTATTAAGTAGTAGTATGTCTTGTTTTGTATTTTTTATATATTTAAAATTTAGACGATAGGTTTTATTGGTGTAAATTATCACTTGACCCCAATAAGAGTGACCTCGACCATCTTTTTAAGATCGCAGACTTCTTTTTATGTATCCAACTCTTATCAGCAAATCACTTTTCTGCTGCACGACTTACGAGGAAACTTTTACGTGTGAGGTCCAGTAAACCGTAAAAATATTTAGGATTTTTTTTTTTTCATAACATCAATCAAAATCTAGGGATTGATGAAAATGTACAGTTTTTTCTAGTGGCAAAAATAGGATAATAAGCTCAGTGTTGGCATAAAAATAGAGGCCATTAGCGTAGGGTAAAATAAATTTACTCGTGCAGTAATTATTACCAGGTTTTTTTCATACTTTACTTGTGGATCTTGTGCGTAATGCTATTAAAGCACTGTATATAGTCTTTGAGTTGTCATATATTTATTAGATTTTGTAATGCAGCTCAAATCGGTTAAAACTCAAACTACTTCGTGAGTGTAATTTCAGTTGCTATGTTTGGAGTACGTAACCAGTACTGAAAAAGATATATTTCATAATACTGAAAAATAACAAAAATATATTGTTCTCAAAGATTAGTGCCAAAAGAGGGAAAACTTATGAAAAATGGAATAGCGGTTTGTTTGTTCTACAGTTATATACAGTATATATATATATATATATATATATATATATATATATATATATATATATATATATATATATATATATATATATATATATATATATATATATATATATATATATATAGAGAGAGAGAGAGAGAGAGAGAGAGAGAGAGAGAGAGAGAGAGAGAGAGAATTTCAGTTGCTATATACACACGCACCGGACTGACTAACAAAGATTCGTGAAAGGAGGACATCGTTGTCACTTAGCAAAGGGTACCTCAAAGTGCCGATCGATGCTAGGTTGATACGTTTTCTTATGGTGTAACCGAAGGGAGAGGGTTCAATACCCCGTAACTGTCTGTTTCCGATACAGCTGTCCCCTCCAATTCAATAATGCCAGAAGGGTGTTACGTGTTAAGCTCTCTTGGAGCTAACTTTCTTTTCACAGTATTTATTAATCCTATCAATATATATATATATATATATATATATATATATATATATATATATATATATATATATATATATATATATATATGTGTATTTTGTCTGTGGTAATTTTAAATTTCACACATGACATTTTTTACTTTCAGATGTTAAACCGCAAATAACCCAATAATATCGAATTACTTTTAACTTAGGAATAACTCACAACTAAAGGGAAATATATATGATAATTCCATCTATCAAGTCACCTACACAACAAAGCAACAAGGGATGGGTCCGAATCTTCGACAGGGTTGATGTGCCTATAATATATAATTCCCTTTGAGAGGGAATTATATATTATATTATTGAGAGGAAATTATTTCCAAAGTTCATTTCATATTAATGCGTTGTTTGTGGTTTAATATATATATATATATATATATATATATATTATATATATATATATATATATATATATATATATATATATATATATATATATATATATGTATATATATATATATATATGTGTGTGTGTGTGTGTGTGTGTGTGTGTTTTGTTTGAGAGAGAGAGAGAGAGAGAAGGAGGGGGCCGGGTATGAATGCAGATGATCGTTATATGTAAACTGTATGTGTATATGCGTGAGTACTTGAATTTGTAGAGTTATGCGGGTTTTGCGGAAATATAAAGTATAGTTTAAATTTGTAAATATGAATGTTTTTAATATTGGCCTCGCTGTTTGTATTTTGTATATGAATATATGTTTTGCCATGTATGTTAACATCCAGGATATTTCAATGTTACGATTGTAGGCGTTACGATTTTGTATTTACTGCTAATTTACACATTGTCTAGTAGTGGTCGATGGAATGGTATTTTAGTCGTTTTTCATTAGGAAATGTTCAGTTTTATACTGAATATACATTGTCTTGAAAGAATGAGTCAGTGATGCTTGTAATTACGGATTCCTTTCCTTTCTTATCTGCCGTCTTTACTGAAGGAAGATTTAGGCACTGTATTTGCACATACCAATCGTTATTTTTGTATGGGACGAACGTTTTAGTTTTTCAAGTTTTTTTTCCTGTAGTGTAAGTTTTGTTCCTGTATCAAATATAACTCTTATGTATGTCTATTTTTATGGCATCTGTCTTTCATATCCATTTCCTCATCTTTTTATGGCTTTCGCTTCAATTGGAAGGAAATAAACAGGTCCTATGGCATCAGAAGCGTTGACTGTAGGGTTCGTTGTGATTTTGAATTAAAAGGAGGTCCTGCAGACCTAACACGCAGCGTAAGATGGAGCTGCTACAACCTTTGTTCAAGGCGGCTCTTGTCATTCTTCAGAGCTTAGGCTTACCCGTACTTCGTCTCATTCACCTTCTACATTTTTCCTTTTGTCATGCTGTAGTAACCGTATCTTACCAAATGTGTCGTACCAATAAGCATGAATTTCTTTTTTATGCTTCCCATTCCGCCTTCGCAATAGTTGGCGTTTAATATTCACTCTTTTATGCTGCTAGATTTTCTTTGTGATTCCACAAGGAAATTACTTCCTGTTATATATCTTGCTTTATTTTCTAACTACCGAGTTTTCCATTTTTAAATACACAGACTTTTAAATTCAGGCTGTAATTTTAGTCTGTTTGATATAAATGTAATGTAAAAGAAAGTATGAATTCTCAAATAATGGATAGATATTCTTTATAACCCAATAAAATTCACTTTATTGTGACTAATTAAACGAAAAATATTGTTTTATTATTTTGTGAAAAAATTGTGTCTGGTAGATGTAAGATATGCAATATTTGTATTATTATATAAAACTGTCACTTGTAGGCCATCGCTCATCTGAAAATTATTTGTCAAAGGAGGACTGTCATCGAACTCATGTGGTTTGATGATGTTACTTCAAGGTTAACAATGATGAGAATATTGAGGAGCGTTCTGTCGGTCTTTGTAAACCAAACGCTTTTTATATCCCAGTATGTTGTAGGTAGCGTTACCTAATGAGTGCTGTTGAATTTTTTTTCTTATAAATATTTATGTTTACGTGCGTATTGCGTGAGTTACTTCTTGAGGGTTTAATTTTTAGTATCACCCATGTTTTGGAATTAAAGTGTTTAATCGTTGATAACCACAGTTGTAAAGACGTCAGTTTAAGACGCCACTTCAACACTCCCCTTTCCCTTCTTTTTTTAAAGTGCCGCAGTTGGCAATATTACCGTGAAACTCGGCATTCATAAGAAAATCAGTTTGTGGGATTATTGTTTTCTTAACTTTCTTATTTTGCTTTTTTGAGGATAATTGTGCTTGGAAGTGCCTAAAAATGGCGACTCATGGCATAAGGATACAATGTGTTATTTAATGGAAATGACTTGACTGCTTCATTATGCGAGAGAGTAAAACGAACTATTAAAACTAATGATACCTAGACGGGTAGCAACAGGCCAAACAACCGTCAAATGCGTCAGTAAACTTCATTCTTAGGTGAGTGAAAGGGATTAAGCTATTTTGGTCACCCGAGTGATCTGCAGGATTTGGAACTGCATCAACCAATAGAAACTCTGGACTGCAGCAGTATATCTGATTCCTGTCGCATTCTTAGTATAATTGTATAATCTTTTATCCTATGAGATTAGGTTGTGTTCATGCAAATCGTTGATTTTCTTAGGAAGAATTGCTCAAAATGTCGTTTCCATATTATCACGATTTTTTTTCAGTTTCTCTAAGTAGGAACATTTCCAAATGTCTGTGGTTGCAGATGAGCTACTGGTCGATTTGTTTGATTGTGATCTGGTTTTGTATCCTGCGATGTATCTATGATCCCTTCATGGTAATGGATCCCTAGATTATGATGATTGTTCAGTTTTGTTAACAACAAAATTTAATTGTGGGGTTGCTAAATGTCCAGTTACTGCAATAGATCATATTAACAAGTCATATGATGGTTTCAGTGATTCAAATATGGTAGCATTTCATGTTTCGTGAAATTATGGTAGCGAGATAATAAATTTCATGAGATTTGATGCTGAACTAGATCGTGTAGCAATAGTCAAGAGATTGTCATGGTAATTCAGTTACAGGAACGAGTCCCAAGACTATCGTGGTACTCCAGAGATGGTAAAAAGTAGGGAGATTGTAATGGTTATGCATATATTAACAAGTGGTGAGATTATGATGGTGATCCAACTAGGGCAACGGGTTATTTGTTTGTGACGGTGATCCAGATATGGTAACAAGTCGTGTAAGTATGGTGATCAAGATTTGGTAAAAAGTCATAAGATCGTGATAGTGTCAAGATATGGTAACAAGACCAGAGGTTGTGATAGTGATCCAGATACGGTAAGAAACCATTGGATTTCCAGATATGGTAATAAGTCATGAGATTGTGATGATGATCTAGATATGGTGATAAATTATGAGATTGTGATGGAATCTAGATATGGTAATAAGTCATGGTGAGCTAGATATATTAAGAAGCATTGATTCCAGAGATTGTCCTTAGGATGTGTCGGTGAGCTAGATGTAAGAAGTCACGAGGTTGTGATGGTGATCCAAATATGGTAACAAGTCCTAAAAAATTGTGATGATTATTCAGATAAGGGTATTTTAGTGGTGATCCAAATATAGTAAAAAGTCGAAGGCTTGTGATGTTGATTTAAATACGATAAAAATTCGTTTAATTGTGATAGTGATCCAGGTATGGTAACAAGATATAATATTGTGATGTTGATCTACAAGGAGACAAGATAGATCCAGATATGGAAAGAGGTCATGAGTTTGTGATGGTGATCTGGACGGAATTTCTAGAAACTTTGCTTCGCGAATGTACGATAAATAGTGATTCCTTTTTTAGTGTCTACTTGGTTTTGATGCAGTTTAATGAAACAAAAAATCGAAAAAAGGTGATTGCCGTTGTGACAATAAAAGTTAGTAATCGTTTCTGCATTACTTGGTTTTAAATGAAAAAATATTTTTAGGCCCTGTCAATAACAGGCCTGAATGCTTACGAGCCTATTTTAATTGTCAATTATGTATTCGTAGAATTCCTTTGCTGTTATTTTCGAAAGAATGTGACACTAATTGTTTAATTAATGTCTAATTTACATGTGAAATTAAAAGTACTGCCTCTTACTGTCTCATAAAACAAACTCTTGCTTTACTTATTGCACAGCTATAGTTTAGTTTCTTTCGGTACATCCGATACAAATATTTATTTGTTTGTTGAGTGATTGGGGTTGTGTATGTCGGCGTTTATTATTAACTGAAGTCTGTGTTAGTTTGGTACCTGTAGAGAAAAAGTAAATTTAAGTAAATAATTTGGACGCATGAAATAGGTAAAGCAACCAAATTCACATAGCTGTTGTAAGACAATCCAGTAAAAAGTCAATGTGTTGATCATTCATAAGCTGGTAGTAAAAGCAGTGAGAAGCTTTACATGCATTATGCAATTTAGATTATAGTATGCGATTTTACCGTTCTTGTTTATTGGAAACTCTAATGGAGTCTACTTCTGGATAAACATAATGAATTTGAAAAACTAAAATAAGAGTATGGAGTTATTTCATTGTAATACATTTGCCTGAGAATGCTTCAGCTTCATTGGGCACAATTGGTGCTTTTATGAATGTTAAAGGAATTGTGTTTAGTTCTGTTAGGAAGCTGATACTGAAAAATCACACAATCAGAACTGACGACTTTCTCTCCCTTTAACTGCTCTGTGCCCCAGCGCATCTTCCAAATTAGAGGAGGATTTATATATATATATATATATATATATATATATATATATTATATATATATATATATATATATATATATATGTATATGTATATGTATATATATATATATATATATATATATATATATATACAAATAATCATTATAATTACGGTAATTGTTAATTACGCAGTTGAGCAGTAGGTCAAGGTGTCTTTCTCCAAGTAATCATGAAATAATAATGCCCCACATGTACTCACTTTTTTCGAGTTGATCTTCATCTAATATATATCACGGTTAGGTAGTCACTACTAATGAGGACCTCCGGGATTCAGTCCATTTTGTTTGTTTGTTTCTTTCTTTCTTTGAAGATTTGCCAAAGAAGCCTGGAAGCCACAAGTGCATTAGACTTGAAGAAAATTTGTAGAAAATTATATATATATATATATATATATATATATATATATATATATATATATATATATATATATATATATATATATATATGAATATATATATATATATATTACATGTATATATGTGTCTGCGTTTGCTTGTTTGTTTGTGTGTACCGCACGCATATACGGAATTATTATCTCTACCCTGTACAATTGTGAAGCTAGATAAGAATGGCAAGAAACATTAAATGAGGAGATATACGAGAAGTTTGAAGGGAAACAAAGCGAATGAAACCCGTGGGCATTCCCTCCACTTCATCTCCTTGAAAAGGGTCTGAGCAGAAGCAGCAGGAGGAGGAGGAGAAATGAATGTGTGAAAGCCTCCGTGATCCAAAGTCATTAATGAACTGTTCGCTGGAGAGACACTGGAAGGGAGAACCTTCTCGGGAATCTACTTGTGAGAGACAGAGAGAAGGAAAGTGGTAAAGAAGGGCAGAGAGCGAACCTTTTCTGGAGTCTGTTCACTGTGTGAGAGAGGAGACTGGAATCTACTCAGAGACAGGGTGAGAGAGAATGAGAGGGGCGGGGGGGTGGGCCAGATAGACGCAGACAGATAAACAGAGCCGGAGAGAGAGAGAGAGAGAGAGAGAGAGAGAGAGATAGGTTGCATTCGTCTCTTCTTTTTTCCCCTCGTTTCCCGCAACCTCTTATGAGGGGATTCGTCAAGATTCCCTCGGCAATGCCAGAGTAAATCCTCCAAAAGCAATGGTGAAGTATTGAGGGGAATGGGGTGGAATCAGAAAGCGAATTAAAACGTGGATGTTATTGCCGGGACTCGGCGTGCTTGTGGGCTAGCTTGTGCGCATGTATTTTTCTTTTACGTTGGGTATACTGCTTGAAATGTGGCCCAGAATATTTGAGTATAACGGAAAATGTAAGCGGTGTTATTTTCGCGTTTTTTAAAACCAAACTATTCTTGAGTGTTAAGCCCTGAATTGTGAGTTGCAGTATAACAGTGTAATGTCATACATTTTAGCATTGTTTAATATTATGTATCTTATATTAGGTATTTTGTGCTCAGAGGCCACATTTTTACATTAAATTACATTTACTTTACATTGAACGTCAATTTTTCCGAAGCAAAAATAACTAGTTGACAAAGTTTATTTGAGCTCAGGCACTTGGTCGCGGCCTTTACACAAGAGCCCTAGCTGGCATAAGGCCAGTTTAATCTGTAACAAGAGCGAGATTTACGGAGAATGTCATATATGATGCACAAAACTGATAATTTTATCATCATTGTTAAAATCAATAGTTGCAGCTGGATTGCTGGATTTTGTTCCAGTTCACATTGTAAGGGTGTGCTTCTGTTATTCGTAACTTTCTCTGTAGTTTAACCTTGCAAAACTTCGATAATTTCGATCGCGTTCATCAAAGTCTGACATACAGTAGAACCTTATTGGGTAAAGGGAAGTTTCAAACCTGTCTATACAAAAGAGAACCAACGAATAAAAAAATAATGCTGCTCCCAGGATACAACATGAATCACTGAATTGTTTTCAAAATTTTTGTCATTATAACTGTGGTTGAGTTATATCTAATATATATGTTATTATTATTATTATTATTATTATTATTATTATTATTATTATTATTATTATTATTATTATTATTATTATTGGTTAGGTTTTTGTTTGTAAGTTGTATTGAGCTCACAGGTGATGATAATTTGCTTAAAAAATGTATTTATTTTGATACACTTATTTTGGATTTTCGAAAATCTACGGCAAATCAGACAATGGGCCTGCTGAGTAAGATATGGAAATCAAATAGACTGAAGTCAAACAAAAGAGAAATTACATACATCTGGTACGATCTACATAAATGTCAGTCCACGGAAACATAAGTAATTTTCCCGTGTTTAGTTTTTCTTTATTTTTCCCAGTTCGTGTTTATTCTTTAGACTTTGGGGATAGAGCATCAGAATTGTAAACGGGAAATAGGACCGTGTTGGGCGGGAATAGAGTTCCAAACCAAATTTGTTTCACTGGTTCAACTCTAACACCAGAGCAAAAGAGTTATTTTTAACTCTGCTCCAGACGCATGCGGTAGTTGCTTTCGAGTGCATTTATTTAAAGTTAGGATGAATGTTGAAATCAGAAGAGGAAAAGGTTAATTAATAAAAATTACGTGTATCAAGAATTATTCTACATCACGATTTAACTCTTAAATGTTACACATAAGAATGATATTGGTCGTTAGGTTTGCGTGCCATACATTCAAAAAATAGTATTGACTTTTATTGGCTCGTGACCCTTAACTACCATGATTTAGTGCACAGATTGTTGTTTTATATTTACATTCAAAATATTTTAATTTTCGTGATCTTCCCATTTAAATGTGGTTCTCGCTATTATTATTATTATTATTATTATTAGATTGATTGTCGCTTTGAGTTTATAAAAGAAACAACAACTATTCCCGATGCATCCGTCATCGTTGCCTCCTGCGCCAACTGAAACAGAGGGCCTCTGGGAAATTCCTCAGCTGATTTCATTCTTGAGTTTTTACTTCCAGAAATCTCTACTCATGACCAGACTCCCTTCTCATAGTTCTCAGTCTAGTGGGTTTGGAACTTCCAATTCTTTTTGTGCCCACAGGAGCCCACCTGACGATATCACATAATGAGGGATTGTCCAAGCCATCACCATGTCCCTTTCAACATATCTCAACTGCACATAAACTAACGTAATTCTTTTGGTATCATTTCTTACTATATCTTGCCATCTGACTCCTAATATTCTGCGTAAAGCCTTATTTTCAAACGACCAAATTCGTTTTGGTTGCATAGTTATACCTTGAATTGTGCTCGTATGGCAATGTATACATCATAGTAGACGTATGTAAAATCTTACTTTTATACGCAATTTCAGCCTGTTTGATTTCAATTCTTACTCAGACTGCCAGTTTTTTAATTTGCGGTTTTTTTTTTTTTCGGTAATTTCCATCTCAAGAGAACCTACAGGATATCACTTTTCCTAAATATCTGAAAGATTCAGTTTCACTAATCCTTTCTCCTTCTGATGTTATTTCCTCTCCTTTTGTATGCTATGCCCTCATTGCTTCATTTTTTCTTAGATTTGTTTTGAGCCCCATCTCTCTAGATATATGATGCATTTTACTTAGCAGTCCTTGTAAATCTTGCACATTCTGAGTCGGTCATGTTTCTTTTGTTACTGCAGTCTAAACTTTCTCTTCCATCAGTGCCTCTTCCATTATTATGAAATATATGAGAAGGGCGATCAATAGAGGTGAAATAACCTTCTTTGTAGCACCCCAAATTCATTTGACAAGACCACATCAACATTAACTTTTGCATCTACCTCGTTGAAGGATAATTTCAAATAGTTTTCATATTTAATGGAAATGCCAAAGCTATCTGTGAACGCTGTCAATTTCCCTCTTGTAACAAACAAAAGCCATCAGAGTAGTACTGATAAACTCCATACACTGCTGGTCAATGTCTCAACACAAATATTTGATCTGTGCAACTCCTGACTTTTCTACAACCAGCCTGTTCATCTCTTAAGCTTTTGTGTCAGCTTTTCTACGGCCCATTGAGAATAAGCTTCCTAAGTATTTTCGATACAACCCACACAGGTACAATGATTCTATAGTTACCATGTTCAGTTGGGTCATCTTTCTTTGGCATCTTTGCTATGACTTCCAGTTTCCAATCATCAGACTTTGTTTTCTCGTTCCATAAGCTGTAAAATAATCGGGTTAATACAATAGATGTCATTTCTGTTTCAGCGAAAATCATCTCTGCAGTTATTCCCCCATAACCTGGTGTTTTTCATTTCCGAAGTTTCTTTCTATTGAGTCCACTTCACAATTGGAAAGTGCATTGTGGTGTTCAGTGTCTGATATATCGATCAAGTTAGCTCCCACATGTCTTATTCACGACTTTACAAAAGTGCTCTGCCCCACATTGTCTTCTTTTTTTTTTTTCACCCATGAATAATTCTGTGGAACACCTTAATACCAATGTCAGTCTCGGAATATAAGGCTTTTTCACTCCCCTAAGTTTTTGCTTCTGTCTGTTCTTTACTGTATCGCAGGTCTCATTTGATATCGAAGTTTTTAACTCTTACCCCAGCACCTCTTTTACAGCAGATTGATACACATTCTTAATGTCAAACCATTCCTCATGATTTTCAGCTCCTCCTTAGGTATGGTCCCTAGAGCTGCAGATCCATTACCACATTCAGTGTAAAACCGACTCAATGTTCATATTCAAGAAGGTTTATAATATTAAACTTTGATACTTGGTGAGAGTTTTTGTTAGATGCTTTCAATTTCAACTTTAGTGCGGCAATGACAAGTTGGTGATCACTGCCAGCATCTGCTCTTTTGTAGCTCTAACCATTCCTCAGTGTACTTTTTCTCTTTTGATTAATGGTTATGTGATATATTTGGTTTCTAAGACAATCAGTTGTCATATAGTGTTTCCATTCACCAAATTGTTCGCTGCATAAAACTACTAAATTGGACATTATTTCCTTTGGCAGTCTCTCCTAGGCCTTGTTTGCCCATTACATCCTCCATACCTTCATTGTTCCTACCAACTTTTTTCTGTTCATACCACCAAAAACAGTTCTGATGTATCTTTTTGGTTTTTCATCTATCAGTCTTGCCAGGAGTAATTTACTACCCACTGCTGTCCAGTCAGTCAGTGGCTTTTCTGCATTCATTGTTAAGATAAAAACTACTCCTGCCGTAACCCTATCCATCATCCTGCTGCCAATGATTTTAGATGGTCCTGCTGAGCAAGGTGACAGTTTTTTATGTGGATCTAGCTTTTACCGAAAGAGGTGCCCACCTTCAAAGCAGCAATGCTCGAACCATGAGCTCGAAACCCTAACCAAAATACTACCAGCTGGATCTGGTGCTCGCCAAGATGATGTTCAAAGATTAGTCGGTCGTAAAAGTCATAAAACCCTGTGACTATTTCTAACTTAAATAATGAAGTCTAAACTTTTATTTCTATTTTTTAAAGGAATACTATAATTTTTTTCTAACTTAGATATTAGAGTCTAAACTTTTATTTCTATTTTTCACGGAATACCATAATTTTTTTTATTTACTATGGAAAATTGGTGAATGATATCCAGATATTACTGGTGAAAGTTCCCAACCTGGAATTGCGGACTGTATAGGTGCTGCTTGAAATCAATATGCCCTCTTTCAGTAGAATTTTATTTGGGTTTCAAGTTGGTCCTAGTCCCTGTAACTGCGTCGCTCGTTAGCCGGAATAAGGATGCTGTATTAGTACTCCGTTCTGAGTTAGTCCGTTTCCTATGCAACCAGTAATATCAACTTCTATAGTCTATTTTCATATTTTGTAAATTATGTTTCGACAGTGGAGAGACGTAACTCCATTCAGAAGAGTATGACGAGGAAATGCGAACGGAAGGGGATTCCTCTGAGTAAAAATGTCTGCAGTGCCCTTTAATTTGAGAAGAAATAATTACTCGAGAACATGAAAATGTTTAAAGGGATAAGTCTGGAATGAAAATTTTTCGTAATTTCACGAAGAAAAATATTTCTTTTGGATGAGTATATCTCAATGCTCCGTGTGAGTATGAATTATTATGTTGGGTTATACCTTCCATGCAATTAACGTTTTCAAGACAAAATAGTAAGATTGCTAAGAGTACTCTGGAAGAAAGCTGATCCATTAAGCTGTATATTGAACTTTATCGGTCACGCATTGAAAATTTGGCAGGTTTAACGATCTTTGTTTATAAATACCCAAGGTCTGGTAGTTTTTATGGACAAGTATTTAGGGATCTCCGTGCCTATTATTTTGTAGTTAAAATTGAGTAACGTGAAATTAGTATAAGAAGTGCCTCAGTGACGTAATAAAAGGTTTAATGACGATGATTACTCCTGTAATACTTGATAAATGAGGGAATGTTGATGCAGGAAACAGCGGGGCCACTTGACACACAAGGTAATAATTTGCTAACATTATTTAAACAATCGACTCTCCGCATTATTATCATTATTATTATTATTATTATTATTATTATTATTATTATTAACGAAGGTCAAAGGCGTAACATTTTCCTTGAAGTGGTTTCGGTCATAGTAGGAAGAAATATTTGTATGTATTACGCTATTTGTGTGTGGACTGTTTTAGAATTACGGAAAGAGTCTTGCTTAATGAATAACATTGGAAAGTGAATAATGAAGTTGCACCCTTGAGCTCATGGTTTTATTTTGAGTTGTGCTTATGCTTTTTCTGTTATTTTTATTAATAATGTAGTAGCTTATATCGTATAAGTGTCCACTTCATTCAGTGTGCACTGGTACACTAGATTATGTTTAGTAATTGGCAATGCTTAGTTACCTTTGACAAATATCTAGAGATGCGAAAAGCCTTTCATTATTTACGTTTTTTTTATAGATACTAATATAATAATGAAAACGCCACGTGATTCAGCACTTTTAGCTGCTTGGAAAATTATATTGTTTGGATGCTATTAGTATCCTGAAACTTGTATCTTCACAAAGAAAAAAAAGATGGTGCAGCGAGTTCTGTTTAGTACCTTCGATGATTTAATATCTGACCATCTTCATACGAGTCTCATCTCGGTAGGTAACATCCAGGACATCCTGAAGCCCTGAACTGCTTGAGATAGTGCGTGGTAATCACTTGACAGGCAGGAGGTCATCTAATTTAAAAGAGCATTCATGTATATAGGACGCAATTTTGTAAATATTTATACACTGGGTCCGTGGCCCTTTGGCTGATTAACTATATAAATACGCCTTGAGAACTGATGGTAATCTTTTTTCCCTTGATTATGTTGTAGTTTTAAAGTCAGGAAAAGCTTGCGGACAGAGTCATTAAACAATCCTTCAAAATGTTTTATAATTAGGAATGCAGTTCGTCCTGACATTCAAAAAACGTGAACACTTTCTGTGATATAGTTACCAAAGCCTTTTTCAAGAAATAGGTGTTGCAGTGGTATTGTTTAGGTCATTCCACCAAGTATTTGATTATGAGTTTCTGCAGGTCCTTGGTCCCAAGTACTTTATAAAAGATGCCAAGGGATTGATCCAGCACACACACACATACACACACACACACACACACACACACACACACACACTGGTCAACTAAAAGCAACATTACGGACTAAATGTTGGCAGCATCAACAATAAAAGTGGCATTTTTTTATTTTTACTTATTTTTTCATAAGAATTAGTTACCTCCAGCAGTTCTAATATCGTTCAGTCGTGAAATAAGTAACACTGTCCTTAACAGACTACCCAAAAGAGCAGTAACGACGCTTCCAGAAGGCTAGTTTAATCAAATAACATCCATAACAACCGCTTTGTTTCATTAGCTTTAGTTCGTCACATGGACTCTGGTCATACCGTTGAAGTCACATTAAATATGTTACTTGAAATTTTATTTATTGACCAGATAAGTTCACATAAAAGATTTGAAGTATAAATAAATATATAACTTTTTCTAAAGTAGTTCCTGTTGTGGGAATATATATATATATATATATATATATATATATATATATATATATATATATATATATATATATATATATATATATATATATATATATATAATGTATATATATGTATGTATGCATGTATATATACTTTCTATCTTTTCCAAAGTTTACCATTGCTGATCTAATAGTTTTTATTAGTAATTGCGTAACAGCGGTATTACATTACACATTTTCTTCACGGACTTTCGAACATCTCCAGTGGATTTAGTGTGTACAGGGCCTGACGGTTACAGTATGGGTAAAAATTCTTTTTCCTTTTCCGTATGCAAAAACCCGTATCAGTGACGAAGATGAAAAATTGATCTGTTTCTTATTCAGTATTGGAGTAAATATTGGGGGGAATTATTTATTTCTTTCTCGAAAACCCCTTACGTATTTGTGATGATTTCCTTGGGGAAAAACGTGTTTTGAGACTTCTAACCCTTTCGTTTAAGTGTTTTTTTTTTTTCTTAAGTTTCTCCTTACCCAAGTGTTATTTCAGTCTTTCTCAGAGAATATGGAGTTTGACCAATATTGCTCTCTCCATTTAATTCTCCACCACTCCAGCTTTGAATTTTCCTTTTGCACTCAACAGAGAGAGAGAGAGGGTGTGTGTGTGTGTGTGTGTTGCCGCTAACTACCTCTGGCTTCATAACTCTTGACCTTTTGGCAGTCATTAAAGAGCCAACCTCTTGCGTGTGTGTGTTTGAGGTATTCAAAATTTTTTATACCTGGTCCACCACTAGGTCCTAGTTTTTTCCGTGATTCGTCCTTTTTTCTCAGGTTTTATCATGTTGCTCCGTCAGTTCTTGGTAATTTTCCCTTACCTCTTATTTTCTTTCTCGTTTGATGGTTTATACCTTGGAATTTTTCCTCATTTCCTCGCTGATGGTGGTGCCCTTTTCATCATTACCTGTTGCTTAACTTCCGTGATCAGAGGGTGCAGCTGGCAAGGTATTATTTACACTGTGTGAACTTGGGAGCTCTTCCCTTGGAAAACTTGAGCAGTGTTGTAATCTTGTGTTTTCTGATGTCTTCTGTTAAGTAAGCACGCTATTATGAATTTTATATACATACATACATACATGTACTTCTTCGTTTTTAACGTGCTTTTTTCCCATTTTTATATGGGGTAAGCACGATGCCTTCTTTTTGAAGGACTTTGATTTGGCGGTGGGGTAGGCCGTATCCTCGATCGGCTGCCCTGCCTGACATCGCTTAGACCCCGGTAGCGAATGTGTACATGTTACCAAATCTCCAGCTCCCTTTCTCCCAGCAGCAGGTCGACAGTTCGAGACGTGTGAGGTGTCTGTTATGTTTTTAGAAGATGTTGGAGTGGCGTTGTTTATGTGTGTATTAGTCTGTACCACCCATTTGCTTTCAGCAAACCTATCCGTTGATTACAGACTAATCCCGGGGTGTCTACACGGATAGCAAAGTGTCCGCCTTCTCTGACTGGTCGGCTGCGGGGATTGAACCCTCGCCATAGACTTCTATGAAGTCTGAGGTTGCTGCTTCTACCAACCGAGCCATCGAGGCTCCACATACATACATGTACATATATAATGAATTTATCACTCTCATACAGAGCATATATTCGTCCTTTATTACAGCTGCGGAAAGTGTATTCATAAATTCTTACGGTACAAACATTCTTGAGCAAATATCTCACGAAAACAGGTAATCACTGTGAGAGTAATCGGGGAGGATATATATAAAGAGTCTAAATTTATGTTAACTCGTGTACAAGTACCAGTCTGTACATGTTTCGGACGCTTGAACTTGGTGCAGACAAGTCAAGAATAAAAATTAGAGGATATTGCCATAAAAATATGTACCGTATATGCCGGCGTATAAGGTGACCCCTCAATTTTGATGTAAAAATATAGGTTTAGAGTTGTCCGCCATATAAGACGACCCCCAGTTTATTAAATAACACCATCAGCTGATTAACAGTAAGTTAGTGTATACATAAATAAAATCAATACTTAATGGAATTGTTGTACCAAAAGTTTATAAAATTATTCCTCAAGATTTTAAAATGTTTGGCAAAGCTCACCATTACAAAAAAAGTACTTTCGTATTTCCATATAGGAAAAATATACGGTAAACATCACGACAGATGCTCAACGCCTGTGACGTCACTAACGGCGGAGTAATACCCGTTGGAAGTAGATCCGCATGAATGTATTCCTTTAAAACTATTAAGAACCCTGATGTTAAGGATAACTGGGGAACTATCGATATCACAAACCCTTTAGTTTGATTATAAAAGACTACCAAGGAAATATTAGCCTTTAGTAAACAACAAGGCTCGTCGGTCAGGCACGACTGGGAATACGGCTACGTTTTGTAAGCAAGAGTGTTAGACTACCCCGATTTACCCTTTCCGTAACTTCAAATTGTCTATGAATGTTAAAAGGGCATTGTATAATAAGTGTCAGTAACAAAATTGTCTAATATTATTGCCTTTTAATAATAAGACTCTGGATAAAGCTAGTAACTAAGTGAGAGCTCACTCATCATAATCTATTATTATGGTAATTACAGCTGTTTTGTTTACAGTATCGATAGTTGTGTCGGTAGTGATTCACTTGAATTACTCACGGTTTTTACAGTTGTTTTGTTTACAGTGTCGATAGTTGTGACGGTAGTTAACTGTTGACACAACTATCGACACTTCAGGAGTTAGCCTGTCGTTAAAATTTCGGCAGAATTTAAGGTTTGCTTTTTATACTTGGCGTATAAGACGACCCCCCATTTTCGTGGAGATTTCTTAAGGTTAAAAGGTCGCCTTATACACCGGTATATACGGTATATTTGTTATTTTTTATTAAATGTAATAATAAAATAGAGAATTATAACACATCCAGTTGGTTATTTGGCTTCCTGGTATTGTCATAATAACGAAAGCCAATCCCAGCATTTTAAAATGTATTACAAGGTAATAAACACACACTATGCATCTAGTCAGGGCCGTATGTATACATACAAATCTCGTCGCAATTTAGTTGCGTTGCGTGGTTCGTGATCTCTTTCTGGTATCCGTGAAGCAGTTTAGTGGCTATTGTTTTCAGACAGATGCACTAAATGCCGGCTCGAATACACGGCAGACATTCCGATTCAAACACAAATGGATCATAGATATTTCTTTGCATTGTTTTGATTAACTTGGTTAAGCATTTTTATAAAACAATTTTTTTATGATATAGGGTAATTTGATTAAAAGTAGCAGCCGTTGTTTATGAAGTAAGACAGAATTTCGTGTAAATAGTACGGAAACCCTCAAATTCAGCTAGTCTTTGGATCTCATGGAAGCGCTCCTCTGGAAACGACGACAGATGAGCCTTTCTCAAGTATCTGCTGTTGACGTGTTCACATGAGAAGGGCTGAACATGGGTTATATGGAATTTCACCCGTAGGAGTTAGTGCCGTTAGTGCACCTCACACGGTGCACTGTAAGCATTACTTTAGGTTCTTTGCAGCGTCCCTTCGCCCCCCTAGCTGAAACCCCTTTCATTCCTTTTACAGTATATCGGTTCATATTCTTTCTTCTATACTTTCCACCCTCTCCTAACAATTGTTTCATAGTGCAACTGTTAGGTTTTCCTCCTGTAGAAACCTCTCAAACCATTTTACTTTCAATTTCCGTTTCAGCGCTGAATGACCTCATAGGTCCCAGCGCTTGGCCTCTGGCCTAAATTTTTTTATTCTGTTCTATATGGAATTTCAGTTACGCATGTATCATGTGAAAGAATAGGCTGCTTATATCAGGTCCCCGCCCTCTTTCTAACCACCCCCCCTTCGTGGGGAAGAGTGTGGTGAACTTTTTCTCCGACGGCAGTAAAACTCTAACCAGTGAACCTTAGTTCTTAATATTCCACTACCTGGAACTTTTCACGATGTTGTTGTTGAGAGGGGGGAATTCTCTCTCTCTCTCTCTCTCTCTCTCTCTCTCTCTCTCTCTCTCTCTCTCTCTCTCTCTGTGTGTGTGTTTGCGTGTGCGCGCTCGATCAATTACATTTTTTCGTCAGTTTTTCGTTCTCGAATTTTCTTCGTTCTTCAGTATTTATTTTTTGTAAATTTCATCTCTTCGTTAATGGCTGCCCCCTTGATTTACGACATGTTTCTCAGCTTTTATGGTCTTGATAGAACAACCAGGGAATATACTAGAGTAATTTCACTAAATGATTAAGGACTATAGCCGTATTTCCTTTGTGGTCTCCTTTTTTCAGGAAGCTTTTATGCTAAGTATATATGAAAGATTTAAGCATAGTTTTAGATATTGTGCTGATAAAAGCCCTGTTCATCAATTGCATAAAGATATATATATACGTGTGTGTGTATAAATGGATGTGAGCAATTTCAACCCAACTTAGTATATATGTGACCTACTATCAGGAAAAGAATACTGTGGGTGTAAGACATCACTAGCACCAAAGGGGGTGGGGAAGGGAAGAGATTCCCTGAAACAGGGCTGGTTCCACCCATAGACTTAGTAACTGAATAAAATCTTAAGGGTTTGTCATAGCTCATTTTGGTATATAGATGACTTACTATCTGGAAAAGAATACTGTGGGGGTAAGACATCACTAGCACTAAAGTGGGTGGGGGTGGGAAGGGCTTCCCTGAAATAGGGTTGGTTTTGCTCGTAGACTTAGTAACTAAATAAAGTCTACGGGTTTATCATACCTCATTTTGGTATACATATGACTTACTATCTGGAAAAGAATACTGTGGGGGTAAGACATCACTGGCACCAAAGGGTGACGTAAAAATAACCGAAAACGATAGATATTTTAGTGTCTAATCCATAGTTTTGAGGTCACTGAGATGAATAGTGACAGTCCCGACACCCTTTAAGTCCAAGTTCAGCCCCAGTAGGAAAGTGGGGTGAGAGGGGGTGAAATACAAAATGTAAAAAATGATGGGTATTGTAATTGAAGCAACTATGTTATGTTAACAGGAAAGGAAAGTGATAGAGAGAGAGAGAGTGAGAGGAGAGGAAGTGAGAGAGGGAGTAGAGGGGTTGTTAGAGAGGAGAGGGAGAGAGAGAGTAGAAAGGGTGTTAGGGAGGAGAAAGAGGGGAAAAGTGAAGGAGAGTTGGGTCGAGAGAGAAAGTGAGAGTTTATCGGTTGTCATTCAGAGTTTTCCCGCGCATCACCAGGTTGGTCAGCTAAGTATATATATTTATATATATATATATATATATATATATATATATATATATATATATATATATAATATATATATATGTATGTATGTATGTATGTATGTATATGTTATCCCCCCAGTACCTGGGACGGGGGCACTTATCTGGAAAAACTGGAAGTGTTTTTGGTAGCGCTGGCCTTGCGTTCTTCCTCCCCCGGGCGACTCTCTCTCTCTCTCTCTCTCTCTCTCTCACCTGTTCTTATTTTAAAGATGTGTAAATCAAAACCTAGCTTACAAAATTAAAGTTTATTATGCAAATCTAACAAGTCATGTAAAGTGAAATTATGCATGCTAGATAATAAATCCCCTTTAGCCACACCCCAAAAGCAACAGTGGCAAGAAAACATAATGTGTGGGGATTAATTCCCGTCTCCCACCAAGTCTCCAATTCAGTCCACATTATTTCCAAGTCTGTTATCCATAACTTTCAGCGTCATTTCTGTTGCCAGTTCCATTTCCCATGTAGGTGGCTATATGCCATGACTGATTATGGTTTCTATCCTCTTCGAAACGTGCAAGAAACGGAACCATGTCTATAAAAAAGAAAACAATTCACCCAAAATAACACACTAAAAATACATGACACAAATGTTAAAGAATGACAAAGAAATAACCACTACAAAAAATAATCATTGCTTGTGTTAAACACTTGAGAAGGTTAGTCATTTTCAAAGTTCAATACTCACTCTTTCAGCAAAAAGGGAATCCCGAATAACTCCTCTGACTTTTCACAGATGAATGAATAACTCTTCACAAGAGCCCTTCACACTTGTTGATTTTCACAACGCACAAACTAATACACACTTTAGTTGAACAGACCTAGAAATCCAATTAAAACCAAGTAAAATATTTTCGAAGGTTCCATGCTGACGCTAACACCCCCGCTCCACGTGACACTGTATCCGACGTCCGAGGCCCTCCAGACCAGGTTCAGGTCACAGGTGGTCAGTGCTGAATCCGAAAGGTGACTGTACGATTGAGTGCTGAATTATCAAACACCCAAGACATATCTTCCACCTGAGAAACGGCTGAATATTGCAAAAGTTCGTATGTCGCAAGCACGTACATAAATTTCCAAGCACGCAAGTGCACACACACACACACACACACATACATATATATATATATATATATATATATATATATATATATATATATATATATATATATATATATATATATATATATATATATATATATATATATAGGCTGTATCCGTATCCCCTAACGGTTCACTGCCACATTCATACTTTATGTGGTGAGTCGTGGTTGACCTGTCTGGCTGCGGCATATGATCTCCAAATAAGTCAGCTTTACAAAGAAGGTTCAACAACAAATCGTCAAACACTGCCATTCACCTCAGTATCTTGCCGCAGTTTTGACTTTCTTGAATATTAAAACACTTCCTTCTCAGTGCCCCTTCCACTCTATTTATCAGCTCCCTCCTCCTAATACTTCCGGACTGTGCATTTTCACCAACACATCGTCCTCCATTCTTCCCACAGGACCAGATTACCTCAAGGCACTGATTCCTCCTTTCCACTACGCTAACCCTTTTACCCACTTTGCGTATCTCCAAATTTCTCACCGTTCAGATCTGCAACATTTTCTTCGTGTTGCTTCCATAAGCATTCAAAGTTTCTGCCTAATATTCTGAGCACACACTGCTACCTCCCTTCCTTCGCCACTTCTGTGAATCACTTCTTTCATCCCATCACCATCCGGTGTGTTCACTCTCAAATACCTATACGAATCGTTCTTCCATCATCCAGTTTGATATTCATTGCCTCATGTCATGGTTCCAATTACCCTCTTTCTCACATTTATTCTTAACTTTCTCCTTTTTGGAGGACTTTCAAACTTTCACTAATTTCAGCACTCTCTCTCTCTCTCTCTCTCTCTCTCTCTCTCTCTCTCTCTCTCTCTCTCTCTCTCTCTCTCTCTCTCTCTCTCAGAATAATATATATATATATATATATATATATATATATATATATATATATATATATATATATATATATATATATTTGTATATTTGAGAGAGAGAGAGAGAGTATGTAGGTGTCATCACTTTTGCTTTTGTAACTTAAGAAAATTTTCTAAATCTAAGATACCTTGCTTTTTGTACGACCTTTAATGCCCGTTGCTGCAATTTTAATAACAATATTTTCTGGTTAGGTAAAGTGTGCTGGAAGATTTTCATTTCACTCCTCGTTCCAAATTTTGTTTGCTGGAACCTTGACGAAAAAATATTTCGCGAGGAATGAAAGCTTTTCCGTTTCCCCGACTTGATTGCAACACGCAATCACCATGACAGGTAATCATAGGGGGCATAAAGAGTGTATTTACGTGCGCTCTTGCATGCACGTACTAGCTCGTATGTTTTGAACTCTTGAGCTCCACGTTTCGTGGCCAGAAAAAAAATCCATATTTGTTTGTTTGTCATGAATATAATGATTTTTTTTCGTTATAGAATTGAATAAAGTCACACACATGAAGATTAAATCATTCAGTTGGATACATGACACGTGAACATTAACCTAACGAAACTGGGGTTGTTTTCAGTTTAATCTTCTTACCGAAAACATGTTGTAACATTTTGACGCACAACGTAAGATCATGAACATGCAATATACGAGTTGCACCCAATCTCGTCAACACAAAACGACGCAGAGCCCCAGAGTTTTTGATAATCTCGATCGCTGACAAGATGTAAACTGTATGTGGCCACTTCCGGTATCGATGACACCGGTTTACTTTTTTATTGTTTTCAGGCGGCAGCACGACAGACATTTTTGACAACGAGGACGTTATATTTGATTCGTTTTCATGAGCGAAGTCGTTAGGTATTCATCATTTATGGATCTGTGAAACAGACACGCATATATATATATATATATATATATATATATATATATATATATATATATATATATATATATATATATATATATATATATTGATAGTTCACTGATTTCAACATTCAAAGCTGCGCCTGTTTGCAAGGGACCGTGTTGGCTGAAGGTCAGCTTAATGTATCAAAAACAGTTATTCAGTCTTTTTTTCATATTTGGGATTGAATTCAAGAAGCATAATAATTAGCGTGCAGATTAAAAACAACTCGCAAATATACCAAACTTGTGGGCCTTACAGGTTCGTTCTGATCTTCATGGTCCATTTTGACCAGCATGAATAACGATATTGGCATTGATGTTGTAACTAATAATTAATATTTTCTGGTATCATCACTCCTAATCATTTTAGCTCAGCTGAGATAAATGCGCAATAAGCGTATCTGAGCAAAGTGCTTTTGTCGCGTTAGACGTAAATATTAACATTTTTTGCATATCCAGGGCTGCAAAATTTAATTTCAGCTAAGTAGGGAAACAGGAGCTTTCTTTTGGTGGAATGAGTTCAAGTGTGCAAGTGAGACCACGCCACCCCCAGAGCAGATAATTAGGAAATGGTGAAAATAGTCAGGGTCATTGAAAATTCTTCTTTAGGAACTACTGGGCCAGAGATGACCAAACTTAGTTGGAAGCCTCCTTATTAAATGCTCATTCAAGTTTTGTTTCGAGTATGGCCCAAGGTACCTGGAAGGGGCCAAATAGGACTCCAAAGATTTACTTGGGAATATCTGCTAAAAATGGAGGTTAGAACTTAAATTTCTTTTATCGCACCTGTGGTTTTACATGGCAAGTGTGATAAATGGGTCTCCCTTATAAAATTCAGAAAATTTCCCCAAGAATAGGTGACTCCGAAAAGTCAAAACTCTGAGAAATTGAAAATAAGATTACAATTTTCTCTTAACGTCCCCTTTTCAGCATCCACGCAAGAAGAGTAACATACCTAACTCTTCCCCTTTCAAGCCCTTCGGTAACTTTCTTTCTGGGAAGGGGCTAAGGTTCCAGCTAACATTATATGATGCAATCTCTCTCTCTCTCTCTCTCTCTCTCTCTCTCTCTCTCTCTCTCTCTCTATGTATACATAGTTGAGTATATATATCATACATACATACATTATATATATATATATATATATATATATATATATATATATATATATATATATATATATATATATATATATATATATATATATATGTGTGTGTGTGTGTGTGTGTGTGACTTCATGTTTGCGTGCTTGCATGTAATTCATAAGCTGTTATATTTGTGGCCCTCAATATGTACATAATGTTTAAGATGAATAATTCCTCTTGCATTATTTTCTGTGAAAATGTTAAAATCTAAGTCCATATGCTTTTGTTTATAGAAAAGTGTGGTTAAATTGATATTAGATATAAGTAACTGAAAATCAAAGCATGAAACAATAGGTTATTATCAAACAAATTCTTGGGTCATGGGTGGCTAAACTTCGAATCTTGGATTAGAGCGGACAAAGTTTCCATATTTCAAAGAATTGTTTCCCGGGGTTGACGGAGTCACTGTTTGTTCTTTGTAACTTTCACACTATGTATGTGGATTGCAAAATGTATCCTTGAATTTTCTTATCTATTTTTTCCTGTTTATAAGTTTTACCCCTTAATTTGTGAACTGCAGTATTTGAATATTGGGAACGAGGAATTTATTCTATTTTATAGTTGTAGATGAAACCAGCATTTCACCGATTTAGGTTCTAGCTTCAAGGACAGTGCATGGTGGTTGGGGCTTAACCTCGAGAATGAGCAACAAGTTTTCCGTTTTTCAAAGAAGAATTGACCGACCTGTCAATGAAACGGTGGGGCCAAGCCACTCATCGTGATATGCACCGAGTTCTCCAGTCATTGATGAAATGGTGTTTATTTGTCAGATGGCTAATTTGAAAAGAAAATTTTCTTGAATGTCCAGGTACTTTCCGCATTTACTTTTCCTTATTTGCAGTGTCGATCCCTTTGCAGATTAAATGAAAATGAAAAGAAAAGTGTGGCATATCTTAGACTCTATTGATGCGGAACAAAGGCAATCATTTTCTGAGATAAAATTTAGTTGAGAATTGAAGATTACATGCTGAAAATTCATTTATAAACATTTGTAGCAAGATGCAGTGTCTATAGAAATACAAGCAAAATTTTCTCTGTGCTGTAACTTATAGAGACAAAGACATGGTAATGAGATGTAAATAAAAAAAGATGATGCTGTTCACCTATATTTGTCAACTTCCCAACTTGGCGTATGTCTTGAGATACTGGCAACATAAACAAGAAGTTTAGTGAAGAGCAAATACTGTATGCCCTTAGACTTGGGGCAGTCTGCATATATCGCTTGGGTGTGCCAGGGAATGTTACGTTATATAACGTTTGCAGAGACTAATGAATAATGTACAGTTATGTAATTCTACAAACATTTAAAACATATTCATGTATTGTATATACATGTATTAGTTGCTCTAACAAACGGATACAATTAGATATGTACATGCATAAATTCCTTTTGCTCTCCGAAATGGGAAAGATACTGCTAACTAGAAGCTGCCCATAAGCTTCTCTTACGCAAATGGCGGTATGCTAAAGTATTTCCTTTTCGAATTTCTGACTTGTCCCTACCAAAAGCCTCCCATAGGATCGTGGAAGCAGAGAGCAGTATTAAATCCTCGAGGTCAGATAAATGCTGAGAAGGGAATAGCCAGTAACTTTAAAGTTGCATGCGAGTGGATGGAACCTATGACTTTTAACTCGCATTGAATATTTGAAGTCGGACATACTACAAAAGAAAGTCTCCTTCAGAGCGGAGGTAAGCCATCGGCTTGGGAGTGGGTTTTCGACCTCTTACCTTTAAGACGACAAACAAAGGTAATCCTAACTCCTGCTCTCAAGCGTCTTCTTGTTTACTGAAGGGGGAAGTAAGTGTAGAATCAAATCCTTTATGGTATGGATGGGTCTGCCTTTGGTATTCCCTTCTTTTAAAATCGACGACTTTGGAATACTATTTATGTCTGTTATATAATGCTTAAGATGCATCGACCTGGCATCATTAAAATTTTATTGTCTTATAAATATCGATAAAATAGGGAGGTATCGACACAAATGACAGAGATCCCTTGACCAAAAGAACACAAACATTGCTTAACGTTTAGCTAGTGCGTCATGTTCTTTTTTAAAAATTCAAGCTTTCTCCGTACTATCGTTTGTACACCAGGTGTTCAACGATGGTAGATTTGCCTTCCCATATTCGTAATAAAAACCAGTGATATGTAAAATTTATTCATTACATCACGCTAAGACCGAATTTCATTTCACTGGCAGGGATAAATGTCAGCTTTGGTTCCACCTGCCGTTGGAACCTATTACATTCAGCTTCTCCCTTGTTCTCCCCTGGATATTTATATTTTTCACATAATAATTAATCACATTGGTTATCGTGCATTAATAAGAATAATAATTTTTATTGTAACACTTAAATCGCATAATATATTTGATGGATTTAGCTACTTATTAAGCATTTCATCTGAAAAACCATGAAGACACGTAATCAACCTTGTAGGATTTTTGTGGGGAACAACATGGCAACAGCTTCAAATTCACAATAGGTATCTTTTTCCCTTGGCAAGACCTAATCAGGGAATTTAGATACATGCCGAAAGGAACTTGGTTCTCCGGTGTTGACAAGGGAAGCACCCGAGAACGTTAAAGGCAGGCCCTCGGGATGTTTATACCAAGTTCTAGAGAATACATCTCGGGAATAAACAGAAACAACTATTACACTGACATTTTCCTGCTGTATGCTAAGTAGTGAGTCACAAAATTTTCCCATTACGTTAGGCTGTACGAAGGTTGTGTGTAACGTCATTTACCCAGATATGTCTGCCTGCAACAGACATATGCTGACTGATGTAATCGTGGGACTACAACATTAGTACTACGGGAGAAAGATTCCAGTAATTTAGGGATGAACACCAGTTCAGAAACCATGTTTCTTCGTAAGTTCTATTGGGTCCGTTCCAGTCTTTCTACTGCATGGTAATTTTTCAGTTTCATTTTCCATGTATTAAATCCTTCCTCAAAATCCCGTTTAATCTCTCCCTACTTTCCTATCCAAGCCCGTCCTACTAAATGAAGTGTCACTGGACTTGGTAGTCAATGTTAGATTCATCCACTGAACATCTGTACTAATTTTCCGTGGGACACTATGGGAAAAACCTGGCTGCTCTGTCAGTCTTCATGCTTGTATTGATTATTTTTGCTGTGTATACTATTCAGTCAAGTGAATATGTATTATTCTCAAAAACCCCTGTTACCAGAACATAAATTTTACCTTCCTGAACATTTCGTTTTGTTTTGCTTCTTGCGTTCAGAAAAGGAAGAATTGAGATCTTGAGCAAATTCTTCAGTTTCGGTTGCTCTTACGATGAGGCTCCCTGCTCTTCATTTATTATATTCCGTTACTCATGATGTTGGGTATTTTATAAGAAAAATGGGAATAACAGTATGTGATTGCTTATACGTACACGTTTGCCAGCTCTTGCAGACACCCATCCTATATATAAAAACATGCATAAAACAATCACACACTGTATTATATTTATGTACTGTATATATACACACATATAGTGTGTGTGTGGATATATATATATATATATATATATATATATATATATATATATATATATATATATATATATATATATATATATATATATATATATATATATATATATATTGTGTGTGTGGTTGTTTTATGGGTGTTTTTTATGTATAGATGGGTGTCAGCAAGCGCTGGCAAGCATGTACGCACCTTATGCGTAGGAAAGGGAAAGAATATATTTTCCATGTCTACAATAGCAGTATTTTTGCAATCATGTTTCTAGCTTATATTACGCAGAGGGGTAGTGTTGTTTCACTCTCCAAATATAATCCTAATGTGTTTTTGATGTTCCCAGTCTCATATTACCAGTATTTTGGAATAGTGACCCTCTCTCTCTCTCTCTCTCTCTCTCTCTCTCTCTCTCTCTCTCTCTCTCTCTCTCTCTCTCTCTCTCTCTCTCTCTCTCTCAAAACGTAGTCTAGTTTTTAACACATTTATGGGTGTTTTAGGTATATTTGCTCATGTTAGTACTGGTAAGACATGAGGAAGGAAAACATTACGTTATAGAGTTCTGGCTGTATTCCGTTCTGATCAGGAAGTTATGAAATATTTTATGTTGAAGAGGCATATCCTTTTATTCTTCTTGTACCTCTTGATAAATATGAACACAAAGATCTCTTCTATCTGATAAAGATTAGGAGAAACAAAATTTCTTACCAAAGTGAAAAAAGCAGATTTTTTCTCCATCAACGAACATTTTTACTTTTAAAAAATGTATGGGAAAGCTACAGCTACTGTCAGCAAAAAAAATGTATTTATGACAAAAGTTACGTTTTTACGAATGCGTCCGGTGACAGCGTGGTAATTACTTGTAACTGTACCGTATCGTGGCAGCTTTGGCATCCGTGTGTACAGGCTGTTCTGATATGGAGACTCTCGCTGATGAAGCAGTATGTGCAAATCTGGATTATCTTTAATCAGTCGGCGGAGATTAAAACTCCCGTTTAATATCGTGAAATTGGGTGACATCAATCTACTTTCATTCCAGAGTTTGAGGATTAGTGTTATTTTTTCATCCTTATCATCTTTATTGTTATTTTTTCATCTTTATTGTTATTTTTAGTGTCACAAAGCAATGGACGGGAATTTTGCACTAAGTTGATAATTGATTTCTCATAAGTACAACGTAATAAGAAGTGAAACATGTTTATGATTCCTTGTTTTCTATTAATTAATGTTTCATGGCGCCCTGTTTCAAGACAGCTTGCTTATCGTGCATTCTTTCTGTAACTTACTCTCAGAGCACTTGTTCGACAAAGCACTGGAATTTGTATTGCTGAATAGAAACCATTGGCAGCAGACAAGATACAGAATGGCCTTATGGAAAGCACTGTTAGCTGTAGCTTTAATGTATAATTTTACTTCAGTTTTACGTAATCTTTTAACTTATTTCCCTCAGAAATATATATACATACATACATATATATATATATATATATATATATATATATATATATTATATATATATATATATATATATACATATATATATACACACAGATACATATGCATATATATATATATATATATATATATATATGTTTATACATACATGCATACAACGAGCTAATGTTATTCGTTGGAATGTTATCAGTGTTGGTTGCATACTTTGAGGGATTCGGTAATGGTATGGTAGGATATTTGCCTTTGTCAACTCTACATTTGTTAAATGTACGTCTCAGCGCTGTTTGGATCATTATGGGCATACGGTACAGTACATTACTCGCCTAAAGGATTGATATTTAAAGACAAATTGTGGGAGAGGATTCCAGAAGCATTAGTTTGTCGAATGCTTATGAATATTTTAATGATTCACTCAGGGGATTTGTTGAGGTAATGGTGGTAGCAGTTGTACTTATAAATTTGAATAACTGAATATGTTACAGCCTTTGTTTTGCTGACAGTAACGTATACATTCCTTTACCTTCTGAATAAATCTGTTTGATGGGCAAATAGCTCTAGTTGCGCCTTTTCCTCTTGCTTGTAAAATCGTAAAACCATTTCGACTTTTTCTGTGGATTGTGCTTTTTTTTTGAGGCGGGTCTGGCACCTCACCTAAGGGGATTACTACTATCCCGTAAAGTTTCACCTTCCTTTGCGCCGGGTTGTTTTGAGGCCTTGACTGGTTCCTGTTCTCTTTTTTCTGAAAAACTTATTGTTCAGTGGCGTTTATCTAGTGATGATTTTTACCATAAGAGCAGCAGTCATAGGAAACAGATAGAGGAGTGTAGCAAGGACTACTAGTTTTCGGTTTTAGATAACGAGTATGCGGTGGAAAAACCTGGTGGAAAATCGGCAGCTGTAATAACAATGGTAGTTACTGGAAAGAGGTCACAGACAGACCCACTGCGCAACTGAAAACAATTGTATCAAACAGAAGGTACACGCAACTACTCAGAATATAAACCCAGCCAATTACAAAGGAAGGCTGGGTGGAGTAGAATAAAAATTGGGGTTTTAAAATCTTCTAGGTAATAATTATTATTGAAGCATTTGCATGTCTTGCACCAGTGATTATCCGCCCATTCACTGGAAATGGAGAATTAACATCGGAATACAGTAGATTGCAGAAGTAGAAAACATAAAACGATGCACGAGCTGATTGACCGTGCTACTCGTGGAATGGTAATGTCAATCACCCCGTAAATGGAAGATGAAAGATTAAAATAAATCATCAAATAGTAACTGAATATAATTTTTAAATTATTCTAATTTTTTGCAATTTTAGACTTGTATTGTTGTTAAAGTTGAAAAATACGTTTCCGATCTGAGGATACCGGAACCTAAGATACAGGTTCTCAGAAGCGGGCAGAAACCGTTTACTTTTTATTTCTCATTTATTATGAAAATATAAATATAAAATATAGTATACTAACTACTGTGGAAGCAAAGCGTAAAAGTATTGGTAATCATCAGCGCAAAAGCTTATGTGATCAGTGTAATACGGTATCCCTGTTAATGTTTGTATCGTCGGCATTGTGCCAAAATTTTTAAACCTCTAATAATAATAATAATAATAATAATAATAATAATAATAATAATAATAATAAGTTTGTTGGTATACTTTTGGGATAAGTGGATAGCACTGTGAAATCGGTGAAACTGGGTTTTCGACCTTAATCAACATAATGCATAGAGGAACAAGTTTGACTATCAAGAGACATTTAACTGGGGAGTGATGATGTTATCATCTGATGTTAAGCAATTTTTTATTTAATAGAAACAGCTAACATTCGCTAAAAAGTATATATTTTTTGTAAATAATGCTGACAGTTACTGGGAGAGTATTTTCATTTAGAGAAATACTGGTAAAATTCAGGACAAGTTCATTTTGTTTTCATAGAAATAACGCAACCTTTGTTTTAAAAGCTGTTTTATTTTATTTCATGGAACTTTTGCTGATATTCGTAGGAAAAAGTAAATATTAATCCCCACTGAAGAACTTGCATTGTTTAAGAGAAATAATATAACATGCGACTAAAAGAATCTTTTTGTTTTAGAGAAATGATGTGAACATTCGCTATAAAAGTAATTTCATTTTAAATTCACTTGTATGAAGTGGATGAAAGCAATACAGCGCTGCTGTGATTGGCTATTTCATTGAGAGCATTTTGTTATATGCCACTCTGGCTTTGGAGGTTTACCCGTGCGTTGCTTTGCAAGGTTTGATTTTTTTTTTATTTCCTCATTCAGCTGCAGCTATAGTACCTGCTGTCCTATTCATCACTTGGGCACTGCAGTACATCCTTATTCTGGATCGAGTTTCATATTAATGATTTTTACTTTCTTATGATGAGTTTCCTTAGACTATCGTGTTTTAATTGGGTTTCTCCTTTTCAGCTTTATTCTGTGTTTACGTTTACGTAGTCCTGCCGAACATACAGTAGTCCTCAGAGGAATTTCTTTTCTTAGTTCGTGAAACCTTGTCATTTTTTAGTACAAAGACCCTAAGGACGGGCAACCAAGTGCCCTAATCAAGCCCGGAGGTGATGAAAATAAAAAGGAAGAAAAATGAGTAAGTGCTGCCACAGCATACAAGAGCGGTAGGGTTGCCCCTCGAAATTATGAAGATGAAAGTAAATAAGAGAAAGGGTGTGTCATGTCGTTGCTAGGGCTATCGATCTACTTTCTTGGTAATGTTGTCTATCTTAATTTGCCTAAAGATGATAGCTGTTACTCTAAGGAAACATTCAGTCACTGAAATTCTCCTGTTGGTAGACTGAAAGCTATTACACATTAGGTGAAGCTTTAGATAACGAAATTCCCTTGTAGATAGATGGAAAACTGTTACAGATTAGATGAAGATATAGAACTTAGATTCCATTTTAGATAGTTGGAAAGCTGTAACACTTTAGTTCAGTGTTTAAACACTGAAATTCTCTTGCTGATATATTAGTGAGAACAGCTAAGTTGAACTTGAAACTGAAATTTGAGATAAGATAGTACTGGGGCAAAAAAAGGAAAGCAAAATCAGTAGATAATTAGTGACATGAAAACACAGACGTCAGTAATATAGGAAGAATGACTGCTCAAACCTGGCTGTGTTCTTTCTCCATGAGGAAGAATCTAATGGACACTCTGTAATTAGTTACTGAGTAGAGTAATAATAGTTCAAGTAATAATAGCATTAAGTATCATTACTTTTATTATTATCCACCCCTCTGTTTTCTCCTCACCTCCCGCTTTATTCTTCTTCTTCTTCTTCTTCTTTATGTTTCCACACTTAACCTCAAGCCTCTGGAGGATGGCCTGATTCTAAAAGCTCTTTGGAAGTCGAGACAGACCTCAGGCCACTCAACAGTAATTTAAGTTTAAAATTTCAAGGAGTCTTGCGAGCCATGCAGAAACGCTCGTGTTTATTGTGGAGTAAAAACCTGCTCCTTCCTTGACATTCTCTACGGATTTTTTCTCTCGCCCTTTGCTTCTTGTATTATTTCGCGCTTAACATCATAATACAAAGTTCTGAGGAGTTTTCGTCAAGTGCACTGCCAAGGGAAGCTATATTGCTTATCAAAATTCGGATTAAACTCCCTTTGCATTTTATGTAACGAAAAAATTATATATATATATATATATATATATATAATATATATATATATATATATATATATATATATATATATATATATATATATGGTGTTTTATATTGCACTTGATTTTGTGGATTTTGTTTTTATCAAACATGGATATTTTCTGAGAAGTATCCTGCGTCAGCAATCTACCAGTTGTGATACTTAAAGTTTCCAATGAGCATTTTGATCATGGATTTGCCCAAGAATGAAGCTGGGATTCTCTGACAGCTTACTGTACAACCAGATTTGTTAACGAACTTTGACATTACAATTAATACTCGTTTTTCTTTCATGTTTAAGGAGGAGATTTTTGTGACACATTGTTGTGGGAAAATTTATGTATTTCAGCTAATGCCAGAAGGTCACCTAAAAACATAATGAAGTATCACCATAAATATTGTTTGTTTCATTTGTAAGAAAAAGATATATTTTGGTCCTGTTGAAGTAACATGGTTATATTTAAGCAAAATGTTTTTCGTGACTTATTTTTCAGACAGAACTTGTATGATTGCAGGTGGAAAAAAATTAATTTATATCCAAATACAGTGCGTCGAAAATATACGTTTTATTTTTATAAATACTGTATTTTTATGCGGTTTTTACTAACCGTTGGGAGTCGTGAATTGTTTGTAGCTGCGACTTGCCTTACCCTAGAGGATTGCAAGAAGTTTCAAATGCTAAGAAGCTAAAGTTGAAAAAATACTGAGAGTTTTGTCTAACAAAGAAAAGTAATATACCTGTGTATCTTTTTTTTAAGTACACATTTTGCGAGATTATTTTTTTGTTTTATGTGTCTGACAGTTTTATCGTACATTAAAACTATATTTAAAATATTTATTCGATTTTTAAGAAAAATATTAGGAATCAGATGTCAGGAAAGATACCGAATCAACGGAAGTTTTTATGTAGTTGAGATAAATCTGAAAGGGAGAGGGAGAGGGCTTCCACAACCCCTATGGGAGAATAGTACATTATAGTGTCAGCTGGTGTCCTGAGGGGACCAGGAGAGTTGGAAGACCCAGTCCTACTTGAATGAGAACTGTATGAAGGAGGCTGGAGATTTGTGGAAGATAAAGCACAGGAAAAACAAATGTGGCAGAATTTCACCTCTGCGTCATACCGCGTTGGAGGATGATGATGTTAGAAATTATATATTTTCAGAATCTCTATTTTCAAGATACCCAGTATATACATTTTCAGCGGATATAAATGTGCAACGTGAAGTTGAATAAAAATGTTAGACCTTTGACGAAAGAAACGGCAGTGTTAAGAGTTTGAAATTCAAAAATCAAAGGTCACATGTTGGGGATCCGACACAAGATTTTCAGGCTTGTCATCGGGATATTTGATTTCACTGGAACAACGGCAAAGCGTCTCTCTCTCTCTCTCTCTCTCTCTCTCTCTCTCTCTCTCTCTCTCTCTCTCTCTCTCTCTCTCCTTTTCACTCCCCGTAGACCGTTTTATCGTGTTCTCACGCCTTCTGATCAGGAATTTCACAAAGTTCAAAATACTTTCCGAAAAGTTCTTGGAATTAGATGTCTGCCGTGTTAATCCTTTTTTATGCGCCGCCATTTCTGTACTTTCTAATGGCTTCCTAGTTTGATAATCTGACGTGACCGGAATTTTTTTTAATATTTTCATAAAAAATTATATTTTCTTATGAGAGAATAAGCACAGAAGCCGTGAAAGCTCTATTTATGTCCAGTATACAAAGGTTTTTTAACAGTATATTAATGTTATGATGCATAAGAAAATTTCAGAGGGTTTTACATCTAATTTCTTAAAAAAACATCTATTTAAAATCCAGCTCAGTGAACACTCAACATTTTACCTTTATTTTCATCCAAAATCATTTCTGAACCGGGTCATTACTTAGTTTACGCGTCCTTTCGTAACATTTTAATAGCCGAGATTCGTCGTGTGTATGCTGTTTCATCCGTATTTAATTTTTCTCCTCTGGGAGCTCCCTCCAAATAAACGATAAAGTTAGAGAGAGAGTTTATTCTTTTATTATTATTATGTTATTTTTCATTTCTAGATGGTGACCGTTGTCATGTTTTGCGTATGTACTGAAAATTTTATATGAAAAATCTGTAGCTTTATTAATTTTCACACATATACTATGCGTAGAGCTCAAGGTTCTACATTTACTACTAACTTTTGATTTGGTTCTCTCTCTCTCTCTCTCTCTCTCTCTCTCTCTCTCTCTCTCTCTCTCTCTCTCTCTCTCTCTCTCTCTCTCTCTCCTTGCATGCATTGGTACTTGAACGAAAGGTCGTCTTTAACAAGATATATCTCTCTTGGTGCAAAACTACCTCAGAATTTATGTGACAGCTGGATATCGCTTATGTTGCAGTTCTTTATTCAGTATTGGATTGATTTACTGTAGTCTTGCTTTGTGTAGCAATCACAGCAGCTCATTTCAAATACATGCAATCGCGTCAAACCTCTTGATAAAGACGGGCAAATTGTATGCATCATGAGGTCTACAAATGCGTATTTTGCTGAGCAAAATATGTTGATAAAATAGTACATTTTCATTCCATATGCATGAGTTGCTATGTTCATCATATATGCATAAGCACGCGAACATTTTTAGCATGTTCATAAAATGAAAACCGTATCCAACCATCAGACGCATGAACATATGTGCACTGTACTGTACGTATAAAATGTGTACGTTTTGAGCTTGTACACCAGCGTGTGTGTATTTTGACCATAATGCGCGTAAGATGAATAAAAGCTGCTTAATTATGGCTGTTTGCTTTCGGGTAGGAGTGGAAGCGGCTTTTATGGACTTCCAGTTTGTGGAAACAAGAAAGCAAATAGCTAAAGCTGCTTTGATGGTTCAGCAACAGGTCTCTCTCTCTCTCTCTCTCTCTCTCTCTCTCTCTCTCTCTCTCTCTCTCTCTCTCTCTCTCGGAAATTTACTCGGAGATTTTGAAATGAAGTCGATGCTCCTTTTTATGAATATTTTTCACCTTGGCTGCTGTTGCGTTGACGCATTATACGCATCAGTGACTACTTTTATTATAAAAGAGGAGAGTTTATTTTTTTATAATTTCCGTTTTCAACAGAACTGCACTTTCCGTCGCAGCAGATCAGTTAATCGCCCCAAATGCAAAGCGCAAAGAAATTGGAGGAAAAAGCGCCTTCATGAAAATTAACCGACAAAGAGAAGGCTCGAGAATGTGGCAGCAGGTACCGAAGTCCGACATCTGGACTTCAACTTGAAAAATGAGTAACCCTCAACGCTATTTTCCATCATACCTTCATTGTCTTGTACGTCAGGTCATCGACGTTGTTATTATTATTATTATTATTCGTTTTTCGGTCTGCATGACTGTATGACGAAACTAAGCGATGATGGCACGGGTAGTTGGTGTATAAATATACTTAGTCCCTGAATAGCAGTACGAAAATAACTTCACCTTTTGCTACTCATCATGTTAAATATGGATGTTTATAAGTTGTACCTTCGCTTAAGGACATACTGGGAATGCCAAATTTAGAAACTGCTATATATAACCATGAAAAAAATAACACAGTAGCAATTAATCTCTAGTATCCATGAATATAAATATGAAGTGCTGCAAATGTGACCCGTATAAAAGCAGCCAATCCCGCACATTTGTTAGTGGGAACAGGCTTATTTGTTGGAGACTGAGAACATATGGTATTATGACGAAAGTTGAATAAGGCCATCAATCAGGGGCTCCCAACCTTTCAGGAGACGAGCACTCCACTTGGTAATTTCACTAGCTCCACCATGGTTGGAATTATATCAGTTCTGTTAACAAGTGTTATTCTAAAACTCACAAAAACTTTACTGAACATGCACATTACATAGATTTATAATGGAATACACTAGTAGTATGTTACCTCTTAAGATAATATATTATGGATTGGACTGAATTAGTTGTGATAATCAGTTACAATCTAGAAAAACTAATAATTTTATGGAAAAACTTCCAAATAAATTCCAAGTTTGCGAAAGACCTTTTTTTTTGCAAGGCCTCAGATACTGCCACGTGAGATAAGTCGTGCAAAATCAATGCAATTTTCACGTTGCAGATTTAAAACTATATTCATGATTCCATGTTCATTTTACTGGAGGCTTTTTAATACAAATAAAACAAGTGAAAAAAATAATTCTCTTGGGAAACCGTGTTACTGTAAAGTTTTGAAAGAATTTTTTATTTGAATTTTTTCCCCTCATTGTTACATTTTTATATCCCTTGCATTACACGTCTCATACAATCTAGCGAAGATTTTGGCCGCATGAAATAACACATTGGTTATTACAGTAAACAAGTGATAAACAAACCTCAAACAAGAAACAATTCTCTCTGATGAAAATCCAATTACAGTTAACAATAAAATTGAATAGGAAACTGAAACAAAGAGCAAGCGACGGATCGTAGTTGCAGCTCTCTCTCTCTCTCTCTCTCTCTCTCTCTCTCTCTCTCTCTCTCTCTCTCTCTCTCTCTCTCTCTCTCTCTCTCTCTCTCGTAACATGGACAAGAATGCTAGAGTTGGCCCAATGTGTTTTTTTGTGTGTGGCAGAAATCATAAATTTGTTAAAAAAAAATAGAAAAAAAGAATATTTGGCCAAGTAAAGATATAAGTGGTTTGTAAAAATAATTGTTCCTTTAGGTGAATGAACTAATCATCCAGATTCTGGACTATCCAGTGTAAGTGAAGATTAACCCCAAAATTCATCAGTGTTACATTTACTGAACCTTCGAGAAATCATGTAATTAGTCCGTTATTCTGCTGTAATCTAAAACGAATTACAGAAAATAATGACTAAAATTTACAACAATGTAGCAAAATTAATTGTCTGATTCTGCATTTATAATCAGCAGATTCTCTCGATTACTGATAGGAATTTTTACATTGCAAACATTTTATCACTGGTTTTTATCAGAGAAATCTTGAAGTGTGAGTATTACTTTATTTATATGCTAATAGTGCTGTTGTTTTCATTTAACAATTCTTGCTTAAGAAGGCAAACATCTATGTTTGCCTTCTGAAGCAAGAAATGTTAAATGAAAACAACAGCACTATTAGCCTATAAATAAAGTAATACTCATACTTCAAGATTTCTCTGATAAAAACCAGTGATAAAATGTTTGCAATGTAAAAATTCCTATCAGTAATCGAGAGAATCTGCTGATTATAAATGCAGAATTAGTCATTAATTTTGCTCCGTTGTTGTTAATTTTAGTCACTATTTTCTGTTATTTTTTTTAGATTACAGCAGAATAACGGACTAATTACATGATTTCTCGAAGATACAGTAAATGTAACACTGATGAATTTTGGGGTTAATCTTCGTCCAGAATCTGGATGATTAGTTCATTCACCCAAAGGAACAATTATTTTTACAAACCACTTGTATCTTTACTATGCCAGATATTTTTTTTTTTTTTTTTTTTTTAGTAAATTTGTGATTTCTGCCACACACAAAAAACATACATTGGGCCACCCCAGGCATTCTTGTCCATGTTACGAGAGAGAGAGAGAGAGAGAGAACTGCAACTACGACCCTTCGTTTGCTCTTTGTTTTAGTTTTCTATCCAGTTTTATCATTAATTGTAGTTGGATTTCCATCAGAGAGAATTGTTTCCTGTTTGAGGTTTGTTTATCACAACATGCTTGCTGTAATAACCAATATAAGCGGCCAACATCTTCGCTGCACTATATGAGACGTGTAATGCAAGGGATAAAAAATGTAACAATGACGGAAAAAATTCATTTTTTAACAAACTTTTTTCAAAACTTTACCGAAATATGGATTCCAAAGAGAATTAGTTATCTCACTTGTTTTATTTGTATTAAAAATCCTACAGTAAAGTGAACACTAAATCATGGATATATTTTTAAATACATAATAATCATCCTAAAAGAAAAAAAATGAACGTTGAGGGCTTCTTGCATCGCAGTTTGTAGGATTCGTTGACTGTCGCCTCCTGTTTGAACGATCGAGGGTTCGTAGAGTTAGAGCTAATTACAGTATTATTACCCTGTCACTTCCCCCTTCTTTTCTGTCCACAAAGTTTTAGGATGTGTGGAATGTGAAGTTTAATATAAAGTTCTAAAGGAATGTAATTAAAATGTAATGGAATTCATTTTAGTGCTGTAGTGTAAGAGAATGAAGTATTCTCGTCCCAAAACTGAATTCTGCGTGCCTGCTTCTTAACACTATTTTCTAGTGCAATTCTTGGAATTCGAAAAAGGTTAGGTTTCTTTTTGAAGTTTGGTTTAAAAAAAAAATAAATAAATGGGCGATGGGGTAGCCGCTTCCATTATGCAAGTACCTCACCCCTACATTCCCTACCCTTCCCCATCCGATCTCATTCCATTTATAGCCTCTCTCTCTCTCTCTCTCTCTCTCTCTCTCTCTCTCTCTCTCTCTCTCTCTCTCTCTCTCTCTCTCTCTCCGTTCCTTCTTCCCACCTACATGACCACCGGTTATGCCGCGACATTTTCACATTACCCCTCGTACATATCATTCTAATCAGATCGATCAGTGATAATATGATACGTGGCGATTTCTAATTGGTTACTTGATATTAATGAATGAGTCATGATTACTAGCCAATCACGATGTGACACGTGAGCTTCCTGATTGATTACTAGATATCAGTGAATGACGCCACGATCGTTCGATTGTAGTTCTTGCCTTTCACATGTTCCTTATCAGTATTTTTTCCCGCCGATTGTATGATAGTAGTCATTTGTAATTACACGCAGTTTAAATTAAGGAAATTCTCTCTTTACTGTTGTTTTTAGGAGGTCACAAGGAACAAAACAAAACGCTTTTAAAATATGAACATTGTAAGATATTGACTCGACTATTGGACGACTATCTCTCGAGGTCCCATATATTGTTCACACCACATAATTTGCAGTTCATGAAAACTCTCCAAGTATTTGAAATAGAAATATATATTTACATTTGTCATAGGTCACGAAAGCGTGCACGGTAGGTGTGTATATTTTGTAGGTTGTGGTAAATGGGAAGTGGTTTGGAGCTGACTTGCAGCAGCGAAGGATAATGAGATTTTAGGGAACGTACCATCATCTTTGAAACGACAGGTAACCAAATGTAGCTCAGAAAATAACTCCTGTAATTTTTTAGATTTTTTCAAAAAAGTCAGAATGTGTTCCTTTAGGAAAGCTTGGCAGTTGAAAGGTTCTTAATATGATTTAAGCTGTAATTGAGTTAAAAGCGAAGAAGGGCGATCGTACCTCCCTGACTGAATATCATACTTCTGCGAATGCTTTCAGTCTTCTCAACTTAAGTTTTCTGGGAGCGTTGAAGGGCACATGTTATGTAACCAAGAAACTTATGTTTTAAAAACAGTAATATGAAGATTCCTCATTTTCCGTAAGGAAACGTTACCGCAGAAACGCGCGTGTATGTTAGTGGATTTGCAATTTTGCATTATTACTTAGGTAATAACAATTATTCTCCAATGGTACACGGCGTTTTCAAGCTGTAAGTCTCCACGGACGATAATACAAATCCTATGCCAACTCTAAAGATGACTTAAAAAAAAAAGCCACACTCCATTATTTTAAAGACTTTTTTTTTCGAGTAGTCTGAAAGGCTATTCGAAAACTCTCCGTAATTGTTTGTGACTGCCGAGTGAAAAGTTACCAACATTTTAACAGAAAATTCCCAAGTCTTTTCTATATGTCTATAACGATTATCTTTTAAGGGGTGTCTCAATATTTTATTAGTTCATTTAAACGTCATTCTATTCTCAAAGAACAGGTCCTAATAATCGCTTTTTATTCCCCAATTACTGTTTAGCCTCAGGAATAAGAGATGGCTCGCCAGATACCCTACATTATTCCTTAACAGCATATGGTATTTTAACATATAGAATATACCACCTACATAATTTGATAAGATAATTTAATGAAACTCTTGCTGTAATACAAGAAGTACATCAAATATTTTTCCACGTCTCTTCAATGCAAAAATAAAGACCGACTTCCAGATTTGGAAAGGCTTATACAAAGTATTTTTAAGTACACCTGAATCACATATATCGTATTATTTTCTTTTATTATTTTCCGGAGTAATGACGTTTTAAAATTAGAATTAGTTATCAAACATTTTAAGATGAAGCATCGAATAACTCTGATGGCCAAGATTTCATGATTTTGCACAAAAATCAGACATGCATACATTTTAGCGCCTTTAAAAAAAAAAAAGGGGAATGAATAAAAAAAATATATGTATATATGTATGCATGTTTGCGTGCGTGTTTATATGTGAGTAAGTGTATATATGTATATATGTGTGTATATAAATACATGTATATTGAAAAAAAACTGAAAAGAACAGGGAAACTGGACCTTTAAATGGAAGAATAAAAGCAAAAGCACACACCATAACGGATTTCATCCGAGGGTAAAAATGTGCGACCACAAAGCCCTTGTAGCAAAATATGACAACACAATACCTTTCGAAAAACTCGCACATGCCTGCGTATCCAGACATGCGTTCATAAAAACAAACAAACGTACAACTCTGGCAGTGGACTGACACGTCTCGTAGGCATACTTAATTGAATGCTTCATCTCGCGTTATTTAGGGTAAAGAAGATTTCACGATAAATAAGATTCCGCGTCATACGCCCGTCATTATTAAGCAGCTATTTTTGTCCAAAATAGAGACGTTCAGATCAAATTACAGTGAAATGTCGGATCGTATTAAATATTATTATAGGAGATTTGGGGATTTTAGCAAACCAAGAAATAAATAATGATTCTTCACGTATTGAAAAAATATTGTTGACGTGTGTTATAATAAGTATAAAAATAAGACTATTCTCCCACTGGAAAAAATCATTTTAAAAATTTTGGGCTTTAAAGTTGTTTTTTTGTAAAATCTAAATGATTGCCAACAAGAGCGTGTCTACAATACGTTTTTAAACACTAAAAAACTTCTGAAAACAAAATCAGAAATGAGTATCAACTCTCCCTAACATCATCAAGATTTAAAAGCGTTAGCCAGCAGCATTTTCGCAATGCTAACTGCGTGTTTTAATATTGCCACTGTTAGCTTCCGGGATTATTTTCACATCGTTTGCCGAGGCCAACGAATGAAATGGACACTTGAAAATTGTTTTTAACAAATATTTTTGTCAACAGTCTCGATATTGTAGCGTTAAATTGTACTCTCTCCGTAACCTAAGTTGAAAGCTGTGTAGTGAAATGAGTTTTTTTTTTTTTCGTTTCCTATCACAGAATTGAAGGAGTATATATAATACTTATTCAAACACATAATCATATATATATATATATATATATATATATATATATATATATATATATATATATATATATATATATATATATATATAAAATGTGATACAATGTATATATATATATATATATATATATATATATATATATATATATATATAATGTGATACAAAGTATATATATATTATATATATATAAATATATATATATATATATATATATATATATATATATATATATATATATATATATAGCATCTTTCATAGTCTTGGAATAAATTTTTTTATTTACTTTTTTATGTCAAGGTATTAGTTGAGAACGTATCTCAAAGCACACACACATGTGTGTGTATATGTATATGGGTGTGTGTGAGTGTTAATATAAATATATGTACGTGTGTTTATATATATATATATATATATATATATATATATATATATATATATATATATATATATATATATATATATATATATAGAGAGATGTAGATATGTACGTAAACTAGTTACTTTATCCACTGAACCTTGAATTCTGGAATAGATGTCGAAAATCATTTAAAAAAAACTTGAAGATAAAAAGAGACAGGCCATGAAAGAATCCTTGTAGAAATATAGAAAAGGCATGTCTGTTGCAGTAAAAGTAACTTTTCAATTGCCAATCATAAACAGTTACCTAAAATTTCGGAATACCCTTCCAGATGACTAGCATAATCGGCTTGAATGAAAAGTAGTTGTTTCTTTTTAAGTAATCCTGTAGCGTTCGTATGGAATTTTTATCATCGGTTGTAATCTTACAGCATGAAAACACCGTGTGTCATTGGGGAGACTGTTATTAAATAAAAAATACAAAAACAATTTACATTCGTATACTGACTTTCTCCAGATGTAGGTCGTGAATAGACCTCCCAAAAAATTCAGATTATTCATATTACATGTTTTTCCTTAACATTAATCAGGTCTTTATTCATTTAAGTGTATGGGACTCTGTTCACTTCTAGAGAATATTGCAGTGGAATGGACGATTCGTGAGATTTTCAGTAGTATTTCAGCGCTATTCAGGAAGGTATTATGTAACATTTTGGCAATATTTTTGTGGAAAATATTGTATATACGCATAAAGTGTGATGTGACTGTTGAAGTTGGAGAAGTTCAGGAAAGTATAAGAGGCTGATTTACAGTGTTGGTCGACGTGATCAAAAAGAATATCTGGTGCTGAGAAAGTCAAGAGAAAATGTACGAAATCCAAAAAGAGTAATTTCACAGTTGGGTAGGTATTAAAAGAAAAAGAAAAAGAGTGGGAAGGTAGAATTCAAAGAAATTGACCATCGTATCAATAAGAAATAGCATTACCAGGTGAATTTAATTTAACAGTATTCCATTTGAAATACAACAGTCGTAATCTGTAATTTTTACGGATATTGTATATCCATCGACTTTAAGCCTTTATATATATATATATATATATATATATATATATATATATATATATATATATATATATATATATATATATATATATATATATATATATATATATATATATATATATATATATATATATATATATATATGTACATGTATGTATACATACAGTATACATAGATGCATGTACATGTATATATACTCATATTAGCATTTTATAATCAGATGATTTTTTTTTGCACAACCATGTGGTACACCACCGATCACCAGTTGGAGTAACCTAACATGAAAAACAATTTTATATAGACAAATATAACAAAATACTATGCAATCATGATTCTAAATTGCTAATATATATCTATATGTGCATATATAAGTATATATACATGTACATACAACTATGTATATATATAAATATATATATACATACACACATATACACATAAAGGGTTAAAGCCGCTGGACATATCTATACAATATCCTTAGAAATTACAGATTACGACTGTTGTATTTCAAATGGAATACTGTTAAATTAAATTCACCTGGTAATGCTATTTCTTACTGATACGATGGTCAATGTCTTTGAATTTTACCTTCCGACTCTTTTTCTCTTTTTTTTAATATCTACCCAACAGTGAAATTATTCTTTTTGCATTTCGTACATTTTCTCTTGACTTTCTCAGCACCAGACATTCTTTTTGATCACGTCGACCAACACTGTAAATCAGCCTCTTATACTTTCCTGAACTTCTCAAACTTTAACAGTCACATCAATAATTCACATCACACTTCATACGTATATACAATATTTTCCACAAAAATATTGTCAATATATATATATATATATATATATATATATATATATATATATATGTATGTGTGTGTGTGTGTGTGTGTGTGTGTGTATATATATTGTATATATATCTGCTAGTAAAGGACCGTGTGTCGAAAGTCTTTTCTACCACTCCGTTGTTTCATTTTTCCTTCGTGGCATTTGCTTTTATTTATATATTCATCAAGTTCCATATCTTCGTGAATCAGTTACACGTGCATATACTGTATATATAATATATATAATATTATATATATATATATATATATATATATATATATATATATATATATATATATATATATATATATATATATGCATTTTGCAAAACTACAAACAATTTTACAGTATATATATCTATATTTGTGTGTGTCAGTGATTAAGTATTCATTCGTCAAAAAAATTGAGTAAAATTTTTACTGCCATGCTTGTTTCCTGTTTTCGTCGTTATTTTGCAGCTGAGTATTTTTTTTCGCGTAGTATGTTGAGTGAAGCAACACAAGAAAAATAGAGGTCAGAATTGTAACTAGAAGTCAGTCAAAATTAAGTTTCCATAAGTTGTTGTAAACAAATAATTGCGAAATACCTGGATGTATATATAGCTTTAAGGCAGAGCAAAACAACAATAATTTACCTTGATACGTAAATTATTGCTATTTATGGTATACACATAATGTAAACCTAGAGACTGGAATTTTTCATGTTCTCGTGATGCACTCTACTTTTGGAACGAACTTTTCTATGTCCAATTTGTTTTCACATCTAGAATGTTTGCGTGTAACGTGATCGTAAGTAAGTGGATTGAAACGCCACCTTCGCCGGATAGCAAATTACCCATTTTGGGAGAAATAATACGTTTGTGCGAATTTCAATTAGGTTCAAGCCAGCTGTTTCCACCGGTGATGGATCGGGGCAATAAGGCAGAAAACAGTCGGAGCGAGAAAGGTAAGCTCTTGTCTCGTGGCTTTTTCGGGAGATGAATCGTCTCCACAGGATGGAATTGAACCGGGTTCTATTTTAATTTAACGAGAGTATCAATCGTAAACAACTGGCTCCCGGAGGATGAGGTTTGTTTGCAACTAACAGCAGACGACTCTTCGTTTTCGTACCATTTCAGAACGCCTGCAGAGTAGCCACCGATTGTGTAAATTTCAGGTTATTCGACTAGACATACAACCGTGCATTTACAACGCGTATGCCATGTATGTACAACAGTACATTGCTGGATTTATTTAGTTTTTGCTTAGGAACTCTTGCCATTTCAAGCCCTGCATTCGGATTCAGTGTATCCAGAAAAAGTATGGAAATCTGTCATTAAGAGGGTAGTGTCGCTTTTAAAAATACATGCTTCTAGTATTGTGACCAGAAATATATACAGTATGTATATATATATATATATATATATATATATATATATATATATATATATATATATAAATTTTTTATATATTTATGTGTGTGCATTACGGTATATATATATATATATATATATATATATATATATATATATATATATATATACGTATTTATATGTATACATATATATATATATAATACATATATACATATATATGCATATTATATTATAATAATAATAATATTTACCATAATCTAATCTCTTTCAGTGCTTGAACTGCTTTCAGTAGATACAAAACAAACTGGGGCATTCATGTATACATAAATATACACATATGCATACTCAATCTTTTTGTTCTTATGCCATGGGGTGATGTTTGACGTGGTCTTCATCCTGCAGTATTGATTGCAGAACGTCTAATTCCCGGAAGAGCTTCTTGATCTTCGACCATTATAACCTTAATGAACGTGTTTTTTCATAACGCACATTGTATTAAATGTCACCTCGCAGAAGGTATAGATCATTAGGATTACTCTTCTTGACTGTATTAAACGTTTGGATTTTACATAGGCGCTCTTTACGTTTCTCTACTTCACAATGTAGCTTATGACTCACGCCATAACAATCAGTTGTATGTCTCTTACCATTAGTCTTTGAAATATATGCAAATTTCCTGTATGGGATACCTAATGAAACACTATACGATTAAAATGTATAGCAGCAGGATTGAAAGGAAAATGACAGTGTTAACTTTGATTAAGGGAGCATGGAGAAATGTGTACTGTAATATAAATTACTACCATTTTATCTTGCTTTTTAGTTAATTTGTAGCAAATGCAAATCGTCCAACCCTTATTGGGAAAATAGTTTGATATTACAAATGAAGAGCTATTATAGCATGTGGAAAATGGTCTAGACATAATGCCCCTAGTTACTGCGTTTCAACCCTCAACACCACTCATCTCTCCATCCGTTCACCCTAACGAAGGTATTTATTAGTCACCTCTTACATTTCCTCTCTGCCTAATACATTATGTACACTTATTATATTTGGGAATCTTAGGGAAAGCTTGATCGATGTTGTTACAACAGGTTTCAGAAGGAAGATTTACAATAAACCCTCAACAGTTCTCAGTAACTTTTTCAAAGAAGTGCTTTTTAAAACAGTGTTTTGAAGAAATTAGTTTTTTTAAAAAAAGCTCCTAAATTCGTTTTAATGATATATGATAGTGTCAGTGTAATAGATGCCTTCTCATTAAGTGTAAGTTGGAAGACGAACAAGAACTAAAATTTAAATAATGATAGCAGTTTACAAATGAATGGCATCCACACAACACAGATATATTTTATATATATATATATATATATATATATATATATATATGTGTGTGTGTGTGTGTGTGTGTGTTTGTGTGTGTGTGTTATATAAGGTATGTATCAAGTGCTACAGCATAACTTCCAATACCTCCACAATCCCCAGTAGTTGTTACCCTCTTGAAGGGATAAGCAAAACTGCTACTATGTTGCTCCATTCATTTATTCTTGAACTGATAGCTGTTTCAGCCATTAACTCATGACCATTTTTAGGGCTAAACTATATTCACAGTGAAACTGCACTCAAATATGTAGGCGAGTGCAGCCAAAAAATTGAATGAAAACGAGATTCCAAAATGAAAATATGGTACATTATTCACAGTTTAAAAAATTAGGTGTAAGAAAATTTGTAGACCAAGATGCTTCTTCATGAATCCTTCTCTAGATAGAGTCCCAATGAACTGCAGTCGATTGCAACAATGCCAGATAATATTGAGAGTTTTTCATGCCACCTCTGAATATAAATTTACAAACTACACTGGTCCCAAATTGCTTGGCTACCGTAAAAGGAATAATGTTTTTGATCAAAAGACTGACTGCCAAGTTAATAATAAATAGAGTAACATAACAGCAGTTTTTTATGATCTCTTCAAGGCATTGGCCTTGAAAATCAGAATACTAAGGAGTATAGAGATGCTTACAGGTATGAGTGCCACGTTGGCATCAGCAGTTGATAAAAAATAAATGAAAGGCTATGCCAGAAAAGCACAATTGAAAATGGAAAGGGATAAGTATCCTGGATGGATATGGAGAAGGTATTTCATTGCTGAGAGATAGAAATCACAACTGCAAAAGAGGAAAGCTGAAAGTCTTCAGCCTCTTCAACCCCCTTTGACTCTTGTGGGAACAGTGTAATGTGCATATTTTAATTCTTATGAGGCATGAAAGCCTGTCAATATTAGCTGTGTTGGACATCAGAGTCACCCATATGATGAGAAACATCAGCACCCTTAGGGGATCCAAGGTAACTGTAACCAGTACTTTGCAAATTTAAATTTGGACCTGGTGTAAAAGTCTCTCATGCTCTGCTGCTGGCGCAAAATGGCTGCAAGCCTATGGGACTCTTTTATGGAGCCAGGGAATTTTTGTGACAAGCGTTCTGGTTTTCAAAAATTTGTGAATCTTCCCTTTTGTTTGCTGTGAACTTTGTGATAAATTTTCATTTTGGATTCACGTGTTCAATCAGTTATTTGGCTGTACTCGACTGTATATTGGATTGTAGAGTACAGTTCAGATCTAGTGTAGCCCTGAAGGTGGCTACAGGTTGATGGCTGAGACAGATGCCAATTTGAAAGCTGAATGGAAGAATAGTATAGCAGTTTTTATATGTCGTTTCAAGACTTCAGTTTTCAAGATAAGAAGCACTGGAGATTGTGAAGTTGTTACCAGGGAGTTATAGATGGTACATGTCCTAAGGTGCGTGTACCTTAGTACTTAATGAAAATGAAAGGAAGGCTGTTCCAGAAAAGAATACACACACACACATATATACTGTATATATATATACATATATATATATATATATATATATATATATATATATATATATATACACATAGTATATATATTGTATATATATGCATTATATATATATATATTTTTATATTGAAAGTGCATATTTATAAATTAACTGCTCATTAGGTTTTTCTGAGCCCTATGGTAAAGTGTTTGAGTCCGCTCATAATATCGAGTGTATCATTAAGTGAGTAAACCTCAGTGGGTCTTATTTCCATGTCTTTTTGTATTTCCTATATATATTTACACCCAATAATATTCCTCTGTCCCCAGAAGCATAACTATCAGTTTGTAGAGTAGAAAGTTCTAGCCAAACAGATGGATTTTTAAACTTGTAAATCATTTGCGATAAAATGTAGCCTTTTTGTCTGTTTTAAAGCAATTTCTTTTAGGTAATGTTTAGCCAAACATTCGTCGATGTTGTAAAGATTTTTAAACGTATAAATCATTTCCTGTTTTCTGTTTTAAAGCTCCGATCAGTATTGCAGGTAACTTGTAATATATTTCAATTATATATTCATATTCGTGATTAGTGTCATAAAACACTATATTATATCCAGTCTAAATTTAAGTTTCGTTGACCCCGAAAACCTAGAACTAGCTTTGCAATTGGCTTTTCCTCATGAGTAAGCAAATGCGCAGGCATTCTGATGCTAAAATCTATTACTGATTATTGATTTTACATGATTCCACATTTGTTGATGAAGATAGAAATTCTTTCTTATTATTTGTGAGTGGACAACATGATGTTATGGTTCACCTATGTTTTTTCTTGTCTTCCAAGACCATTCATTCTTCAGGTCTTAACAACTGTCAGAATGCCAAAAAGTACTCATTTATTTTGACAATTTTGACATTTCACAAGATCTCATTGTACTCAACATCCAGGTGATCTCCGAAGCCCATTGAAATTGGTTGTTCCAGGGAAAAAGATGACAAATTCCCAGCGCAAAGCTGTAAACGCAAAACAACAAAGAGAGCAACAACATTATTGGATCGATTAACTGAGAATTATTATTCCCGGCTGTACGAAATTGCTTCATTTGCATTTTGTTATTGGTCTAGTGATTGACAGCTTTGGCCTTCATGAATTCGTATTTCGAAAAATGTAATACCTATTTTACTGTATGCTACACTCTCTCTCTCTCTCTCTCTCTCTCTCTCTCTCTCTCTCTCTCTCTCTCTCTCTCTCTCTCTCTCTCATGTGAAAATGGACATGCTTACCCTGATGAATTTTTATTTTGTTTAACTACGTTTAAAGGAACTAATAACGACTACCATGATGCCAGATACCCTTTCCATTACATTTTTGTGTTTTTTTCGCTTTCAGTGGTGAATCAGATCCATCGGCTGCCTTCTGGGTAGGGGCATCTGACTCCCAGTACGAGAATTCTTTCACCTGGTCTTCGGGGGCACCATTCTCGTACTCAGGTAAGGAAATCCTGTAGTTTTAGTAGTGAAGTCCCAATTGACCTTGAAGTAAATATACCATGTGGTTCTATAGAACTTTTGCCAAACTTATTATTTTCGTATTGGGTTTTTTGCGGACTGAGAAAAGTTTATTTCTTGTGCATTCTTGTGAGATTGTAAGACGTGACCCTAATCCCAATGTCGTAGGACCTTAGGTGTATTACGACTGGATAATTTTAAACTACCTTGCCTGTTGGACAAGGTCCCAGCCATTCAAGCGGTGGTTTAAGTTCTATAGTGCTCTTGTTATTGTAGCTGTATATACTTTTTTCAGGTTTGTGTGTCTTTTGTAAATAGTGCAGTTTAATGATACTGCCTGGAATTCAGAATGATGACCATCTTTTTATGCTGGGTTGTAATGAAAAAGGAGGGGTTGAATAAAATTAGACCTTGTCTAGCTTCCTCCAGACGATCAGCGAATTTATCAAATATTCATGTGACTTGATTTTGGTCGTTAGTTATAAAGGCATTTATATCTTTCTCAGTTCACTTTCATGGTGAATGGTGTTAAAAGTAACCGCGTGACTCTGAATGGCTGAAGTCTTAAAGTCTATCGTCCTAAAAGTCTATAGAGAGTCTGAGTGAACTCAAAGTTATTTGACTTCCATGGTGTCAATAATAGACTAATGAATTGGAGTCCAGTGGAGGAGGTACGGAAAACTAAGGGGGGATATTTTAGACAATATTGTTTTATTATTAATGTCGTTAATCTTTTTGTGGAAAAGTCCTTGAATAAGTTATGCAGAAATTCAAAATAGATTGAAATCGCTGAAGCAAAACGTTCTTTCAACCCGTTCTTATTATTTTTTAGAACATCGAATGTATAAGAATTCCACTAGTTACAGTCTGAAAGCTTTTTTCCACATCAGCACCCATGTTACGCACACCAGCATTTTTAAAGTCGTGGGCTTTGAGATGACAAGGGAAACGTTTTTGTTTTGCTGTTTGAGTTTCTTTTTCTTTTTTCACTTTTGAGGATCCGGTTGCGTAATAGGAGAGCGTTCCTTTATTGAAGCGTAATGGGGAAACCGTTCTTCATTTAGCGTCGATTTCAAACCATAACGTGATGGAATGAGGTTTTTTATTACCGTGTTTGGCTCTTAATGCTTTTCCCGATGACGTCAGCTCTTTTGTTCCTTCGGAAAAGGTGAGGGTTGTTTTGGCTGTGACCCTGTATGTGTGTGGTAACGGTGATGAAAGGTATTTGCAGTGTCAGGAAAAGTGATATATATATATATATATATATATATATATATATATATATATTATATATATATATTATATATATATATATATGTGTGTGTGTGTGTTGTGTGTCTATATATATATATATATATATATATATATATATATATATATATATATATATATATATATATATATATATATATTACTAAAGGACCTCATTCAAACTGGATGTATTTAATGGGTTTTTATTCAAAAATTTACAAGCTTTCTTGGACAAACAGTCCACATTATCAAGTATCAAGGATACTTGATAATGTGGACTGTTTGTCCAAGAAAGCTTTTTATAACTTTTTGAATAAAAACTCATTAAATACCATCCAGTTTGAATGTCCTTTGTAATTCTACTAATGCACAGAACAATTGTGTATGTGATAAAGTTAATATATATATATATATATATGTGTGTGTGTTTGTGTGGAACAATTCCCTTTGAACCATTTTTCTCTTTTTTCCCTGAGGGAAGTCAGCGGAAAATCTCAGCGAATTCAGAAGTTATTAATTCTTAATTCCAATGGGAGACGCTTTTGGGAAAGAGGTTGCATTGGAAAAGGAAGATAGTTAGGGAGTTTTGGAAGAGAGAAACGAAAGGGGTAAGATTTTAATAGTTTATTTTGTGTACGTTTTCTTGTGGGTATATCCTGTTCATTCACAGTATCTTATCTTCACTTATTATTGGTAGCGTTCAGGCTTGCGTATACAAACCTTTTTCCATGTTTTATGTATTTACAGTTACACAGCCACGCACTCAAACATGCATACATACATACATATACAGTATATGTATATATATATATATATATATATATATATATATATATATATATATATATATATATATATATATAATACATTTATAAATACAATGTAAGATATTATACATAATACAGTATATATAATATATATATATATATATATATATATATATATATATATATATAATACACACATAAACTACGATGGACGATATATATATATATATATATTATATATATATATATATATATATATATATATATATATATATATATATATATATATATATATATATATATATATATATATATACATGTATATACATGTGCTGATGTGGAAAAAGCTTTCAGACTGTTAGTATTCTTATACACACACATACATACATGTATATATATGTGTGTATATGTGTAATAGACACAATGGTCTCTTAACTTCTCGATTTCTTGACACTTTTAGGGTACACCTGTCACTGCAAGGCCTAACATTCAAATAAAGCAACAAATGAAAACACGTGATATGTCAGAATAAAAGTTAACGTTAACCATGACCACAGAGAAGCATAAAAGTCTATTCCCGCCTATACATACAAATGTCTGTCGAATTCAGATGTATATACTATAGCTGGGATAGACCCATCTTCACCGTCATGGGATTGTGTTTAAGCGTTTGCAGCTTCTTAGGCTGATACTTATATTTATAATCGTAATGGCTGCATTTTTATCAGTTATACACATATATATATATATATATATATATATATATATATATATATATATATATATATATATATATATATATATATATATATATATATATATATATATATATACATATATATAGACTGTGTAATGTGTGTTGCTGTGTGTCAGTGTTTCTGTATAATTGATGAAAATGCAGTCATAACGATTAGCAAAACTTCAAAATTTTGAGTTTAATGTGTGCAAATTTTCCCAGATAATTTGAGACATATTATAGGCTAACACAAAAGTCTCAAAGTTCAGTGCTGTTAAATAACCATGCACAGCTGGAGGTCAATTGGCTTCCTGGTGTGACGTCAGGCGGTGACTCACAAAGTGCTTGTCAGGCCGCACAAAATAAATGGAAGGTGCGTTCGAGCTTTTAGAGCATGGAATGGCTACGCCATAACACAGCGCAGTGAGTGAAAAGGACGGGGGAAGTTAGAATTTAGGCAGAATATCTTTGCCTATGCAGTTTTAGTCAATTTTCATATGATGACTGCACTAGTGACGCAATTCCAGAGTAACACTTAAACGGCTCTCCACTTCAGCTCCCCTCGTTAAGCAGGTCATCAATTTCAATGAAGGGACTTGCTAAACACGTGTATAGGCGCAACAGGAGAAATATTTTTTCTTTTGTATTCTGAGGCTGCAAATAACTGTGATGAAAAAGCCTTTTTCCTTTAGGCGCTTGAATTTTAGATGTTGTTTGGTGTCAGTCTAGTGGGAAGAAGGAGTAAAACTTAATAGCGAATGTTCGACTTCAGTAATTTTGGCGAAAGTTCGTTTGTTAAATTTTCAGTGTGGGTACCCATTTGCACATTGTTTTGTCCTTGAAAAACTTTGCCATCACTTGTGGAATGATCAGTCATTGTTTGTTTTTATGTATACACGGAGCTTGACTAAATTATTATAAAATTCATGAGCATTACACTGGGTAAAGGGTCCAGTATGTTGTACAAGTCTCGAAGTATTATCGTTGTTCAACTTTCAAAGATCTGCCAAATATCATTATAGTATATATGCCTTCGTGGATTAGATATTGATGTGAAATTTTCTCTGTAATATATATATATATATATATATATATATATATATATATATATGTGTGTGTGTGTGTGTGTGTGTGTGTGTGTGTGTTGTGTGTCCAAGAGGCGAACCAAACACTTATGTAAATGTCTACGAAGTTCCTTGTTAAATTCAAACTTTACGTAAACGCATAATAGATGTATGTTCGTGCATTTGTAGGCGTGCGCGCGCATACATACATGTAATGAGGCATTTCAGGTGATGCGTAATCTGTATGACTTATTCGCTGAAATAAAAGGTCTTTTATTGTACGCGGAATAGCCCGTTTATTAGGTTGCACAAATATTTGTTTCAAGAGGGTTATGGAAATGAAGCCTATATTGCCTCGCGACAAATAAAATACAAAAGGAATGGCCGCACACCAATTAGTTATATTAAACGATGAATAAATTACATTGGAGCACAGAGAACCTTTTTCATGTACCTTTTTCTATTGCCACCAGGAGATTACTTTTGCCTGTTATCTTTGTGATACAACAAAATGTCATTAATGTAACTTTCGGTGTCTTTCAAAGAAATAAATTAATCCTGACTTTTGACCTTTGTTCACCTCCATTCGCTTTGTATAAAGATAATTTGCTATGTATTACCAGGAAAAAGATCTGGCACTAGAAAAATAACACGGTTAAAACTAATTCTCTTCTGGTAAATCTCTTTGGGAGAAATGATGTGCGCTGGGGGTGACCCAGACCATTTCTGCGTACGTTGTTCCCGATGTGAGTGACACTGAAGAAGACACTCACTGGTTGTCTTCATACAAGAAGAAAATTAACTTTTGGTAAATACAGTTTATTTTTAATGTGGGAATCTAATGCTTTTTTGAAAAGAAAAATTGTCTGCGTCTTGTAAAAGTTTAGCTGATTAAAGTTACGCTCTACTGGAAATGGGAGAATACAGTTTGAGCAAGGTATTTATCATTATATGATTTATTGGATCGTTGCTTTTTGTACTTAAAATGAATCCCAGCACAAATATTTCGTAAGGAACGTTAAGGAATACGCACTATTTGATAGAGAAATGCCAGACGAAAAGAAGAAATGGCAGTTTAGATGCTCTTCCTGTTTATGAAAAGGATGTAAGCGTAGCCTTCCTCTTGGCATCAAGTAACGAGACAGCTTTTGGAATTAACAGATAAGACCAGTTTTACAGTATCATACACAAAGGTAGAATTAATCACTTGCTGTAAGAGCTGACTCTGTTGTAGTAAGCTGAATAGTATTTTATTAGACTAATTACCGATGTTTGAAATAAAACAGAATATTCTTAGCTGTAAACTTTCTTAACCGTTGACAGTGGAAGTACCTTTGTACAGTGGTTAAAATTGTTCAGCTTGACTGGTCATTAACATTAAAAAATTTAACCGTTTGAAAGGCCTGTTTATTGATTCGGAGTAACTTGATTCTATTTCTCAAAAGATTTTATCAAATATTTTGGATATTATGAAGCGTTAAGCTGTAGAAAACAACATAGCAGTTACTTGTAAATGCATAAAAAAAGAAAACCTCGTAAAACGAACGAAGACCGTTATTAGAATTAAGATCTCATAAATTATACCATTTTCAGAATTACCTCATTAGCTCATTTTTTTTTGTACATAACGAGTTGAAAAAATAAATCTTTCCACACTGCGCGGCCCAAAGAAAGGTCAGATGAGGACCGAAAATGGATAAAAGGTTAAAGGTCACTCTGACATGAACTTTAAATCAGAAGTTGAAGAAAAGAAAGTATAAAGTTATATCAAGTTAGTTACTAAATGAGATTAGCGAGATCTTTCTTAAAAAAAAAAAGAAATCTCAGTTTTATTTTGAAGTGCAGAAGATGAATTCCTAAGGTCGAGTGTTAATAAAAGTGATAAATGATTTGGAGCTTCTAATAATGTAGTTGTTGCTAGAGCCCTTGTCCTCAATTGTCTTTTTATAAATCTCGAAATGCTAAGCTTAATTCATACATGCATACTGGAAAAAAATATATATGTATATCTATAAATATAATATCGATTTTTAAATATTTCACTAAGTAAACTCATATTTCGAATATCCACAGAGCTGGTATTGTAAGGGAAAACATGTAGCAGCGGTTCTTTTCTAGATAAAAACTCCTTACTTAGCGCTGTGCTGTGAAATGGAAGTATGGTATACCATTAAGATAGAAGATAGATTGCTATGGGGTGTATCTGAGATTTACAATGTAAAAAGAGAGAGAGAGAGAGAGAGAGAGAGAGAGAGAGAGAGAGAGAGAGAGAGAGAGAGAGAGAGAGAGCAGCTCTTTCGTCAAGACGAACTCAAGATAAATTGGTCCATGTTTCTTTGACCATGAAGATATATTAGGGAAAAGGCGGGGAAAAGGAAGGTTAGATAATTGTTCGGAATAAGTGTGTTGAAGAGAACGGTAAAATGGTGAAGCGTAGAAAAGATTTTCTACTTTATTACTAGATGCTTAGCGCCCCATTCTTTGTGAACTTTGGAGTTTATGAACCGGTTACAGAAAGGTAGGGCGATTACCTGATGAAAACTGGAAGTGGATCTAAACGTCTTTTTCCAGTAAAGTAAGTTATTATATACAATGGCGTGTAGTAGAATGTGATTTATTCTGTATAGATGTATTTTTGGATATCCTAATATTGGTTATCGTAATATTAAAGTAAGGTTGAAAATAAGGTTATCAAAATACGTCCCTTTATGTAACTCTCTCTCTCTCTCTCTCTCTCTCTCTCTCTCTCTCTCTCTCTCTCTCTCTCTCTCTCTCTCTCTTGTAATGAGACTTTGGAGGAAAGCATGAACTTTTCTGCTTATTTTTGCTATTGAGGATTGCTCACTAAAGAATTCAGTTTAATGGTCCAGAACCAAAATGGTAACGGAGGTGTAAAGCGAGGTATGTTAATGAAGTATATTTATGAGCATAACAAAAAGCGGAATAATTTTGCAAAATAAAGTGGGAGATGAATTGGACAAGACCAGTTGGAATAAAGCAAATATGCTTATTTTGGAAAATTTAGTTTGAAAGACTTAAACGCCCTTAAGGTTAATTATTGAACAAGATTAGATATTTAGAAAATGAATAAAAAACATATTTATCTGGAAATAGAGTTAACAGAAAATAATAGTTCAGAAAACGTAGAAGAGGGTTTTCTAGCGGATGGTTTGTTCCAAAACTCTTTTTGGAGGTACTTGAGATCAAGGAGTAGATGTATTTGAAAAGCATAACAAAGGAATGGATTGGCAGTGGATATGAAACTGTCAGGAATTAACGCAGTAAATGATGTTAATCGAAATCTGGTGAGAAGTTTAACGTGAACTGCTTTGTTCACCTTCCCCCTCTAACACATAGCTTTGGAATCTCAGCTTCCTTTGTTTCTAATCCCCCCGACATTCCCCGACCCCGACTCCCTATCCCTATATCACAGTAGTAATTGAATTTGGGTTAAAAGTTTTTCCATTAACAGCTTGGTGATACGCGGTTGTTTATTTTCTTTGTGGGAGGGATGCTAACAGGGACATGCAGTAAGGGTTATTTGCATGGTTACAGAATAAACAGAAATCGTAGGGTTTATGAATGAAGAGTAGGATGGATAAAGAGGGCAGATATGAGAATGGGAAAGTTCAGGATTTCTTTTATTAGAAAGTTTGTGTATATATGTATGTATGTATATATATATATATATATATATATATATATATATATATATATATATATATATATATATATATATATGTGTGTGTGTGTGTGTGTGTGTGTGTGTGTGTGTGTATACACACATAATACATGCATTCTTTTACATACACACACAGATACATATATATATATATATATATATATATATATATATATATATATATATATATATATATATATATATTTATATGTATTCTCAACAAAAGTGTACAATATTTGGATAGGTTCATACAGAAAAAACATGAGAGTAATATGGTAAGAAACAGGCAGGGTTATTTTTTTAATTGATGGTTTTGGGGGCATGCAAGGGGCAGCTGTTTGGGGTAGCAGCCACACTTAGATTTCTGTTGAAGATCCACGTCCAATGATTTTGTCCCTCCCACATTTCGTTGGTGATGCCACGAAAAATAAATTGGAAATGACTTCATACCGTTTCAACGTTGCAAACATCATTATCAACAAAGAAGATAACTTAAAGCACCACTAATCATTGCGCCCTCTCCCTCCTGTACCATTCATACCAACTGGTAAAGGAGGGAGAGGGCGCAATGATTAGTGGTGCTCTAAGTTATCTTCTTTGTTGATAATGATGTTTGCAACGTTGAAACGGTATAAGTCATTTTCGATATATTTTTCGTGGTATCACCAACGAAATGTGGGAGGGACAAAATCGTTGGACGTGGACCTTGAACAGAAATCTAAGTGTGGCTGCTACACCAGACAGTTGTGGATTCCCAAACAGGTATCACAGATTTATTTTTATGGTTCCAAACCTTACATCTCTGCATAACCTTCACAAATGCCAACATGGGAAGGACTTGAAGCCTCCCTTCTGAGATTAGTGGTAGTCTCGTGGATGTGTGTCGCTTCCACACTCTAGGTTTTTCTAGACAGTTACAAGGTTAATGAATTATAGATGAAGATGGGAAGTTGAACAACGATATTCCGGATTTATCGTCCTTGAGAATGTATGTTGTCTTGTGGACATTTATTTGCCAAAATCAGCGAACAGGCAGATATGGGGTGAGAATAATGGGAAGAAATCGTGATGTGAGTGAAGGTGGAGATAAGAAAAGGAGAAATTAAAAATAAAAATGTGGTAACAACTGGGTGTTTTGTCATATTTATATATATGTATATATATATATATATATTATATTATAATCACACACACACACACTATATATATATATATATATATATATATATATATATATATATATATATATATATATATATATATATATATATACCTGTATATATATGTGTGTGTGTGTATGTATGTGTATGTCTTATCCGTATAACATAGCAGCATCAAACATCACAGTTAAAACAACTGAAATCATCCTTCAGAAACTACCAGATGATAGATGTTCATGATGAAAGTGAGGGACCATTTATTACTAACCCAAAACACTAGCATAGTTCTAATAGATTTAAGAAAACTAATGGTCAAGACAGCAAATGATAGGCAGAAGGGCAGTGAGATTGTGATTAGTTTAGATGTTAAACGAAAGTAATAAATATGTTGTTAAATATCCGAAATTTAACAAAGATGCGAAACGCTGGCGTTCAAGCATTGTTAAGCTAGAAAAATAAATAGAATATTTGCAGATGCATTTAAATGAGAGAAAAGTGGAAAGGAAGACCAACTGTACATTATTTGCAAAAGAATTGCTCGCTAAATTGCAGAGTGGCAGTTGATATATAAGGGAATGCGCATAAGGGCTTTGCCTAAAAAACGAGTGTGTAAAAAGAAAATAACCACACTATGTGGCAAATTCTGTTACGATAGTCATGAAAGTTTTTCACTAAAAGACCTTGACACCCATGGAATGTGAGATGACTATATGCATACCGTAGGTAATCGACGTGTTCCAACAGACAAAATTTCCATAAATCGTTATGTTATTCTCATATGTAACATCTTTGTTGTATTCGCGATTCGTTTCCTAGAAAATGAACATGGTAGCAATGATTTCTAATTCGCCAATGTGAATGTGTAATTTGATGGAAAGTTGATATTTTTATTCGTTCAGTGCGTAAAAGCGATTTATTTTTTATGTAAGTAGTTTCTTATATCAAGTCATTCAGTAGTAGTAGTAATAATTGGAAAAAATTGTGAACGCAAAGAGTAGTATTTTGTGACAATTCCCTTTCCTTCTTCCTGTTCCAGACATAGTTCCTCTTCTGCCCAAAAGCCTGTGAATAAAAGTCTAATTCTTTTAAAAATACTCTCTTCTTTGCGGCACAGAACATCAAAGATTCTTTTGTTTAGGGCTCTTGTACCAGGGAGGTGTTTGCCAACCTTATTTGGGTTTATATGCTTTTCTCTCGTAGATCACGAGCCGAATGTTAGTCACGCGAGTTTTTTTCTGCAAGTATGTGGGAATACGCCTGAACTTGCGTAGTTTTGTTTGTTGTTTGTCAGCACATAGAATGCTCTCTTTGGGGTGAATGCCAGAACGCTGTATCGGCAGATAAACCCCGTCTTATTTAGTCAACTGAATTAGTTCCGGAAATTATTATCCTCAAGGGGAAAGATACTGTAGAGGTTTTAAAAGACTCTCTCTCTCTCTCTCTCTCTCTCTCTCTCTCTCTCTCTCTCTCTCTCTCTCTCTCTGGCCTCGAAGCTTTGTGGTTGCAGCGCTTCTAGCTCACCACTGGACGATCAGTCTTCTAATCTTGAACAGGACAAAGGGAGAGAGGAGTCGCTCCCTAAGAATTCAGTGTGCTTGTTCTTGGCATTGAATTATATATCTAGTTGTTAGGCGACTGATATGCGTCGCAGCTAGGGTGGAGAGAGAAGCAAGTAAAAATTGCGCCGAAGTTTCTTCGGAGCAATCAAGTTTTCTTTACAGAGCATACTGTAATGCTGTATGAAACTCTCAGCCACGGCCCATGGATAACTTTAACCTTAAATAAAATCAAAACTGCTGAGGCGAGAGGCCTGCAATTTGGTATGTTTGGTGATTGGAGGGTGGATGATCAATATACCAATTGGCAGCCCTCTTGCCTCAATAGTTTTTAAGATGTGAGGGCGGAGAGAAAAAGTGCGGACGGACAGACAAATAGCCATTTCAATAGTTTTCTTTTACAGAAAACTTAAAGGGATAAAAGAGAGAAAAATCGCTAGGCGTGAGTTTATATATATGTTATATATATATATATATATATATATATATATATATATATATATATATATATATATATATATATATATATATATATATATATATATATATATATATATATATATATATATATATATATATATATATATATATAAAGGCACTGGTGTAAAGTGAAACGTCTAGTATCATTTCACGTAAGGAAAAAATTTCCATACAAGTTTTAAGGATCTCTCTCTTTCTCAATTGTGTCGTTTCTGCCAGTTTGAATTTTTAACGAAATCATATTTTTAAATGGACAAGGAAACTAAATAAAAATGTGAATTTTTACTTTGCACTTCAGTATTATTAGAAAAAGAACTGTTTGTAGACGAAATGGTTTTCCTTTCCTGTAACCTTGTAATAAATTTCCATTGAATGTATTTAGATAACTTTAAAAATTACAAATATTTTTATAGAACGAGATTGTCCATATACTTCGAAAAGATTCTGTTTGGTTTATATTTATATTTTGTATTTTTACACAGTGTATATATGTATATATGTATATATGTTAGTATGTATATATATATATATATATATATATATATATATATATATATATGTGTGTGTGTGTGTGTGTATACTGTATATAACATCTTAAAATCTTCAATTCTTACCCTGGTTACTGATACATTTCCTCTACTATCGTCAGGAGAGATCTTTTCAAGTTTTTTACACAAACTCATACGCACATACCCACATATATAAATGTATACATATATATATATATATATATATATATATATATATATATATATATATATAGTGTATGTTAGTATGCATAGATGTACACATACTAACATATGTAGTGTACGTTATTATGTGTACATGTATGCATACAAACATACACTATATATTAAACTAGTTTTGAGTACATTTTAATCCACAGGGTCCATGTGCTATGTTATATGGCACCAATCCTCACGAATTTAAATGATGCTGTAATAATCCTTTAAAGCGCCATTTGCAGTTACCTTAGTTACCTTGATTTACTACATGTATATGTTTTTTGTTTTTTATGTATGTTTGTAGATTTGCCGTAGTCATATGCACTTGATTATATACGTAGCTTAGCTGTTCAGGATTTCCTCTTAACGGCATGCTGTTTTATGGAAGTTTGCTGTATTGGTATATTGTCTGTTAGAAATATCCCATATAAATATGTCCTACTACTACTACTACTACTACTACTACTACTACTAATATAATAATAATAATAGTAGTAGTAGTAGTAGTAGTAGTAGTAGTAGTAGTAGTAGTAGTAGTAGTAGTAGTAGTAGTAGACGAACATTCACGTTCCTGTTCATAAAAGGAGAAAATTGTTTCTGGTTTTGAGAGAGATTAGATGATATTCGGAGAAAGATTCTTAGTTTTTTTTTTTTGTAATATGCATCGGAATGATTGTGGTTTGCTTTGGTGCATGGCGGCAATAATTGTGGTTTGCTCTGAAATTATACTTTCAGTTATTTAAATGGTGGTAAATCAGGTACATTCTCGTAATTTTCCTATATTTAGCAGATCTTGTGCATAAGCAATTCATCCTTAAGTAATTTTGTCGTCTAAACATTTATTTGTGAAAAGAATCTATCCGTTATCAAAGCATTTGAAATTTAACTCAGTATATTCAAAACTATGGTTATACCATTTTTATAGCAAAACAGGGCCAATTAAAGACTTCGCCACTTCTTCCAAATCCCACTCTTTCGTCTTAATTCTAAGTAGGGAAACGTCTCAGGTGTGTCATCACGTTGCCATTTCTTTCCGTCAGGTCTAAAGTA
>NC_089760.1:15997500-16002500 GCF_040412425.1 Macrobrachium rosenbergii | reverse complement strand
AAATTGTTCTCGTTGTAGCAAACTGAATTTTTCACTCTTCGGGATATATGGAATACTAGGTTTCATATGAGAGCAACATGTGCGTGCATTTTATAGTGTGTATTTTTTATAATAGTAAACATAAGAAATTCTATGCTCGTAATTGTTCCCCTTGATTTTTTATATTTGTAGGTGTAGTAATAGGCAGAGGGCGCATAAAGTATTCCGACATAAATTCTATCAACAATACTGCAATTCATTTTGACGCAGATTTCTGCGAGTTACCACCCTTCAGCGTTTATTGCTTTTTCCGCCCCTCAAATACCAAATGTTCGATTTAAAGTGACGTTATCCTTGGCTTGCATCATGTTTTCCGCAAGAATAACTTTTATAACTGTCTCTCGTAAATCAAATACTTACGGGACCAGAAGCCTTTCCAAAAGTTTCTGCTACTAGCAGGTTTTCTTCTTCTTCTTCTTCTTCTTCTTCTTCTTCTTCTTCTTCTTCTTCTTCTTCTTCTTCTTCTTCTTCTTCTTCTTCAATCTCTATTTTGTTTTTAATTGGCACAGAATTCTCGAAAAAAGGTTATATTGCATTATCATGCAACACTGTCCTTAGGATTTTTATATTGTGCACATTTTTGTCATGCTGGGCCTTCATGGAACTGTTGAATGAGTAGGTTGTTATTCAGAGAGGTTTGCGTAACATTTTTTATGACGAACTTCAAATGACTTCAGTTGTAAAGAAACCCACAGTCTGCAGACGTTTCGTTACGTAAAACACTAAGAAATAATTGCGTATTTGGTCATTATGTAATTTTAATTATCAACGATTAAGGCACTCCCTCGCTCAAATAAGTGGAATTGTTCAACTAAAATTACTCGAGAAATGATCAATTTACGAACTCAACATATATAAAGTAGGGAATGAGGAAACGCATTAAGTCTCATTTTGTAATTATGTTATTATACTGCCATGGAGTATTGAAGTGAATCGAGTTTTTTCAAGGGGGACACGTAATGTAGCCATAACAAAAATTGTTTTCGTGTGTACGTATCATTATTACGTTTTATAAGAGAGAAGGTTAGTGTTTTTTCCAGCAAGGCCATAAGAATAAAGTAAATATTCAAGTCGAATCTTTTGTTATCATGTTGTCAATAACAAGTGCTGAAGTGTAGGTCATCGGAAATGAGAGTCCTCAGACGTAGAATATTATGTACTGGCATTTGTTTCCTATGTATTCAAAAGACCGAGGGTTACATAACAAACAATATAAACACCATTCTCTGATATACTTTTGTTTGTGTGTGTGTGAAAGAGAGAGAGAGAGAGAGAGAGAGAGAATAAAAGAATAGAAAACCCAGAGGAACATTTTCAGCCTCGTAACACTTTTGCGAAATCCGAGGATCCCGTCTTAATGGTGCTTAGCATCTATTAGGAAAGTGGGGCCTCTGTTGTTTTCGCAGATGAAATCACGCAGTGGTATCAGAGAGATAAGATCTCGCCGGAAATATATGCAAGACCTTCAGTTGCAGGAGGATATACAGAATGGAGTGTATTCCCTAATATTCGGTTACTTTAAGAAAGGGGGAATATAAGAAGCCTTTTTGCTCAGCTCTTTTGGTTTGTACACGTACCTTTATTTTTTATTTTAATTACGTGTGTTTGCAAGAGTACCCAGCCTCATTCAGTGTCTAAACGTTGACTGTAACTCAAAGCCTTTTAGCACCGTCTAGTGGCTTGAGTTAATTAGTACACCAACTGCTGAAAACACTATTTTTGCGTTGCTGTTTACAATTTTTTTTCATAGTTTTTAAATGTAGTTTTAGAAAAATTGTCCTAGAATCACTATGTTTTTCATCTCGCTTTTTTAGTTAATCATCACGGTTGTTCATTGAGATGATATTGTCATATTTTTTACAAGAAACTGACGTTTAGCTGTTAGACCATTCTCTGCCACGTTGGAAAATCCAGCATTTTGCTGCAATCAATTTCCTAGTTCTAGTCGTTCAGATAAACTTCCAGTTTTATAGTATAAAAGTCTGAGAGGTCACAGAATGATTTCGTACAAAGACATGATTACGGGAAACTTAATTTTCATTGAACCTAAATACGTAGATTAAGTATTAACGAGTAACATGGGGAGTAAGTCAGTGCTTCTATTTCAGATTGTTTATGATTACATTGCAAGCTGAAGCACAGTTGGTATTCGTTAAATGCAGTAATATTTAAACTGAATGAATACGTTGGTCACTTGAATTTACGGTAATTGTTACGTGCGGCATTCAAGAAGGCTTGCGATCTATTACTCTGAAGAAAAAAAGCAAAATTATGCAAAATTTACCGAACTACAAAATATAAGTGCCTAATACACAATGACTTTTCAATTAGTAAACACAGTAATGCCTGTTGCCTTCATCAGACTTCAGTTTTGTAAATGCCAAATACTTGCCATTATGTGAGCTAATTGTCTACCTTCCTATATTGACTAATGAAATTATGCACATAAAATTGATGATAAATACATAGTATTTTATTTTACAGATATTTTTACACACTATCAGGCATCTTTTAGTTGATGTTGACTCTAATTATGGCGATTATAATTTCAACGTAAGTGGACTTAGAGTGTGACATTGCGATATTAGACCCTAAAACTTTTGTAATTTGTGGTTTAGTGCTACCGCTAAAAGTGATCGTGATAACTGTCATAACCAGTATTAATAATGAGTTACGGGTGTCACCACTGCTGATTGGAAATTATGTTATAAGAAATAATGGAAGCTTACGTGTCACTAATGACAGTGGTGACATATTTAAGAAAAGGGAGGGAAAGAAGACTAAATACTTAATATAATAAAGTGCGTTCTGAGACCTGTGTTTCACGGTGGTGATTATTTTCTAGGTCAAACTCAAGGCCTGTCCTGCGGGAAGTGGGTCTCAGTTCTGTTTTGTAAACCAGTTATCTTTACAAACATTCATAGGGACATGGATTTACAAATAAACGAATTTCAGTCGAAAGGTATGGTGGTAGAATTGAAGAAAGTAGGAACAAAATGTTTGAAAAGGGTGACGCTGAGGTATTTCAACGTCACCTCTACCAGTTTTATTATTACCTTGTTCTTGCATGGCTAGTTTAAAAATAAATGTTGATTGGGGGATATCTGAACTGTGGCATTTCTGTTTAGGTTATCTTCTCCGATTTTTCTCCTTCCATTATAACTGTGCAGTTCCGGATTGTTGCATTGCATTTTATGGTAAACGGGCTTAATCAGGTCATTCTAGTTCCAGATTTTTCCATCACTTTGATTTAGCTTGTAAAGAGTACTGAAGTCAGTTCATTTCCTTGGATGTTGCTGTTGATTCTGTTGGTTTTGATTTAAGATTTTTTGTTTCGTAAACCTTTAAATCTTCTTTACGAACTAAATCTTTCTAGCGGAATAAAGCGAGTCCGTCAACTCACTTTAATAACATGAAATGTAAAATACTTTTGCAAAAGTTTGAAGCTTCGCCGAAAATGTCTTGTGAACGAAATTTCATGACCAAAATATTTATCTTCATGTTCCATGAGCTTTATTTCAGTCGGAAACTTCAGGTATCGCCTTGAGCTCTGGATTCCGTGAAACTTGTGTTGCAGTTTGTCAGCATCCATGTTCTGTTATGATGTCACCAGGCCTCGCCTGAAGTCTTCATTCCAGTTGCTTTAAAAGTCAGAGTATTTATTGATATTAGGGCAAAATGTCGAATTATCACTACCTCCTAATGATATACCCTCTCGATTTTGAAGATTGTGAGCGGTGGCAACTACAACCCTTAATCATTCTAGACGTCAGTTTTGAGTACCGCATTCAGCTTGATAATTAATTTTATTTTAGATTGATTGTCGGTTTTGTATGTTATCATCATTTCTGCCTCAGGCATGCCAAAGTTTAGTATACCTTAGTTTAACCAGACCACTGAGCTGATTAACAGCTCTCCTAGAGAGGGCTGGCCCGAAGGATTAGATTTATTTTACGTGGCTAAGAACCAACTGGTTACCTAGCAACGGGACCTACAGCTTATTGTGGAATCCGAACCACAACATTATGACGAGAAATGAATTTCTATCACCAGAAATAAATTCCTCTAATTCTTCATTGGCCGGTCGGAGAGTCGAACGCTGGGCCAACAGCGTGCAAACCGAGAGCTCTACCCACCCCTCCAATGAAGAACTATATCGTATATATGGCAAGTAGTTTCGAGTTAGTGATTTGTAATGGTTATCTTATTTTACTGGTTTCTTTTGGCGATGAATAACGTATGTCAGTGCAACGCGAGTTTATTGAGTAACTATATACGAATATTCATAAGTTTATATTCTGTTGAAATTGAAAATTAATATATACGAATATTCGACATGAATGTGTAACACTATAAACAACTGTGATATTAACACAGATAATAATGTGCATGTTAGTACAGTAAATATCACATGTTAATATAGGTGAAATCCTTCAGAACGAAGAGGAAGAAAATTGAAAGCCTCCGGATCCACTACTTCACGACCGGTGCCCGTTTCCCTAGCTGCGCATCAAGTTTAAAGGACCCTCAGGTTAACTGAACGTCTGCTAACTTCTCATTACTTAAGACATCTTGGGAAAGACATGATTATAAGTTCAAAGAATTTTCCCCTCCCGCCATAGCACTGGTAACTTTTCATTACGTAAAAAACCTCTCCAAATGTCTTAATCTTGGGTAAAACGACGGAAAAAGAGGAAAAGTTTTTTTTACCCATCTTTTCTATTTCTCGTCTTCTCATTTGACCCCAGTTGCGAGCCTCTTTCATGTCATGTCAAATGACACTTTTGATTCCTTCAGCTGCCTTAACTTCTGCTATAAATTTCAACTTTCTGCTCGAGTGAGTACCCTTTAGGTAGGCCCCGCAGGAGTTGTATTCACTGGAACGCTCCGAGTCTCGTGTGTTTCAGATTTTTCTAGATTTTCTGGTAATGGGTATTCTTCCTTGCGTAATTTACAGATCT
>NC_089760.1:15942500-15995000 GCF_040412425.1 Macrobrachium rosenbergii | reverse complement strand
TGTCGGTTCAAAAGCCAGATGGTGGAATCAGCCTTGATTAAACAAAGAAATGCAATGAATCTCTCAAGAGGCGCCTGGGATTCAGATATTATACGTAGATAAAATCTTCCTCCAACCAGGGATCAAGAAGATTAAAGAGAAACTGTCAACTGGAGTGACTTAACGGCAGACCTATGGATCTTCTGGTGCAAATCCCGCTTTTCTGTAACTTTTTCTCATTCACTATTTGCCTGAGGAGAGAGACAGTATGGTCTCTGAAATATAGCCTTTATTTTCCACATTTTGGCGTTTCTATATATATATATATATATATATATATATATATATATATATATATATATATATATATATATATATATATATATATATATATATATATATATATATATATATATATATATATATAATGTGTGTGTTCTGTCAAGTGGTTTTATGCTTGCTCTCTAATTTTTAAAGAACTTTCAATATTGCTTGATCAGTGATTTTCTTGGGAAGTTATGAATACATAATTTTTTTCCAGTTGTCAGTTATTTATTTATTTATTCAGACAATTTCAGTAATACATACATGAAACAAGCATAATGCGAGCGATGATGTGATGGTGTTTTTCAACGTATTCATTATTTCCTGAAGCCAAATACCCTCGTATGTCGGCGAATCAGTCCGACTCCGGCAATAATGCTCTTTCCTTTGGCAGTCGCCGTTTTAATCCGATTGCTAGACGATGTCAGGAGTGGTTCTGTGCAGTTTCCCAATCATCTTTTGGATCATTTCTTTGACGCTCGTTCTTCCTTACCTTCTTACGATTTTGGAGATGTTGCTTCTTGTGGATTTTCCATGCAAGTTGTCTTCTTTAATTGGATGCTCTTTTGAACCTCTCACTTTCATGTTGTTTTTAAGACTTGAAATTAATTACAGATTTTAAGGACGTCTTCGAAAAATAGGACGAATTCATCCGGAAACATTAATATTAGAATTCAGTATTTTGGTGTCCCCTCGATATATAACTCTTTTCCCTCTCATATTACTGGAAGGTCAACATTCAGTAACGTTCAAGATATTATAATGATGAAAGTCATTTTGTGCCGTTGCCAACCAAACAGTTTAGAAGTGACATGATTGTGAAATTCGTTAATCCAATCCAGACCGCCGGTTTTTTTAATAATCGTAAGTTAATCCGGGAAGTCTTATCGAAAACAGAAATTTTAAAATGGGACAACATTGGGTTTTCTAAAAGTCACTATATCAAATACCGAATGATAATCCCAGAAAAAGTTTCTTTTGTTACTTACAGAAATAGAAAGATAATGAATAAACAATAGTTTTGTGTATTTGATTATATCTATTTGATAACTACTGTGAAACCACTGGGACAAGGCAAAATGCTTTCGTCATCACAGATTGACTTACGATTTTTCCAGTCTGTCTAAGGGTGATTTTGTAAAATTAAAAGTGGGGAAGAAATTAATTTTGATGAATAGATTCGTTAGAATTCTCATAACATCCATGAAATGTAATGAACTTAGGTATTAGCATCGCTTCCAACGCAGCTTGACGCAATAGTTGTGTGAAATTCCGGCAACAATTTCTTTCCTGTGCCTAACCTTTCACAAATCTCCACTCATCTCCAGCTTCCTAATCCACAGGAGCCGAGGTGACACTATCACGTACTAACATGTCCAAGCCGTCTCCGTCTTTCTTTCATTATTTTCATATATTCACACATGGAACTTCCTTAATAGTCCTTATGATATTTTTAACTCTGTCCTGCCATATGACCCCTAATATTCTTCTTAAATCATAGTCTCAAACCGACACAGTCTTTGAGATATATTTTCATTGTCTCACCGTGAATCATAGCCATATACAATACGGATCATACTGGACTTTAGTATGCAGTTTCCGTCTATTTGATTTCCAAATCACTCTCAGCCTGCCCATTGTTTGATTACTATTATTTAGTCGAAGTACATATATTAGTTTATCAGATTATCTTTAGCCCACTTATTCAAGCGAATAAGAAGTCAGTCAATGAAAACATCTTGTATTTAAAACACTAAACCAAAAATAAGGACAAGAGTGTACAGATGTAACAGTTTTTTCTATGATTTATTGAGAAATTTGCTGGGTGAAAAAGGAATAATTAAAACCATGAAAGGAGATCCGACAAAAAAAGAAAAAGAAGAAGAATCTTAAATATTGTCCTAATCAATATAGACTCGAAGACTTAAAAGGAAAGAGACTGCAGTCGAGAATCTCCGTTCAAATATTTATGACCGCCAGAAAAATAAAGGAGATATACGAGATTAGGGTCTAAGACCCGGACGCAGGATAAGGAAATTTAGCAACACTAGGAATGATTTATCTGCTGCGGTTTCTCTTATCTAGAATGTATTCCCATGATATATGAGCCTCTTCCGTCGAAAGGAATTCCTCGTAGTTTTGCATCGCGGTTAAGCGTGGATGAGTTAATCTTTTGATGCTGCCCACTGACAGGCGCATGAATTTATCATTTTCCGAATTTTCATCAAAAGATATTATTGTTGAAATGTAAAATGTGCTTTCATTCATATGGAACAAGTCATTTAGGCCATTAGCTTGCTAAGCGAACTCCCACAAAAAGTGAAAGAAATATAACATGAAGAAAAAGAAAAGTAAAGAGCTAAAAAGAAGAGAAGAATGGCGTGAAACAAACGAGAATGCACAAATTCATAGTTGTTGGGAAGTAAGAAAAATTGCTAACAAGCGTCCTGACGTTTTAAAAAGTGCAGAGTGGCATCCAACGAACTAATAGTAAAATACATCATTGTCAAGTAGGCTGTTTTGCAGTATTACAGCAAAGGGAAAGAATGCCTTTGATGTTGGACAGTATAACATGTAGGACTTCACCTAAAAAAGTAGCAGGCACCAATCTAAAAGAGAAGGCGATATGGGAAGTTCTTCATTTTTATTAATATTAAAATAGTGTATGGAAGATGACCAATCATAATATCTTTGACGATGATCTAAAATTTACATTGTTGGAAAGAAACATCATTCGGACAATTTTATCTCCAATATGAGGCTCAGCTGTCCAGAATATCTAGCATGGTTCTGAATAATGGTAGTATCGCCAGTGTTCTCATGAGCTGAATGAGAGTCCGATATTTTTCTCCTGTGTATGTAGTTTCGTTCTTTTTACAAGGTGGCGATAGGACAGGGACTTGGAATGAGAAAGGGTAGTGAGTGTGGAAGTGCCCTATCAAAAAGAGGTTGAGGTTGCTTGGTTGAATTACGGTAGTAGACTCCAAGATGTGTCCTAGTGACAGATCGTAGTCATACATCTTTTTCTTTTGCTACTGTTTCTGTGGACATTAAAATTACATTAAACCTTTCAGTTACCTGCCGTTTACAATATTATTTTACGAGAGTAGCAACGTCCTTATATTTCAAACTTTTAGATTCGGTAATACCGACGTGATAGTTTATCTCTTCGTCGTCGTAAATGTCTGTTGAAGCCAGTTAAACAGCGGACGCGCCTCATTTAATATTCCACGTAATTTTTTTTTTTCTGTCAAAGTAGAATTTTTATGGGCGATGACTAAGACCGTCATAATCGTTAATTTTGACTTTTATTTCACTTTGATATGGTGGCGACCATTCTTCTTTCTCTAAACTTTTGATGTCATGTTATTTCTGCTTGGCCATTTGCAAATTTATTTATGTGACTAGAGGTAACGTATCATTGGTGTGTCTTGCTTTGCCTAAATAGATACCTAACTGTAATGTTTACAGATTTCAGCACTAGAGTTTTTGTACGGCGTGTAAGGATTATTAACATTTAATCGAAATTGGTTCGTAAACACCCAAACCTCGGAAACGTAGCAAGGCGAGGAACCTAAACCTGTATTAGCAACTAAAACATTCCACATGGTCTAGATTTCCTGATTAACAGATGAATTAGCAACATTACTATGTCGGTTGCAGTCATAATTATTGAACTCAAGGCCTACTTATTTCCTAAGTAGTAAAATTTGCCAGCCAGTCCTGTGGAGCACTTCTTTATTTATTTTTATTTTTATTCATGAATATTTTTTTGCTCTCCACTTTGTGTAGAATTCTTTGGCTTCACAGTTTTGTTCTTACATTTTCTCTTTCACTAGTTACAAGATTAATGGGTGACCCGGGAGAGTCGAAGACAGATTAATTCCACTTACCTTTCCCTTGAGCGCACGAATCCCTTCAGATATCCTTTGCAGTTCATTCCTATTCGGGAATACTATAATGGAGCTATTATTTTGCTTTAACCCATTGGATTTTTCAGTGCGTCTTTTGTGCTGCAAACTTCGGCAGTCTTCATTTTTGCTTCGTTGGTGTCTTTTACGACTGGCTCAACTTCCTATGCCCTTTAGTTTTTCGTAACCATCGACAGAATTTTTCCTTTTTCTATTGCTTTCGAGAATCGTTATTGTTATAGATTGAATGCGGTGAACAAGAAATCTTTTGACAAATGTTCTCAAAACTGCCATTGCCAAAGTCGTCTATTTTATCTGCAGTGCCCTATCTCGAAGACTGTTTTATATATATATATATATCCTCCAGTATTGGAATCCCCACACAGGTGATTCCTTTTCGATGAAGAAAGACCACGAAGTAAAGTTTATTTAGTTTTTCTTTATGGAACGTATGATGGCAGCTTTGTACAGACTTTGGAAAAATGTGTTGCTGAGTTTTTTTTAGCATTTTGTAATAGGTATGGGCTTCCGACTGTACTTATTAACCTTTTAAACCGAGAGAAACTCAGCAGACAAACATTGGTAAGTTTTGGGCCTGAACTAAGCCTAAAAAAAGCCAAATGTTAATTATTTAGCCGCGAAATGTTAATCAAGGTTAAATATGATATTGCCCAACTGAAGTAATGTCATTGGAATATAATTACCAATTTTTAACGTGAACTCTCTACCATGCTTCCTCAAGGCACCTAAGATGTATGCGGGAATGAAACTGTTGGTTGACCTTGAACTGGAAACTTCCAGATCAACATATAAAGGGAATGCAAACACAGAGCATGCCAAATGCTTATTTGGAACTATGACATATCAAAATAAACAGCAAGTGCTTCTCACCAGTACACATGAAATTGGGACAATGGCCAGGCCCGAACCGGTTTTCTGGGTAAGTTAAGTCAAGTATAACTTAGTTTAACCAAACCACTGAGCTGATTAACAGCTCTCCTAGGGATGTCCCGAAGGAAGATTTATTTTACGTGGCTAAGAACCAATTGGTTGCCTAGCAATGGGACCTACAGCTTATTGTGGAATCCGAACCACATTATAACGAGAGATGAATTTCTATCACCGGAAATAAATTTCTCTAATTCTTCATTGGCCGGTCGGAGAATCGGACGCGGGGCCAGCAGGGTGCTAGCCGAGAACGATACCAACCCGTCCAATGAGGAACTTTTCTGGGTAAGAGAAAGGTTGCTTCAAAATTTTTAGTAGTTTTTTTTAAAGAATTTTTGGCATACTTAGAGAAACTACTTTTTAAGATATATCAGTGAAGATGTATGGTATATCCATTAGCTCATATAAAGTTCATCATTGTTTGGCGGCAAAGCTGCACGATCCCTGAAGGAAAAACTACATAATTAACTTTTTTACCAGCTTACACTTTTTTCACAGTAAAGACAGTTTTCTCAGAGTTGGGAAGAATAATCTTGGCTCTTCAGACTGTAGCTTAAAGAAGAGATTTCAAGAACTACACTGATAATATCACTGATTTTAGATTTTTATTTGGTCTGAGTGATTTGAGATTAATAGGCTCAATTTCATCTGCCTCTCAAAGATTCTTTAGTAACAGTGTATTTAGTAATATGGGTAACTGGCGTTGCGGGCTTTGTGGTGTTCAGAAGATATTCATACATCGTGATCAAAACAATACAAGTGTCTATATTAAAATCTGTTCAGCTGTATTTCGCAAGAGATAGAGCTACAAAGCCAAAGACTGGTAACTGACGGCGAGCACTCTTTCACTTTAAGACAGAATGCCGAGGACGAAGCCTTCACAGAGTCATCAAGTCTTAGTCTTACCTTGAATTCTAATCATACGTTGTCCTGGGATTAATTTTGTAGTTAGTACAGCTAATCATTAAATTCCAGATGTACCCACTCCAGGACGTAGATCTAAAAAGATGGTTCTGCTTCTTTAAGAATTTTCTGGGTCAGAAGGAAGTTTATAATAACCAGGTACAATAATACAACAACTAAGTTTATCACCAAAATTATATTCCCATGTGATATATATATATATATATATGTGTGTGTGTGTGTGTGTGTGTATATATATAATATATATATATACACATATATATATATATATATATATATATATATATATATATATACATATACATATATACATATATCACCACAGTATTTTCTTTTCCCAGCAAGATACAGGTACCACAGCTACCATGCGTATGCTTTGGCTGACCAGATCACCAGAGCAGGTTCCTCACTCTTACCGTTTTGTCCACGCAAACTTGCCATGCTTTATTGCCTGAGTACCCGTTAACCAGTTTACATGCCAGGTGTTGTCAAATGAAGGAATGAAATTTGATATCCAGTGCTCTTTTACTTTCATGAGTTTACTCTGAACACTAAGAAATCGATTGCCATTTACACTATAAACTTTAAAGGAAACATGTAGATGGAAATTTTGTTTTTATATTATAAATTACAGCGAGCATCATTATTCACTCCTTAGAATGAGGAATTACATATGCAAATTAGGTCCCTGCTTTTTTCTGTATATTTAGATGTATAATTCACATGAAATGTTCAATAATTACAAACCCTTACACTGAATCGTTTCGTTTACTTCGTGGAGTTCTGTGGTTTAGAAATAAAAATCAATAAGGAATGTAATGTGAGGTATTGGGTTTGCTCCATTTAATGTTAATTACGGTAATTAGAACCTGAAAAGCCTTTACACTTTTTTTATTCAGAGTTTTCGTGTAAGTTCATTATTGTTGTTTAAGTAGATGTAGTTATGAAACGCTGAATATTTTGTGTAAACATGGTATTTAATTGAACAAGAAATAAGTAGAAGGCGCCCAGACACGCACACATGTAAATATTCGGAAGTGTGCACTGGGACGGATATAATCGACACTAGACCTATACATAATGCCCCGGGTGATATCGGTTCCCAATAATCTCGAGAGGAAGGAAGCTACTCATTTTTTATATCTTTTTCATACTCCAATTTCGTAAGTGTACCTTATTTAATTTCATTTTGATTAAACAATGAACAGTAATATGAAAAGCTGGCCAGACCAATTAAAAAAGAAATCGTGGATATGGGGGGAATTGACATCGGGTTTACCCTAGATCCCCGTTAGGGAGATTGAATTTCAAATCTCTCGGGTGTCCTGCTACTGACCCACTCATATTCCGTTCGAGTGTGCCGCCCAAAACGATATGCCAGTTTGATGAATTTCCATCGTTGTATTTAGTTCTTGACTTCTTTACACCGCTATTTCATGTTCTTCATAAATTACGGATCTTTGATGCTTGTACAGTCACAAAGGGCACAAAAAGAGAGCATATCTTCTTGTCTTATCAAATGTGGTAAATATATATATATATATATATATATATATATATATATATATATATATATATATATGTATATATATGTATGTATATATATATATATATATATATATATATATATATATATATATATATATATATATATATATATATATATATATAAATATGTATATATATATGTATATATATATATATATATATATATATATATATATATATATATATATATATATATATATATATATATATATATATATATATATATATATATATATATATATATATATATATATATATTCCACACTTGATAAGACTAGAAGATATATACTGTATATATATATTTAGTCATGAAACATCTTTATTTTACTGAGATGCGGTGAAAGGCGGCTTTCCAAAATCAGCAGCGTCAGTGAGCAAAGACTTTGAGAGTCGAAGGTCAGGTAGGTATTATTTAAAGCGCCAAAGAAGAGACTATTGATGTCAAGTAGTTTGCAAGAATATTGAGAAACTTTCCATAATATATAGTCTCATTAGTACATTTACACTTTGCTACGAACTGACGAGAACAAGATCAATTAAGTTATCGTTCCAAATCATTTCATTTTTTTTTCACTCAGGGAAGTGTATGGATAAGACTTCATCAGTCGAAAGATTTATAAACATCTGTAAAGGCACGACAAGGAAATGAACCGGTTCACTGTTAAGGGAAGAAAGGAAGCATCCAATATATTGCGCTCTCTCTCTCTCTCTCTCTCTCTCTCTCTCTCTCTCTCTCTCTCTCTCTCTCTCAATTTTTTTGAGTCTGGTGAACGTTGCCGCAACAAATTTCAATCATATTCGTAACATGGCGTTTTCGTCGTAATATGTTTTCATAAATCCAGATTGGGAGACTTTAAGTGTTCACATCCCCCCCCACCCACCCCCCTCCTCCCCTCATGTCTTCCTTCCTCCACCATCTTTACCTTTCATGCATCGGCGGATATATCAGAAAAAACAAGCCAACGTCTGCTCCGAAGTTATGCGGATATTTCAATAGGAAGACTTGAGAGTGGGCATGCGCGTTCAATGTCGCAGGTCGACTGCAGATTCTGATTGTCAATTTTGCATCGTTTTTGTTCCAGGTTGGAAGTCGGTCGTTTATGCCATCCATCTTTATATGAGTGGTTTGTCTGTTCCTTTTCTCTATGGGAATGTTCTTTCATACAGTGTACCCAACGGGAATGACAGAGATAGCTGTGTAATTGCTGTTACTCACTGAAAAAAGGCAATGGATAAAGGTCAGTTTCCTGTGAAACGTGGTGAAGGTTGATTGCCTTTACGAAATGGCATTTACTGAAATGTCTTCTGAAATGTTTTGGCCCATCACCAAAAGAAACACCATTAGGTTGTTTTTCATTTGCTCAATTTTTCATAAAAACATATATTCCGAGGCAAGGGGGATGGCTTCGACAGAAATTAAGCTCGTAATACATTAATTTCTAATTTTTAAGTAAACAGCATTTATTATGATCGGTACACTTAAGTGCATGATTATTTAATTAAATAGAGTTTGTTATGTTGTTTATACTTAACTAAATGGGTATTTTTAGTTTTTTATTGTATTTATTCTAGAAAGCCAAGATGGGAAGACATCACAATCACGTTCGTGTAAAAACCATAATTTCTGTTATGTTGGACAGGCATTTATAGTCAAGTTACTCAAACTCTTGCAGTGTACGTTTAATTAGAGTTTAATTTTTAACCGTAGCCGTTATTTTGACACTTGCTGCAGTGGGGTTTTGTAACCATGCTGATCTTCGTTTTTAATCAAGATTGAGACATAACTTATATAAAGGGGAAAATTAAATATGTGTGAAACCCTGTATGAAGACAAGACTACTTGTGTCAAAAATTCAAAAAGAAAAAATATTTTATTGTAACATGGAGTCGAGAAGAAATTCTTTTGGCCTGTAATGAAATTAAACATGAAATAAGAAAAAATATATGCGGCATAGGATAGATATCTTGAAAATATTTCCGGTAGGGGGATAGTGCACAGTAGACACTACTTAAAGTTCTTTGCAGCGTTCCTTCGGCCCCTAGCTACAATTCCTTTCGTCCCTTTTACTATACCTCCAGTCATATTATCTTTCTTCCATCTTACTTTCTACCCTTTCCTAACAAGTGTTTCATAGTGCAAATGCGAGGTTTTCCTCCTGTTACACCTTTAAAACCTTATTTACTCTGTTTCTCTCTCAGCGCTGAATGACCTCATAGGTCCCAGCGTTAGTCCTTTGGCCCAAATTTTATATTCCATTCCATACCTTGAAGATACTAACCCTATTTGATAAGTATTTATGTTGCGTGACCAGCAGTGTTATTCACTTTACTTCAAGTTCCATTTTAGACCAGATTATGAAAGATAATCTGAAATTTCTTTATTTGCGATCATGTCACTGCTTACTTTGCAATTTACGAATATATGTTGTGTTTGTATGTGTGAATACACACACCCATTATATATATATATATATATATATATATATATATATATATATATATATATATGTGTGTGTGTGTGTGTGTGTAATGTACGTATGTATGTATATGTATATACTGTATATATATGTGTGTGTGTGTATACACATCCTTATGATATTTATATATAATTATATGAGATAGATGTTTATATGATATACAGAAACATCAACCATACAATGAACTTTCAACTTGTGTGTTTCTTCATATATTTTGATTCGATTTCCGCTGATAGCCGGAAGCCTCAAAATAGGGAATGAAATGGAGACATTCTCATTTCGACCGTTGATTTCCGAACCCTTCTGTAGAAGAAGTGAGTTTGGACCTTTACCGCTACGTCACAAAATAGATAAGAAATTATCTCAGCTCATACAAATATGAATCTGTCAACTTGAGATATTTTTACTAAAGCTGAAATAAATCCATCAGCACTTGAATGATATGCTGTTGAGCGTTTTAACTTTTCGGCTAAAATTTGCGTGAATTCTACTTGTCAAATTCGCTACATCTGTGAAGTTACGGTAGGCACTGCATTTCCTCAACCATTCTTCACCATGAATGGCAAGAGCGTTGGAGCTCTTTTCTTCTTCGTCTTCTTCTTCTTCTTCTTCTTCTTCTTCTTCTTCTTCTTCTTCTTTCTTCTTCTTCTCAGCTTAATCCCTAGTTGGGGTCGCTGCCCGTAATGAGCTTCTGATGCCATTTTTCTTATTTGTTGTTGTGGAGAGTGTATGTGTATATATATATATATATATATATATATATATATATATATATATATATATATATATATATATATATATATATATATATATTATATACATTTATATACGTGTGTGTGAGTATGTATATTAGTGAATATTTAATCTTCACAGTACATCTTGATGGTTTCATACTCGACTCAGTTCATTGTAACCGAGCTCCTTCAAATAGAGATATTCCCTTGATAGTCCAAACGAGGATAGAGAATGAATCTCCAGGTCTCTGAGTCTGCACTTGCTTTCGACCAAAATACCTGTGGGAAATGAAGATATGAAAGAAGTTTTTGCAAGAGTAGAGAAAGATTGTGCATCGTGCGAGGTTCGAGAGAATAAATCTAAAAGTTCGGATAAGACTTGCTTTGCTAAGCTCCTTCAAAGGAGCCATAGCAATGTTTGGCTTTATTTGAATTTTCTGCTACGTTTGGTATAGGTGGCTTTTGAGAATCTGAAGCTTAAGTCGTGAGGTTAGCGAGGGCTGTGCGATTTCTTTCTAACTTTTGATTCCAGAAGGTCCATTTCCTCCGGAGGGCGCGGGGATATCACTAGTGATTAACCATCAGCTTGTTATTCTGAAGAGTTGGGATCATGGTTTATAATTGTTTATGAAACATAAGAATTTTATATTGTGGAAATGTCGGTGGATTTTAATAGCTGAATTTTTTTTTTTTTCAGTCAGTTGGTTTTTGAGATGGAAGCTGGTTAATGATCATTAAAAGGCGAACGAAATAGTGAGTGCGGTGATTTTACTTATATGAATTTTCCCCTTAAAGGTGATGGCTCCGGGGGGAATATACCTGCCAGTTCTCAGCAAGTATTTCTGGACGTTATTGTCATTCTCTACCCTGGCTTTGTGACTCGTTTTAGTTTACTAGGTTTATTTACTAGATTAGGTTTCAACTGAACTCTCCTAAACCATTCCACCTCGTTCGATTGTCAGGTGAGGCATGGCTTTAGGCATTCAGTTAATCTTTTATTTTGTATATTTTTGCCTGTTGATTGAGTTAGGTACTTGTAACTAAATAGACTGTGGGATTGAGTAAGCAATTCCAAAATACTAGCTGAAATATGGACAAGTAGCATGTCCGTACCCATGTCCGCGAAAGTGAAAAGTATGTATAATATATATTCTTTTTGGCCTACGCTTTCTCCCCTTTTGAAAGGGGTTACATCGTACTTCATCCATCTTCATTCTCAGTAAGTCTTCTAGGGGTGAAGTTGCTATCCCACCCCACATTATCTTTAGCCCAGTATAATTTGGTATTCATTTACAACTCTGTTGACTTTCGAGCTGTAGTCTGGGTGTGAACTGGGTCCCAGAAATCTTGAGCCAGAGTTCTATACTACTAAGCCTAAGCACTCGCTGACCCATTCCTTAGTCACAGGGACGGTAACCGGTGTTTCAGACCCGAGTTTAAAATTCGTATGCATAAAGATAAAATTATCCTTCTGAGAAGCTTACGGTAGAATCGATAGAAAGTCAACGTGGAGGTGTTGCGCTGAATTTCGTGGAGGATCCTCTTTCTCAGCAGTAGTAACTTCAAGTATAAAAACAAATTACTATAGAAAAGAAAAATCTTACTACTGAGTTTTGTAAATTATTACGTCAGGAAGGGTTTTTAGATCTTAATTATCTGGTATGCTGAATAGGTAGAAAATGGTAGAGTGAGTTAAGTTTGATCATTTTTAATGGAAGCATCGCTTTAACCTGGAACGGCCAACAAAATGTTTCTTAAATTTATAATAAATCATGGTTATTTCATGGCCGTTTTCGTACCCAGTCTTCTAATTGAGTTTCATTGCAAAAAAAAAAGTAAGAACTAAAGAGTTAAGAAGGCATCGTCATTCTGGTGGAATATGGCTTCCGTGATACTAAGGACCAAAAGAAAGTTTAGAAGATTGAAATTTTCAACTATATACATAAATGGCAGTGAATGACTTGTCTTTTGATGTTGCGTATCTGAACTTGAAAACAACCTGGGAATCATGAAAAACAGCATAAGTAAATTTTCGCTAACAGGGCATTTTTATCTCTCTTCAGTTGAGCGAATGTCATTAACAAAGCATTACAGGATTTAATGTAATAAGAGTTGAAGCAAACGCAACTTCTCAATATATTGTGACTACTGTTCACACCGACAGTGAATATTAATGGTATTTGACTGCGTTTAGTCTTGCGTCTCTTTTCATTAATTCTATCTATATACAGACGGCTGTGAGTATTTGCATAGGTTTTAATTACTATATTGACATTTTGTTCATTAAATATCTTGTGTCCGCATAACTTGAGCTTATATTGTCTATCGTACATTAAGGTACTTATTTTTGTAGTTTGATGAAGGAAAGTTATCAAATGCCTCTCATGTTTCATATTTACAGTATCTTAGACAATATTTATACATATTTGTGTATCTTTAACAATTGTGATTGTTAATGGTAATAAGAAACTATGGTCCGTTTTTCGATGGGAACCAAATGCTGTAGTTAAAATCCAATGGGGGTTATGCGAATTAGAATTTTTTGTATTTTATAGCCATGATTTGCTAACATTAAGCAGGGCTCTCAATTGAGGGCGAAACCATGGGACTGCATGGGATGATTTATTTTACATCAGTTTTATACGATTAATTAAAGAGTTTCACAAGAGAGGGATGGAAGGAGGCTTAGCCTAATGTGGGATGGGAAGAGCTGCAGTCTGCATTAGGTGAGATGAGTTGCACAACTTGGAAGGTTGAGTGACGAGGCGTCGGTTCACAGGGAACTTCAGCAAGAGGTGTACTTGAGCATGTTGCTATGGAAGTTGGGGTTTAGTGGAATTACTTCCGTAGCAGATGGAATGAGAAAATGAAAATGAAAACTAATAGTTTTAACTTTTCTCATCCGTAGTAGTTGCTCCTTCTTCAGCTCCTGGAAGGTAGACTTTGTAGTTCCAGGTACTTTGAATAGAATAGAATAGAATAGATAATAGAATTTAGGCCAAAGGTCAAGCGCTGGGGCATATGAGGTCATTCCGCGCTGAAACGGAAATTGACATTAAGAAGGTTTGAAAGGTGTAACAGGAGGAAAACCCAGTAGTTACACTATGAAACATTTGTAGAGAGGGTGGAAAGTCGGAAGGAAGAAAGAGAATATGAACGGAGGTACGCCAAAAGGAATGAAAGAGTTGCAGCTAGGGGACGAAGGGACACTGCAAAGACCCTTAAGAAATGCCTACAGTGCGCCACGTGAGGTGCACTGACAGTGCAACCCCCCTACGGGGAGGTACTATGAATGGAAACAGTGTAATGTTCGATTTATTGTGCCTCCGAAGTGTTCAAATGACACAATCGGAAGTAGAGATCCGTGCTTGTTTATCGAGGTCCCTGTAGCTTTTGAGAAGCTTTCATTATGGATGAATTTCTTTTTAAATTGTCAATAAACAACGCTCACTTTTAATGTTTTCCGACTTTATGCTTTCTGCATGCGTGCCGGGCCATCCCTTTCCCATTTCCAGGAAACTGGGGAAAACGTTTGCACGGGAGGAAAAAGATCAGCTGGATTTTAAGAGATCAGAACTTAAATACGATAGTCCCATCAACTGAAGTTGAATGCTGAAGTTAAGGATCAAGGGCTTACATGTTTCGCTTCACTAATTTTTGTGCTGGTTGTTGTGGTGTTTGTATTTTCGCCGATGATGAAGTTGTCAGTTCAGTGGAGGTTATGATGTATGGCATCAGACGTTATGTGGTCGTAGTTCGTGAGGCAGTTATTGTGAACAACGTATCCTGACAGCCCATCAGTCCTCAGAAATTACCTCGATAACAGAAGGGTTTATGACCTTTAATCCAGATGTTTCAATCTCTGGATGAACTGTTTGTTTCGTTTAGCGCAGGCCGTATGTATTAATGCTAATTATTGAGAGTTGAACACTCAGTCACTTTTATCAAAGGATTGATATGACGTTGGTAAATTATTTTGGCAATAACGCTCGAGAAAATCTTCCTTGCTCTGTAATCGAATTACTTTCCAGTCAAAAAGAAGAGAATGAACTGAATTACAGCTACTCTTCGTTTTTCGGCTCATCGTGGATTACAGTGCGAAAATTGGTTTTTTGCCTGTATCATTTTATCGCCTTGTTGTGGACTTCAGTGACAGTGTAATTCTGGAAATACCTGTTTTCAGTTTTTATATAGGAAAAGGCGGGTGGCGTGAACTCTTGAGATTTTTGTTTATGTACAACGTTCCAAACTAATGTATCAGCTCCTTTGTTACTCGGCCTGGCTTCCTGTTGTAGGAAATGTTTCTGTAGTTTTCTTATTAACATCACTACTGCTGCCTTGCTTTGTTTTTGAAGCTTGTCCAAGAAGTATCTTAACAGGCGCCCTTTTTATACTGGTTTTTGCAGTGTATGGTAAGCTCTAAGGAAAAGTGACAGTGGGTTTGTGTATGCAAAAGGATAAATGACTTTGTAACAAATCGGTGTTTTTTTATCTGTACTATTTTAGATAATACTTTACTGAGTAGAATACAAAGCAGATGAAAGGTAAAAAAGTAGATAATGTCAATTCTTTGAAAAGGTTAATGTGTGATCAGTTAGAGTGAAACTTTTTGTAAAGACATTTATCCTTAACTGTATTTTACATTTTTAGGTCAGCTGCTGTATACAAGTTACAGGGAATGTTATTGCCCTGAATAGAGTGAAAAAAATGGAATATGCAACAAAGAGTAATTTGAGTGAAAGCTATTAGTGTATTAAATGGTCTGTGTTCTCACTGCATGCTTAAGGCCAAATGAAAGCTGGTTGAAAAATATACAACTCACATTCTGTGTTGTGAAGCGTCATTACAGTTATCCATAAACGGGCAGCATTTTAGTTTTAACGACCTGTAACATACTGTTAAGGTTCGAAAAGAAATTAACTGTCATATTCATTGAAGAGGATCGTAAAGCTTGCCGCTGTTGTCGGTGGTCATAACACACTAGATAAACATCTGGCTAGCGGAGATATTTACTGCTCGATGCTCGACGCTCTCATGAATTACGAATGTTCGCTTAGGATTGAGAAATGAATTGTGATGGCTTTCATGTGGGAAACTCGAAATGGAAGCTAGGCACCAATCCGCAAAGTATAGAATCGTAAAATTAGATCAAGAACAAGATTTATTAGTCACGTATGAATTGGAATAACACCTAGTGATAAAATAACTGTCAGTATAAACGTAGCAATGCTGTTTTCGTGCCGTTGGGGAGGAAACTGTTTTCAGGCCGAGACAGATAAAAGGGTGAGCATATAAAAATCCGGTAACAATGCTTGTATAAAGTCTGCGGTAAATTTCACCCATATTTTATTATATAGGTTTAATGAATTTCATTATACAGTACTTCAAATTATTTTGTATATATAGAAACAGTTGCTATATTAAATCCGTATAAGTAACCTCAAGGATATTTAAAGCTGTATATTGAATAATTTGTAAACGGCGAAACGTTCAGTGAATTTTATTTGCTGCATTCATTTAGTTATATTTATACGCAGTACTGCAAGTATTTTCTACATTTTAAAGGCAGCGTAATTTTTTGGCTGGCTGCATAAATGAATATCGTATGCTGTGTGTGTAAATCTAACTGCATAAAGTCAAATGTGGAAAGGAGCCAGTCAGCTTTAGTTTGTGAATTATGCTCCTTTATTTCATAGTTTAAGAAATTGTGTTCCTTTTTTTTTTGCATTTTCTTATGTATTGTCCTTTATTAGCTTGTGCAGTGTTCTTTTTTTAAAGATTTCATATTATATGTTATTCAGTCATTATTGTTGTTGTGGAGTTTTCTAAGAACCTTTTTCTGTGTAGACTTCTAATTCCTGGTAAATAAAAAAAATGGTTTGAAAGTAAATCACAAATTTATGCCAAAGGGTAGACTTTAACATTTTTGCATTTTTAAAAAATCTCGTTAATTTGTATTTGCAATTTGTTTTTACAGTACTCTCAGTTTGGAATTCCTTAAATATAAGACTAATGTCCAAGTTGGAAGGAAAACAAGCAAAAAAAACTTGCGTTTTCAGCACGTTGTTTTTATTTCAAACAAGGGACATAAGGCCGTAAGTGCCTGTTGTTGCCTCTGTGTGACATTAGATATAAGTCAATACAGACCACACAATAGTCTGCAACAGGTTTCGGCCATTTTGGCTGCCTTCAAAGTATACGTGTGTTCAGCATTTTTTTTTTTTTTACATAAAGTTTAGGAGTAGGATATGAGAGTAATTATCCTGTAGATGAACTCTTGTTAAGGAAGTAAGGGTGTTATGCCTCTCAAGGAGAGTCAGCATTCTGTTAATGATTCTTGCTACTGTTATGTGTGGCGTCTTTTAAACAGCTGGAATTTAGACATTTTTTGTTTCTAGTTTTATTTCGCACCACATCTTCAGTTTTTGGAATTTGTTACTAAACTAAAAATTGTTGTACTTGAAGGTCAGTATGCAGAACATTATACCGAATAGTTTGGAAGAAGTTTTTTTTATCAGACTATAAATATAATAGTTGTAGTGCTTTGGAATAGATGCTTATCTCCGTCTCTTTTTCCTGGACCTGTGTAACGTGAAACGATGCTTTTAGGATAATCGCATTATTCATAAAGTATTAAGCCTCATAAATACATTGTAGTTAGAATTAGAATTAAAAAAAAATGTGTTACAGTTCCAGTGTTCATAACTGTGTCTAAACTAGCTTTAGCAACAGATTTTCACGAACAAGGGACCAAAATGATTGCCTCTGAAAAGAAAGATTTAACTATTTTGTGTATGTGACTGTCAGTGAAAGTAAGTTCATGATTCTTCATTTTGCGCAAATGCTATCAGAACATTAGTGACATTCGAAGAGCTAATTGTTTTCAAAATTCGAAAGAATAGCTCTTTTTTTCCCATCAAAATAGGAAGCATTTTTTGGCTGTTTCCTATTGGAAGATCATTTTGCCCTATTTCTTTTATATCAGGATGATTGCTTTTGTATTTTCCAGCGAAACCTTTCCCACTGCGATTTTGCCCCCAATTATGAAGGGGATTATGTCTTCGACCCAATAGCCGTACACAAAAATATTTTTGTTTTTCATGTAAAAACGTTGATTGATCCATGTTATCCCGAACTGTTTCCTGACATCATAGTCCCGCCATTCATTTTTCATTTTTCCATTAACTTGTGTTTTTGTAGAATTTTTTTTCATCAGAGAAAGGATTTTCGGGAGGGAAGGGAATCAATTACTGGTGGTATATCTCAACAGAGGTGAATATCACCGTATGTGACAACTTTTATCGGGGTTTTTCCATTTTTTTTTTTTTCATATCTTTCTTGAGCTACGCTTTTGGTTTTCTGTAAAAGAAAACTATTGTGCCGGGTTTGTCTGTACGTCCACCCGCCCTCAGAGGGCTGCAAATTGGTATGTTGATCATACACCCTCCAGTCATCAAATACCAAATTGCAGTCCTCTAACCTCAGTAGTTTTTATTTTATTTAAGGTTAAATTTAGCCATAATCGTGCATCTGGCAACTATATAGGGCAGGCCACCACCGGCCTGTGGTTAAAGTTTCATGGGCTGCGACTCATACAGTATTATACCGAGACCACCGAAAGATAGCTCTGTTTTCGGTGGCCTTGATTATACGATGTACAGAAAACTCGATGACGGCGAAGAAACTTCGGCGCATTTTTTACTTGTTTTTCTTGAACCAACATTATCTTACGGCTGCCAAAGCAAGTAAACCAACTTTTTAAATCTTTTGTTTGTAATTTTGTATCGTCTTAAATTTGCGAAATCACACGTTTTTAAGTATTTTTTTTATTTTGTGACTTTGAGGTAGTTTTAAAACTCATCACTTTGTGACAGTGTTAACGATGCTTGGTCTTGTAACGCAAAACGTTTGGAATTATATTTAATGATGTATCTTTCCTGTAGAAGTTTATTCTACATATTAATAGCCTTTGGGGATTGTTTCCTGTTAATGTTTGCACGTTTTAATTATTATTATTTGACTGCTAGAAATAGTTGGTGATTTTTTTCGCTCTCGCTTTCATGTGTTAATCTTCCGAGGAAGCTTTCATAGTAACTCAGTATTCATAATAAAAGTGCACATTATGACTATCGGGATCTGTGTCATTTTCACGGTTAATATTTGATTATGTTTTCAATTTTCACGGAAACCCCTCGGACATTTATTAGGTCAGTTTCAGTGGAGAACTAGAGACACTTTCCTAATCGTATTTGGGAATTGTAATCCAAATCGGAACGCCTTGAGTTAAATAGGACCTATTTCTGTAACTGTACACGCATAATTCGCCATTTGTAATACAAACTATGCGCTACAGCCTCATCTTAGGAGAAAGATGCCTGTGATTTTAGTCTCCTTCCTTATCCAGTTTCACTTAATTGACCCATTCATAGTGGGACTATTTTTTATTTGTTTCTCTCTCTCTCTCTCTCTCTCTCTCTCTCTCTCTCTCTCTCTCTCTCTCTCTGTTTTTAACTTTATTCTTGAGAATGTGACAGCATTTCTTTGACTCTACTGTTTATTTGAAACCATATCTAGAAGGACGGGGACAAAAAGCTGTGACAAGTACGATGCGTGTGCACAGTCATCGTAACTGGGATATTAAAAATGATATGGTTTAGACGTGGGTTCTTTCGGCCTTAGAATCTTTCACAGGGAAATTTTCCATGTCTTCTGATTGTTTGACTTTTAAATAGCCTTTTGGAACATTATAGCTAATGATGCCGCAGCGTGCTTCTGCAAGTAAACGAACTCATTTGGCAACCCTGTTTAACAGATGATATTGCCATGAAAGATAGTTTTTGTATCTCCCTGAACACCTTTTCATTTTATAACATTGTAATGGACAATACTATGCATCATCTCTCTCTCTCTCTCTCTCTCTCTCTCTCTCTCTCTCTCTCTCTCTCTCTCTCTCAGGTAACCAGAATATGGACACATTTATTTTCCTTCAACACGGTTCAAGAGTGGCCAGACCTTTAACTCGTAAATCAGTGTCCTTTATTGTCCCTCTCTCTCTGTCTCAGCTATCACATTTATCTGTCAGATCAGACTCTTCCGATACTTTTCGAGAATTTCTCAGTTTCTTTCAAGAGCCAGGTGTTAGGATTTGGATTGGGTGTGTGACATTGTATATTATTATGAAATTCTTTTAAAGTATTTTACCTTCTACTTGGTGAGTAGAGTCGTGGCTGATTTAGTAAAAAGATACTGGAGCACATTACTTTTCTAAATGAATACTAGTTTACATTTTGAGCAAGAATTTCCCCCGGTATTACAGTTATTTTAAATTTTGCAAAAATTATTCCTTTTTGTGGAGAATTGTGACAAAAGAGAGAAAATGTGATAATGTTAATATAAATTATTTATATGAAAAACTCCATAACAGTAAGATCCCCTCCTCTTTTTCCCAGTAAATATATATATATATATATATATATATATATATATATATATATATATATATATATATATATATATATATATATATATATATATATATATATATATATATATAATGATTTATGCGTGACTGTAATTTTATGGATCTATAATTGTACCACGTCGAAGAAGCCATTGAAGTACTGTAAGCATATAGATCAGTTGTTATATAAATTCTGGTTTTTTATTGAAAAGGAATTAATTTATATCACTATCATATATATATATATATATATATATATATATATATATATATACATATATATTATATTGTATGCATATATATGTATGTATAGTATTGTTTTTACTGGATGAATTTTAATTATATAATTATTTCCTACCAGCGACGATTAATATGCAAACTTAATCCGTTTTCACTGAGAGTATAAGAGCCGAATAAGCATATTCGTAAAATTGTTTCAGGAATATATTCCATTGACTTCGGAATAAATATTTGTTTCATTTAATTGAACGATAGCGTTCTGTTGACACAACAGCAGGCTAATTGATCTGAAGGCGAGCTTGACCTTTTTTCCAGCAATTTTCCCAGTATTTTCACGGAAATATGCGTGTTGTCTTTTTTGTTTGTATGAAATCATGAAAATGTTAACTACTAAATCTCCTCGTAAAAGTAAAATATTCTGGATTTGAATTTTTTTATTAGGTTTACAAAATTATGATGGTGTTATGATCCTGAATGAATTTAGTCATTTCATCAAGTATTCTTAATATTAAACCGTTCATTTCAATGTTGAGTGACCATTGAGTGTACCAGCAGTTTGATTATCATGTATATTACGTAGGAAATGTGCTGAAGTGTCTGTTTTTATTTTATGAAAATAATCATCTAACTTCCTATGCAACCGTCTTTAGCTATTCTTTTTATGTTGATTCATATAATAATGAACAATTTTAGATTGCTTTTTATGCTATGAATTAGTAAAAGATATAATAATATGTTGTGTAAAGCATTAAGGAACATTTTAATTAAAAGATTCTTGTCTGTTTAGAGTTATCTAGATATTAATATTAGCTCATGTCTATGTGACTTGATATCCAAATTATATATATATATATATATATATATATATATATATATATATATATATATATATATATATATATATATATATATATATATATATATATATATTATATATATACACCTGTATATACAGTATATGTTTTTGTATATATACACACATATATATATGTTTGTGTTTGTGTGTGTTATATATATACATTATATATATATTCTGCTTGTTCCCATATATATATATATATATATATATATATATATATATATATATATATATATATATATATATATATAGAGAGAGAGAGAGAGAGAGAGAGAGAGAGAGAGAGAGAGAGAGAGATTTTCTGTAGATGGTGTCAAGATCAAGTAAGATTAGCTACCCGTACTGGGCTTGCTGAAATAGCTGGTGACCTTGCATCTCTACAGACCTGACAGGATATTATGGACTCTGCCTGACTTATGATTTTAATATGTGCCATAGCCTGAACCCTGCCAGTGCAAATGATGAGGCGCAAACGCAGGTTAGAGGCTAAGTACAAATTGGGAAACACAAGGATGTGTTAGAGGTTGTAAGTGCAAATGACGAAGATGAAGCATAGGTTAGCTGACTTAAGATACAGATGATGAGGTCCAGACGTAGGTTAAAATCGATAAGTGCAAATGAGGTGACTCAGGCTGAGCTTGGAGACTGCAGGTGCAAGTAACGGGCCACAAGCATAGGGTATAGTTCGCAGGTGCAGTATCTCACGAATGTTGGTTAGAGTTTGTATTACGCAAATGACAAGGCTCAGACATAGGTTGGATGCTGCAGGTGGACAAGCAGGCACTTGCATTGTTTAAGGGCTACAGGTGAAAATGATGAGGCACAACACAGGTTAAAGGCTGTTAGGGCAAATGACAAATCGCAGCCATAAGTTAGAGGCAGTAAGTTTCAAATGACGAGGCTTCAGCATAGGCTTGATTCTGTGGGAGCGGTGAGCATAGATTAAAGACTGCAGGAACCAAATAATGAGGCACAAGCATAGGTTAGAGGGTCAGAGCAAATGGAAAATTGCTTGCCTAAGTTAGAGGCTGCTGGGGCGAATGCTTAGGTGAGCATAGGTTAGAGGCCGTATTTGAAAATGACAAATTGGGAGCTCAGAATATTCTGTAAGTGCAAATGACGAAGCTCCAGTATAATTAATTGGTCAAATAAAAGTCACGCATAGCGTCGTTACGACGAATGACACCCTTTTTGGAAAAAAATATGATTGTCTATGCCGACTGCCCACGGCAGTCCGATGAGATTCTGTCAGTGTGAGTTAACCATGGTATGTCGTCAGACGTAGAGAAAGTGGTGGGTTAGTGAAAAACAGTTGCAAGTGGTAATTACTTACGTTAGATTGTTATGAGAGAAAATTTAAAAAAATTTTCGTTGATTTACACATTTTTGTCTTGTAAGGTGAAAGATGTGATAACATGGCCCGGGGATGTTTGGGGAGGCCGGGGTGGGGGGCGATTGTTAGAGGCGTCATGATAGCACTCGAGATACGCCTATGAGAACAGAGAATGGAAGCCGCTATTGATAAATCTGTCGCTCCCAGACAGACCCCAGACGATACGGGAAAGGCGAGGAAATTGTTTACGATATAAACGATATTCCATTCGGTGTTTGTATATCTCTCCCTGGGTCTGTGTGTGTTTGTGTCCTGGCGTTTTTATTTGTTGAATTTATAGGGAGTGCGTTGTTTATTACACGCCTCCTAAGAGAAAGTATTATGTACATCTCTTAGGAACATGTCTCTCTCTCTCTCTCTCTCTCTCTCTCTCTCTCTCTCTCTCTCTCTCTCTCTCTCTCTCTCTCTCTCTCTCTTTAGAATTATTTGACATATTTGAAGGCTAGCGTAGATTAGTGTAGTGAAAATAGAATAAAAAATAATGAAAATACTGCATTCTTTTAGAATGTTGTTCTAATAATCAACTGGAATGTTTAGAACCCGAAATAAGATCTCTGGAATAGAATTACTAACAAAATAATCCTATATGAATTCGAACTCCATATGCTTTTTCACAGGAACCACTTAATAAATGCGCTCTGTATAAAAGCGTTCTCTTGTTTAATGGATACTTGGTATAGGGACACCGTATTGACTTATGCCAAGTCCCGTAAATGTTGCCTTTGCAAACACCTGGGAAGTGAGAGATAAAAATTCATTTCCTTTAGTGACTGATAAGTCCAAACAGATGATCTTATTATTCTCCTTTTTTTATATGTGAAAGTAATGTTTCACGCCTGCTGTTAAGGTCTGTTAAAAATGGCTTTAGGTACATTGCGACTTGAGATGTATTTGGCCGGGTAACGAAAATTTCAGCATATAATAGGTAGATAAAATGAATTTGTGCCATCGGTCAAATTTGCAAGGAATACGGAAAATTCTTTTAGCCTTTCATGTAAGGGCTGCCCTATACATAGAGGTAGTAATGAGTTTAAATTAGTGTATATAGAAAACCCACCGTGTTTCTGCAATATTTTTTTCGTGCCACAGCAGTTAAGTTGGGAGGCAGTATTGACGTCAGTATTGTTAAGAGTATTACATGTATGTAGCGCAGAATATAACGATGGTGAAAGTGTACTGTAACAAGGAGTTTAGGCAAGAAATTAATATATCTGATAATATATTAGATGATACATTGAGAAAGATGAAAAAAGACCGTTATTAACAAAAGAGAAACATTATAACACAAAAACATATTCTGACGCCTTATAAAGATAATCCCCACATGCTTAAAAATTGTATTGTTGATGTGTTATTGGAAACTATTGATGCAAAGAAAAAAGCACTTACTGATCTGTACTGTCAAATCCCAAGTAATTCATGTGACAGCTATCAGATCTTGCCCGTGTTAGAGATGTAATCATGTCATTAACTGAAATGACCTAAAACATTGGTCTTTCCTGATGTTTGAAAGAAATGTAATCGGGGCTACTTTTATTAAACATTTCATTTTGATAGGAATGTAAATAGCCTAGGAATATGGGAACCTGATCCATTCATTTCAAAAGAAATATATAAACCTTAAAAATTTCAAGGCGTAACAGTAAGCTTTGTCTATATGACAACAAAATGACACGCTTGTTACATTCCGCTATAGAAAAAAATCAGGTCAGGTGTCCTACTAAAACAAACTTTATGACCAGCACACTCACTCACTGTCAGAAAAGCTCCATTTCTTTTTTCCCAGGTGTCCTCGGCCGTTTCAATGGTTGGTGAGTTCGTAATGACTGTTAGTATTCGAGCATATGTAATAAAAAAAATTCCTTCCACTATTTTCCAGCCCTTTTGAAAATTTTAAAATAGAATAAACAGGCACGGACTCTACACTTTCATATTTTACTCTGTGGTTATTTTTAGCATTTAAACTTGTGTTCATATATATATATATATATATATATATATATATATATATATATATATATATATATATATATATATATATATATATATATATATATATATATATATATATATATATATATATATATATATATATATATATATATATATATATATATATATATATATATATATATATATATTCATTGAAAGCATTTGCTTTAATGGCACCAATAGGCTTTTGTAGAAATCCCCATATCGTCGGGATTTTTTCTTCCATGGAATTTTTTTATCACGAAAGCTATTTCGGCACTGTGTGGCATTTTCAGGCGACATCTATCTTAGTTCTTAGCTGACAAAGAACAGTACATGAAGGAAAAATGTCTTGGTATGTGTCACCAGAAACTGATGCATGAGAATTGAAAAAATTCCGACGATTCGAACATTCATGCGAAAACCTTATTGATTCCACTAAAGCAATTGTTTTCTTTAAAAGTTGTTTTAAGAGAAAAACTATATATTAAAAGTGTGTGTATGTATATTTTTATGTGTGTACATATAGTTATTAAAATGTGACTTACTTTTTACGTAAATATTTGCCTATCAACTGCGAGGTACTGACATACAGTGCCACCATCATCAATAATGTAAATAATAAGTGTTTAGTAAGTTAGTGTAGTGAATCGTGGCAAATTTTATAGCTAATATGATCATATTATTTACAGATCAAACAATATATATATATATATATATATATATATATATATATATATATATATATATATGTATGTATGTATGTATGTATGTATATTCAGCTAAGGCCACAGGAAAAATAAAAGAAACGAGTGCCAAGCGCTTTTAACTATCTCCTACGTAGGGCTCCAAGTTTTTGCAAGAATTATAATATTAGTGTTGTTTTTAAATTTTCAGATACCTTGAAAACTATAGTAATAAGGAGTTCCCCCAGAGTTGCATTTACAGGGTTCGTTGCATGCATTGCAAGTGTTTTATATAGGACAATCTGGGAGGGGACTGGAGACAAGGTTTAAACAACACAGATATAGTGTGAGAACGGGACAAATGTCGAATGCTTTGTTTTTACTCGTTAATAATTATAATCATATGATTCATTGGGGGGGACAAAAGCTGTTTTGTATTGTAACAATATAACTCGTAGAAATGTTATTGAATCTGCTTTGATTAAATATCACTGTGACTTATTGAATGTGAGTCAGGGTATGTACAAATTAGACGCATTTGTTATTAATGAGATTTGTAAGATTGTTTCTTTTTAATCACCTGTTGAGCTGTTCTGTACTTGCTGTACAGGTTTTAACCGGATTTTGAATATTTGTTTCCATTTTTCCAGCTCTATGTTTACTTTGCTAGATATTCTCGGTGTTTTTAGCATTGTACCTCGAAAATGTGTTGAAATAACACGAAAGCGCTGGGCACTCCTTTCTTCTTTTCTTCTGTGGGCTTAGCTGAATATATTGTCACGCTGCTTGGTGACATAAGTTTATATGTGTGTGTGTATATATATATATATATATATATATATATATATATATATATATATATATATATATATATATACTTTATATATATATATATATATATATATATATATATATATATATATATATATATATATATATTATATATATGTACATATAAACTTAACATAAACTAGGTCGACAACTGAGTGAACATCAGATGTGATCGTTGAATGAAGGTTTATTCTATCAATGAAAGAACTCACAGTACATAATTTAGTGTCGCATGTGTATGTTTGATTTGAAAAAGAATCGAAAATGCTTTCACAGAAAATCAGTCCTATAAAATCTTTCTACTGATTTCCCTTTCGGATTTTGATGGCGTACGGCGATCACCTTCATAAAAGCTGTTGTAGGTAATTTTTTTTTCTAACTTGAACTAGCCATTTTGGCTTTGTTTTGTTGTTGGTTCTCTTGTGAACATTCTGTACTGCGATAATATACAGATCCAGCGTTTTACCGTGAAAGCTCACTTTACAGTGAAACGTCAAAGAACAATATTGCTTATTACATACATATGTTTGATTTGCGGATGAATTTCTCGAGTCTTAGATATCCACAAGGATTTATTTTGTTATTATTTTTAGATTTGTGTAAAATTTATACGAACCTTCAGATTATGTGGCTGTTTTACTTTCCAAACTTTTAGTGTTAATTTCCTTCATATCTTTATTTTTCTTTTTCCAGAGTGGTTTCCTGGTTGGAGCGATCAAGGAGGTTACAACTCCCAACCTTCAGATGATGGTCTGGGTGACGAAGACTGTGTGGAACTGAGACGGACTTTCAGGTTGGTCCTTCTGTCACCGTCATTCACTCCAGTAGATCTCAAGTTTTATTGTGACCCACTGCCGATGGCATTAAATCACTATATGATGAATTGAATTTTCATTAACTGTTCTCTCTCTCTCTCTCTCTCTCTCTCTCTCTCTCTCTCTCTCTCTCTCTCTCTCTCTCTCTCTCTCTCTCTCTGTAATAATTACTATAATAATAATACCCGAGAGTAATACTGTTTAAACTGCTCTCTCTCTCTCTCTCTCTCTCTCTCTCTCTCTCTCTCTCTCTCTCTCTCTCTCTCTCTCTCTCTCTCTCTTTGATAATTACTATAATAATAATATCCGAGTATAATACTTTTTATACTTCTGTTTACCATTCTATTTGGATATCTGCCGTTCATCTTCTCTGCGGTTTGAGATGTATGACGTATGTGTCATTGTTAATTAGTTTTTATATATAATCACATAGAAATATAATATTTTGAACGGCTTGTTTGGTTCCTTGATGCTATTAGATGTACTCTTTCTGCCGAAAGATTTTAAAAAGAAGACACACCAGTCAAACGTTATTACTCGATGCTGTTGAACTTACTGTTCAAATGATCTGTATCTTTCGTGGTAGATCAATGTTTTGTGATAGTTCCGTACATATGAAAGTAAAAATCATACAAAAATGCCAGTCATCATACTGTACTGGATTTTTTTACATTTTTTATTAAATTCTTCTTTTTACTAACATGGTTAGCTTATTTTTAATAACAGTTCCATTATTAGTATTTTAACTGTTTGTCTTGTGATCACTTTAATTATGTTATATGATGGGGAGGTGTTCTCAAAAGCTTAAATTTGCCCGGCGATGAGGATAGATGTGATGACGACGTTGTGTTTTGAGTTAGGTTGCTGATCTGATTTCTTGGCTTTTGTCAGCGAAGAGTGACGCATTTACTTTCGAAGAGGGCATGTTTTTCACACATTTTTTCTGATGCGTTAATCATTATTCAAGCCTCAGTGTTAAGTGTGATTTAAGTCGAAAATTTATTGTCATATTTCTTTATTCATTATGCGTGACAGCTTCCAATATGATCGTACTTTTCAAAGGCTTATGGTTTAGTGTCGTAGATTTATTCGTAATCATTTGAACCGTAGATTTATTTTATTTAAAATTGGTATGCCAGGACATTTTGAAGATAATAGTAAAAGGCAACAAGCTCGGTAAGTTGGAGAGCTTATTAAGAATAAACATGACACGCATCACATTCTTTTTGCGGTGTTTGTTAAGTAATTCCTAGTATTTTGCAATGAAAATGCTTGTCAGAGCCTCGTAAGGGTACCGTATGAAGTAATAAATTGTGACTGTGGTGCCAGTCCATATTGTAAAATCCAGTAATTTAAGCCATCGCTGATGCTCATAACAGCAGAGAGATTCGTTTAATATGGGAAATTAATTGCGATTCTATTTGTATTTTGGTACCACGGCATATTACATAGCCACAGACTCGGGATTTCATTGAAATATACCGATCATTAAACAAAGCCATATGCCCGTCGGGAAACAAATATGGGTTTATCAGAGAGAGAGAGAGAGAGAGAGGAAAAAAAGCACGATTCCCGAGGCAACAGAGCTGCTGTTTCATAATGAATGATGTTGCCTGTGATTAAATTGCAGAGGTTAAAATGAGATTTGATTTAAAATCTGTTATCGAAAGACCGAAGAATTTACAATTACGAGTCATGTGAAGTTGTCTTGGACATTTGTGACATTTTATTTATCAATAATAATAATAATGTAGTTATTATTATTACTAATTACTGATACAACAAATATGATTATGAAAAACATCGTATTTGAGATCTCGAATTCATCTGATGTTTTGAACATTTTTGGGGATAATATTATTTCTATGCGTTCATCATTGAAGGTGAACTCACCTGTCACCTAAACTGCAATCAAATAGAAAGAGAGGAGGCGAGCACTTATTGCTTTTCACGAACGAAGTCTGAGCCTCTTAAAAACCTTTCATAAAATAGATTGGGAAAATGTAAGGACGCAGAGTTTTATACCTGCCTTCACATCTTTGAGCTGGAGATTTTTGCGTCCTGCGCTTACACACTAATCTTGTTCTTCATTTAATGTACATTCTTATCATAGATTGGGTAATAGTTCAGCCATCAAAAATCGGCTACAGGTTGTTTTTTAGCGGCCGATATCATTGTAAAGCATGGTTGGTAGTGAGTAGCTCGAACAGGCACTCACGATGAGTTTCTATGATGGCGGTGAATGTTTGCCGCCGGGGCTAAGAAAGCACACTAAAGTACTGACCGCTTCAGGTTAGAATCGAATCCACTTATGGTATGGTATCGATCCTCTCTCTCTCTCTCTCTCTCATGATATTAAATGTGTTTTATGGCCCAATGGGTTCCTCAGAGTTCTTATTGCCGTCCTATGTGATAAGGGTTTGATCAACAGATTTTTATGGTGGGCCATGACCGACTCTGTTTCGTTGACCTTTGAAGTTTTTGGACCACCTTTCATTAATAGTAAGCCTCTGTAGTCATTATTAGCCCTTTATGTGTCTTTCTGCTCAATATTAATCCTAAAGTTATAATTATAAGTGAAGGACAGAGGACTCTCCTATCCCTTAAATTATCATATGAAACTTTTCTGTTAAATCAATTTTTCAGTGATTATTGGTTGTAATTTTGAAATACAGTGTTAGCAATCTTCTCAGGATAAAGCTTTTTTTTATTCACTTCAATACTGCCTCATAAGCAGCGACGCTAATGTGTTTATATTTTTCACTTACTTAACTCTAGCTTTAATACAAGTCTCCTTAGGGAATAAGTCTTTTCTTTCTTAAAGCCTACTTCATAAGCAGCGACGCTAATGTGTTACCATTTTTCCTCTGTTGATATTGAAAATTTTACCGAAAACTTTAGTAGTCATACTGTCATGTGGCATATTATTGTTTTCTTACAGCCTGTGGTTATGACGTTAATACCCAGACGCTTAGGTACACTTAAAATATACTGTAAAGTGTAAGAGTCATGCCTTTGCTTATTTATGGTTCAGTACCACACAGGCTTCTAGAAGCTTTTTTCTAACTGACCAGATTATTTACCCAAATCATTGGAACTTGGGAAGCTGAAACTGGCTGTCAAATTTTCTTGTTGAGCAGCCTCACACGAGTCTCATTATATAATTTAGGTGTTAAATATTTTTCTCAGCTATTTCTCTTATATAGTTGTTTTGCTATTTTACTTCTTATGCCGTATTAACACTTGAGCTTGTAGCATTCTGCTTTTTCAGCTTGGCTTGCAAATTGGCTAACAGTAATAGTAATAACGAACCCATATATACACACAAGCGAGTGCTCACATACACACACACAACACAGGCACACATATACTGTATATATATATATATTTATACATATGAATTTTTTCACTTATCCACGCGTGACTCCTTTATATTCACAAATTTTAAGCCACAGTTATCATTTCATATCGAGTTTACAATACCTTGGGGATAAGTTACATCCAAGGAAAGTTATAATCGATAAGTACATATGACCTGGCCAGGATTCAAACCTGGACCTTTGGTTTAGAGACATCGATAAACAGTCGACGTGTGTCGTTTTCACTGTGATGCTGTATAAGAAGACAGTATAGTTAAGTGGCAGTAACATTTTCTTCCTTTTCTTTGAAAGAGTGAGAATTGGGGCGATTTGAACGCCATGTAGCAGACCCCCCGCCAGAATCAATAAATGATCGACTGTGCGAGTTGTGTTTACTTGTCTGATGAGAAATACAGCGCATTTCCGTCCCTCCAAAAACATGTTTGTTTCGGTGGTGGAAGAAGTCTTTATTAGGATGCTGGAATTGTTCGTTTTCGTTGTTATTTGAATTCCTCTACCTGTCAAGGAGCGATTGAATTAGCATCTGGAATTGCATTAAGAACATCGCTTTGAAATGCAAACACACTTGCTCCCTGGTAGAATTAGGCCTTGAATACGTGGCCAGAATTAACCCAGGGAACATATTTAACCAGAGATTAATTTGGATTAACGCAGCGAATTGAGCATCCTTACATAGCCAGGTTCCAGTTCATTTGTATTCTGCATCGATAACGTGAGTGGGTAGGAGGATGAAAGAGAACGAGGCACAGACATACTATCTTATATTATCATTAGATTCCATGAGATTCTAAAAGAAGAATTATTAAGGTAAATAAAAAGCAGAAATTAAGAAAATAGCAGTACCTCAGGCTCACAATGCTTAAACTTTTTTATGTCAGGAATTACAATGACTAATTAGTTATACTCTTAAGAAAAATAAAATTTACTTACTTTCTAAACTAGTTTTGCTAACTTTTCGTACGAATTCCTAATAGCTATTGTAACGTTCTTAGTAAGTTGGCGGCCACAGGTTGAGACGAACAAGAGAAGTTTTGGGAGAGGCATTGGTATGTGAAAAGGAATCATTGAGTCTTTGCAAGCTAATTTTACGTTATTAATATTATTATTATTATTATTATTATTATTATTATTATTATTATTATTATTATTATTATTATTATTATTATTATTCAGAAGATGAACCCTATTCTTATGGGACGAGCCCACATGGGCACTGACTTGAAATTCAAGCTTCCAAGGAGTTGGGTGTTCATGAGAAAGAAGTTACAGAAGGTAATGGGAAATACAGAAAGAAGAGATCACTTATTAGAAAAGATTAAATAGATCAACAAATTAAGTAATAGATAAAAATGTCAGTAAATGATAAAATACAGGAGGAGAATTGTATTAGGGTAGAGTAATGCACTGCATCTTCGCTTGAACTTATGAAGGTCCAGTTGCACGACATCCTCAGGGAGCCTGTTCCACAGTTCAACGATGCGAGGAATAAAGGATCTCTGGAACCGAGAAGTCGGTGAGTAAGTTGAAGGCTGTTCATGCTAAGACTGATCTAAATTTCATAACCAGTGCCAAAATTTTACGTGAGTACTGATATATCGATGATCAGTTGTTTTTCAGCCTGCGTCGCATATCACCTGGTGCTCATTTGCAGTGGGGTAGTGCTTTATTCACCGTATAGAAATGATTGATTCTTGGTTAACTTCTAATATTGACTCTCATTTCTTCACATGCAAAGGTCCATCGGACTGCCTCCACACTGCCATCATCAATTGCCCTTCCTATAGGGAAGTTAAAAAGATATTAGATTTTGTGAGGTTTGTCCTGGATTGTCATGATGGGATGTGATTAACACTGGCTTACTCAGCAGGTCTTGCAGCAAGAGGCGTACTAAACAATTATAAGAGTAAAATTTAAAGGTTACAACAAAAATAAAAAAAAAACTACACCAGTGCTGCAGATGATGCATTCAGTTCAGTAAATGAGGTCCTTTAAATGTCAACCATGGAGAAACACGCTGGTGAAACTGTTGTTTATGACAGAAGAGAAACTCAAAAAAGGGTTGATCTTGTCTGTAAGAACTTAAATACAGTAGACTTGATGACACTTGTCTTGCAAGGTAGACCTTATTTTTCAGACAACTTTTTATGTAAGGAAAACGCCAATGTTTTAGTTGAAATTAGGAATTTCGTATCAGACCTTAGAAATTATACATGTCGTTTTCTTCTTTTTTCCTGACAGGCTGGCGACGAAGGGGTCCAGAACGACCCACGACCTTTACTGGAATGACAGATCCTGCTCGGCTCTGAATAGCTACATCTGCGAGAAACCCGTGCCAGGAGGTCAGTCATTTATCTCAACTAACAACATTCACCTGTTATTATTATTATTATTATTATTATTATTATTATTATTATTATTATTATTATTATTTAAAATGCTGATTGACAGAAATGAATGGTACAGTTTCTGTCGTTGGGAGGCTATTATCATGCTATTGTTGAATTTGGAATAATAATGATAATAATAATAATAATAATAATAATATTAATAATAAGTAGTAATAGTAGTAGTAGTACTGTAGTAGTGGTGGAAATCTGCATTCACCACCTTTTCCTTAATCTGTCTTAAACAAGTTGCTGTACAAAAGAATACGTGAAGCGAACCTGGGCCTCTTTTCCCGCGTTCTCTTAAAATGTTGATATATTCACATCCATTTGTGTATGGAAATGAGAGCATTCCAGTTGCATCCGAAATATCAAACGAGGTTCCATAACCGATTCCATCGGGATGTCGAGAGAAATATGTCGTTTGCTTTTGATGATAAAACACACTCAATTGGCCATTACGTCGTTAGCTCTTTCTTTATTTATTCGCTTCTTCGTACATCGCTGGTTCTTATACAGGTTATGCCGAAGGGCTTGAATTGTTCTGCGAAAGGGTTGAGGGAGTGTGTGTTTTCAGCATATGCAGTGCGTACATATATATATTTATATATATGCAAATATATGTATACTTATATACATATACGTACGTACAAACACACTCATATGTATGTGTATGTGTTTGTATATGTGTATTTGTGCGTACATTTTTTACCTTACACATTTTCACCCTTTGAAAGGGATGGCGACAGAGGGCATAGCCTTAAATTACACATAAGATTATATAGACCACCGCCATAATACCTGAACAGCTTGGTCTCGACAGTCTGCTTTTAAAGCTTGAGCACTCATGGACTAACTGCGCATGTATCATGTAAATAAGGATGTGATTTTTAGTTCGTTACAGAAATAACCAGGAATCAGTTGAATGTTGGCGTGTTATGTTAGTCTTCAGTTATATGTTACGATCTTGGCAGTTACGATGCTTCTTCTTCTTCTTCTTCTTCTTCTTCTTCTTCTTCTTCTTCTTCTTCTACGACTATTCCAGTGTTGCCGTATCCTCATTTTCCATCATATCATTGTATTTACATTTATTTGTTGTAGTGTTCTCTCTTCCCGTTTTAAAATTGAATTTGTTTAGTGTCATGTTATACGTATTATAGTATTACAATTATGACCAGTCCTAATTTGTTAAATCGGTTTCTCATTATTCTTTTTCCTTCGTATTTTTGTGTTTTGCTGTTGTTTCTGTTTTTTTCTCATTTCCATTTCATCTTTATTTTTCATACTTACTCTACTGGTTAAACCCGTCTTTGACGTCTTCCCCCAAAGGTCATGTCGTTAATTCACTGATGTTCTAAAGAGAAATTTTGAAAGGAATGTGTGCTCATTATTTAGATCCCGTCTTTAAGAAGTTTTCCTAATTGAGTTTGGGCTCCTTTTACCATATTCATCGCCATCATTAAATTCCTAAACCTTACGTAAGGTTCTTCATCTTGGGTTCGTCCGAAAAGCGGTATTTCGTGATTAGAACTAGTATAGGTTTAGGAAAAAATGTCAAAATTAGAAAATTGAAGACTTGACATGTAGAAAACCGGGTCATAATGAGAAACATCTTATTTAAACGAATAATTCCTTTGCCAAATTAAGCAGTCACATGTTTGGAGATGTCTTGGGAGGTTGCAAGAACGAATAATATTTCATAATGGAAACAGGAATTTCATATTGAAAAACAGTTAGCATGTTGTAAAAATATACGACTAAGAAGCTTTGTACTCCCCAAAAAAAATTTAATAATAAGAAACAGTTTGCTTGCAGAAAGAAATTCACATGAGAAGTAATTCACATCTAGGTAGAAAATGTTTGTTTTGAGTTAGATTCCATGGTGGACATTGTAATAAATAATGTAAATGTAGACAAATTTACAAAACATCTTAACTGGAGACATTCTTGTCCAGGAAAATATAATAAGAAACCATGTAGCGAAATTTTTATGCTCTGGTTTCCTTGAATCAGAAACTAGAACAGTATATGTATGTTTGGCGTATTTGTTTAGTTACTTTGTTCGAGCATTTTGAACTGATCACTGCAAGCAAGTTAGAATGAAGTGAGTCCGTATTTTGTATCCGAAAGGAAATGGCACACCTTTTCATTGAAATTAATATAGTATATTCAACATAATAATTTATACAAATACACAGTACTAGTGGTATCCCCCTTAGCCTTCTTTTCAAATCCTCTTTTGGTATTGAGGTAAATAGTTAGTTTGGTTTCCCGTTTCAGTGTGTTTATGTATGGCATTTTTATGCTCTCCAAAATTAAACCAGAAATAATCTATTAATATTGAATTCACTTTACCTTGGCAATACTTATACCCAAAGAGAATTATGCATTAGTCCTCCAACCTTGTGCAGGATTCAAGTCTATGCCTTTGAGGGTCGTACGTAGGGTAACAATGGCTATAAACCCTCTTGCCAACAAGAGAGGTAACAAAACAGATATCGACTTTGTCGTACATATTTCTGTCGAATTCAGGTTCTGCCCTCAGAACCGAAATCAGCCCATCTCCGTCATGATAGCGGTTGTAACAGGAAACTGGTTACTTTGGTTGTAACAGGTTTCTATATGAATTTTTTATATTCTCAAATATGAAGTCACATATAAACATTTAATATCGAATTTATCTTGCTGTTGGAATAACTTGATAAGTCCTGCTACTTAGAATAGATTTGGATATTTGTGACCTTTGGGTTCTGAGCACGGTGATGGTGACGTTAACTAAGCCATCAAGAGAGATAATAATTTTATACCCATATGCTATACATATTCTTATCGATTTCGATTTTACGATTTATTTTATATATATAATATGTACTGTAATATATATATATATATATATATATATATATATATATATATATATATATATATATATATATATATATATATATATGTGTGTGTGTGTGTACAATCTACTGGTCACTTTTACCAGATACATATGTAATTGTAATAGCCACACTGCCGTCTTAGCTTCTCGAATTCTTCGCGCTTTTTTGGATATGCTTGTCACTACAAAGCCGTAAGATCCAACAGGTCAGGTCAGTAACGTGACCTTGTGATTATGGTGACGCGGGTTCGTTTCCCGCGACCGGGCATCACAGTCTCTTCAATTTCTTGCGCTTGGATCTTACGGCTTTGTAGTGACAAGCATATCCAAAAAAGCGCGAAAGAACTCGAGAAGTTAAGAGGGCATTGTGGCTATTACAGTTACATATACACACACACACACACTAGAAACTTTTATCCAAAACAGGGACGGAAAGATCCCCCTCGAAACCATGTCAGTGACATCTGCTATATTCCAAAGGTGGCTGTACGAAAGGTGCTGAATTATCAGACGCCCAGGTCACATTCCTTCCGTTCCACGTGTCGCTGTATCCGAGGCAACTTCTGATCAGGTGGCCAATGCTGAATCGCGCTGAGCAGTGCTGAAATCCGAAAACTATCAAGCATCACCCCTGCACTGCCTGACTCCTGCACTGAATGTCACGTTATCATGATTTTTAATACATATAATATAATGTTTGTACATATATATATAATATAATGTTTATATGTATATATATATATATATATATATATATATATATATATATATATATATATATATATATATATATATCGTGTATAAAAGAAATATTTGAATTAATTTTAAGAAAGATAAATTTGTGCCTTGACGGACAGTTCAGAGATTAGCAAAGCTCTGAGCTCAATTTACGTTGCTTAAAATACTCCCTCAGAATGAATAGTAAATGTGGAGTGATTTTGAATAACAAGAAAGAAAATAATTTAAAGAGAAAGGAAGTAGAGAGAATTTATTGTACTTGGCCAATATAGCATTAGCTATATAGGAAAGCTGTTGTGGTAAAGGATGCCAATTCACACATTAAGTGTGGAAAATCTATGATAAGCTTTCAACACAGGATTTCACTGAAAATAAAAGAAAAATTAGGGCAGTAAACGATTGCGAATGTGGCAACCTATGAATTGGTACCACAATATATAGAGGCATAGTAAAATGGGCTTTAACAAAAGAAGGTTGGGAACGCTTGTGAAAATAAAACAGGGGAATTTAGACTATGCTTAAGGTTGTATGGTTAATATAACTGGTCAAAATAACTGAAAAGAAACGCTAACAGAACAGTAATTTTATCCTCACTCACCAAGTGAGCTTGTGGATGGGGCAGATGAGTGCAGCGCAATATCATTAAGGTTTTCTTTATTCATGCTTTGAAGGGGAAGCAATGTTTACCGCCGAATGAACGCTGTTATTTAGATCTCTTTAATCATTTCTGTTTGTAAGATGTGATATTTCTTTTTATGTGGTTTTAAATTAATACTAGGCCGGACATTACGAAGCCATGGAAATTGATTGTTATTGTAATGAAATTTCGTATCTAAGCCAGACATTTTAGTAGAAGGTATCTTGAACTGGTTAAGAATGGTTGCGAGTAAACATATGACATTTTTTAATGTGTTAAGGTCATACGTTGTTTCTGTCTAATGAAGGAAATTACCGGCGCAAAATTGCAGGTGAGTGTCGCAACCTGTCGTGTAAAAAGTTTTGGCTATTTAGTGAGCTCACTCTTTTCTCCAGTTAATTGAGTGTATTTTTTCATTCTATTCTATATCGGAGCAGCTGGAAAGAAAATGCAGGTTTAGTGATATTAATGTTAAAGGCTATGATTACCCGTAGATATGATTGATATTTCGGAAGATGAAGAGGCATAAAGGGGTGGCATTATTCCACCAAGTTGATCATACGCATGACAAAAGTCGTGTGAGGTCAGCACCTGTTATCTCATAACTGGTCTCCAGGTCGGTTTAACAGGTAAGATTTTACATCTAGGTTTCAAGAATGAGATCTAAAAGATTGAGATGGTTTGGGTACATGCTGAGAAGGTCAGATGAGCTGTTGGTAGGACCAGATGAGAAAGTGGCTGAGCTACGACAACTGGAAGGCTACTAAATCATGGAGAAAGGGCATAGATGAAGAACGTGAACTAGATGGGAAAACAGTAGAAAGTGCTCACACGTCAAGCCCTTTAGAAGAAACCCCTTATGTGAAAGTACTAAGGATGTGATGTTTCTAGCCTTTTTAAACAGAAAATGAAGTGATCATTTCAGTTGGTTATAACGGGGGGTTTGCGAACGGAATTATCCAAAATTTGTGAGCTGAGTAATGTAGTTGTAATGCGTGGTTGGCTGCAAATTGGAGAACGGATTGTCAGATTTATAAAGGGATAAGAGCATACTTTGGTTTTCAAGGGCATTGGAAAAAAATTAATATCCTGCGGGCGAATTTTGAATTTGTGGCCAAGTCTTGGATTGCTCAGCCGAGTTCGCTTCCAGTTAAAATATGTTGCTTCTCTATTCTTCAAAAGTGGTGTGAGATTTTTAAAGTAATCAGAAGACTGGTGAGTGTGCCCTAATTTTTATTGATTAATTCATCTTCAAATCAGGTAAAAAGTCAGGAGTGGAGGTATGTGGCTCGCAGAAGGAATTAACGTTTAACCCGTTTTCTGAAAACCCTTGTTGACAAAAGTAATACAGGTATCAGGTTTTTGGCGCGGCCCACATATTGAAATGGAATGTGAAGGGAAGAGACAAAAAAATACGGGCGGGGCTGTCAGTACTCTGTCAAAATGTATACCTTCCTCCATAACATAAATATATTAGGAGGTTCTCAACAAGAGGATTATCTCTCTCTCTCTCTCTCTCTCTCTCTCTCTCTCTCTCTCTCTCTCTATCCAAGAACAAAAAACACTTTTAATTTCCGTGAAACTGAATATTTACAGATCGTCTAGCTCATTCTATTTTTGTGTTAATATTTTAGTTATTTCCGTTTTCCATCATCCAAAAGCCTTCGCCCTGTCATTCGCAAACTTTGACCATTAGGAAATAAGGATGGCGAAATCCTGTCATTTTTCCTTGACCCACATATTACTACGTCTGAAATTTATTTCATCTGGTTATTTATATGACAGTTCTTTTTTTTATGTGCAGCTTGACAGCGTAAAGGGAAAGCTTGATTGATTTATGGATCTTTTCTCCAGTGCTGTCAGATTTTTTCTTATGCAGAAACCCCCCTTTATAATAAATCAATATACTGGCTACGTTTCTCCGTATTCACTTCCTCGAGAACGAGGGAACAGAATACTGTAATGTCTTTAAATATTAGTTACTTTATACTTTATGGCAGTAGAGTATAAAGCTGCGTAAAATGTGCTGTAATTCTCAATAAGAAGAAAAAAAAGGGGGGGGGGGTTGCTGAGCACTATAGCTACGGAAAGATAAAGTGGTGTCTTTTATGTTTTCGACCCATTACCCTTTAATTTTGGCAGGGTAACTGCTAGTAACATTTTCATGAGCGTGGAAAAATATTTTTTCCTCACTTTTTTGTTTTATGGTTGAGATTTTTGACGCTCACTATATTGTTGTAACAGTCAGCATAAAATATTTTGCTTCGTGTGCATTTGAAATAATATGGAAAATATTGAAGGAATACACAAGAATATAAAAATATTTTTTGCCACGTTACATAATATCTACATTCATTTACACACTTATACAAAACATTTACACGTAAGTCGCGCGTGGTGTGACTTGACCTCAGCCTCCTCCTCCCTTTGTCTTCGCAGCCGAACTCGCGTTTTCCGATCCGTCTCTCTCGTTTTGCGTGCATACAAGCGCGCGATCCGTGTGTAAATGTTTTGTATGTAATATATTTGTATATATATATATATATATATATTGTTTTTTTTATTCATGTAATATTTTTTAGCTGACTGGCCTTTCTTTTGAGAAAAAAGCTATCTTAGAAGAACTTCTACTCATGAACTTCACCGTGATCTAAGTTGGATGTCTGCAAAACGTTTGATTTTTCTTTCATTATTGCCGAGTCTAATCAGGCAGGAACCTTATGATCTTCTCTAGTCCAGGATTGAGTGAATAGTAAGAAAAAGAAGAGGAAATGAGAAAGAGCTGTCTCCTGGAAGATGGAATATTGTAGGTCACGGGCAGAAACAAGCACAGAATTCCAAACCACGAACAGATTCATGTCATAATATTTTTGTATAAGTATGCATGCATCTGTGTATGTGGGAGATTTGTGTGCTTGTAAGGTATTTGTGGAATACTTTTACTTCAGTTGACTGTCGAGGAATTCTTTTTTTTCTGGAAGCCAAGCAAACCTTTTTCGTCTCTTTCACGTCGTTTGGCCGAAACATCATTTTGCATATGGAAATTGCCAATAAAGAGGCTAAAAATAGAAGCAAGTATGAAAAGAGGACGGCTTACCCAGAAATTGTTTGCTCTCTCTCTCTCTCTCTCTCTCTCTCTCTCTCTCTCTCTCTCTCTCTCTCTCTCTCTCTCTCTCTCTCTAAGACCCTCACTTTGGTTGACCACTTCAAGGAACCTGGGAGTTCACTTGCCATTTTGTTGACTTTGTGGTAACGCGGAAAGTGTTTGCGGAATTATTAGCGATTGTGGAAATGTTCAACATACTTAATTTTGGCCCTTGTTTATAAAAGCTCCCCCATCCTCTCTCTCTCTCTCTCTCTCTCTCTCTCTCTCTCTCTCTCTCTCTCTCTCACGCCATAGGTTGGTTTCTCTGCTCTCTCTCTCTCTCTCTCTCTCTCTCTCTCTCTCTCTCTCTCTCTCTCTCTCTCTCTCTCTCTCTCTCTCTCTAAGACCCTCACTTTGGTTGACCACTTCAAGGAACCTGGGAGTTCACTTGCCATTTTGTTGACTTTGTGGTAACATGGAAAGTGTTTGCGGAATTATTAGCGATTGTGGAAATGTTCAACATACTTAATTTTGGCCCTTGTTTATAAAGCTCCCCATCCTCTCCCTCCTCTCTCTCTCTCTCTCTCTCTCTCTCTCTCTCTCTCTCTCTCTCTCTCTCTCTCTCTGTAGGATACTGTAGTTTTGTGAAGTAAAAAAATAATTGCCACGCCATAGGTTGGTTTTAAGTCTTGCAAGTTTATTGAACTGTATACTATTGTTACTGCCATCTCCTCCCCCCCTCTCTCTCTCTCTCTCTCTCTCTCTCTCTCTCTCTCTCTCTCTCTCTCTCTCTCTCTCTCTCTCATATCGGTAACCTTACGGAAGTTCCACGCTGTAAGTAAAATCAGCAAGCCATAAAACTGAAACCCCTGTAATATTTGGAGACCCGGGAAATGACCATTCTCAAGCTATGTACTGTAAAAAAGGAAATATCCTGTTCAGGCTTCAGGCGACTGTACGTGTGTTCTTAAGTTATTATGGTAACATAACCTGATATCAGAAACGCTGTTGCGCTGAAATACCTAAGTAGGCAAGAAAGAAAATATAACATCTGGTAATGTCAGTGGTTTGATGATTTTGAGTTTACAGCTTGGCTGTGGTGGCTGTACTGAGCTTCCACCCGTGAATAAATTACGCCATCCTACAGTAGATACTATCACCATAGTTCTGATGATATCGAATTAAAAAAAAATATTTAATGCAACACTAGCAGTGGTAGGTTTGGTAGCTTAGAATTATTAATTAAATGGTTTCCATAGTCATTCATTACACAGATTATTATTTTAAACACTGTTATTGTTTGCGAAGAGGCAGTAAACATGTATCCTTTAAATGTACCGGGGAATAATGTTTAAGTCCATTTAACCAGCTGATAGAAAACCGGAGAAGTAATTTCATAGTAACACTTGAAGAGAGAGAATAAAATCCAAAATACAGGAGAGTAAAGCCAGGGAATGTTCTAGTAATTCACCTTTCAAATATGGAACATTTCACCGTGTTCTTAACTTTCTAACTATTATTCAAATCTGATTTTTAACACTAATAAATAAAAAAAAAATGTATCCTAAGCACTGGGACCTTTTAACTGCATTTTATCTATAGTGGCTTTTTCTGCCTATTTTTAGTCTTCGTTTTATTTATTTTTAGTATTTTTGCCTTGTGTATTTTCCTGTTTTCTAACACTATGTCCATGACATAAGATATATAATACGGCTACTTCCTGTATGTTCATGCGTGTATAGGCTCGCTCTTGCTCTCTTGCGCTGCGCACTAAAAATGTAGGTTTACGGAATAAATATTTTTTCTTGTGACACGTCTAAAGTGACAGTGATCGATGAACGTAAAAAGAAGGGATAATTCCTTGGATAAACTTGTCGAGGCATTGTGTGCTGGCTTTTTGTGTTCCGTGAAATATTCATATATTCTTATTACTAGTGACCATCTCAGTGGAATATTTTGTATATATTTTTCTCCACGACTCGCTACGGTCTGATGAATTGATCTCAACACTTTTTTAAGTTGAAATTCGTAATAAAATTGGTTTTGCTCTTATTTGGAACTAATGAGAGAAATATCCAGAAGTTTGTGCGACTTTCGACAAATGTTTGCTCGTGTGTTAAATGTCATCTAAGCCTACTAAGAAAGTTTTAATGTCTGATAAGGATTGAAAGTTTTTCAATCGAAGAATTGCAAAAGACAAAAATAAGGGGGAAATTTTGTATGAAATATATATATGTATATATATAATATATATATATGTGTGTATATATATATATGCTCTTTTTAATATATATATATATATATATATATATATATATATATATATATATATATATATATATATATATATATGTGTGTGTGTGTGTGTGTGTGTGTGTATATATATATATATATATACAGTATAAGCTATTTGAGCACATTTCCTCTCTTATGTAATTTCTATTGTTCGCAGATACTATCTTCTTATCAAGACTTTGAATCAGTCTATACTTGTTTTTCTCTTCTGGCAAGCTTCTTAGGAATAAGGAAAAATTATTCGAGATTCTTTCCTTTTATTATTTCTTTTTCTAATGATGGACCATTTCTCCACCTCTCTCGGTGGTGTCATCAGGACTGGATTATAAATTGACATACAAGGGTTTTTTTTTTACTGCAAATATGATGTCACTGGGGTGCTGAATTTCTGTTGGTCGACGGGTCTCATTCTCTCGCTGGCTGTCTGGGTGGCTTCCCGTAGAGAGATGTTGGAGTCGACCAACGTGCAGTATACAAATTTAAATATACCGAAGGGACATGTCAAGTCCTAACCCTTTACTGCACAGGTCGCACCACTACCACTCTGTGTAAGCGATTGCAAGCTCACCGCAACCTAGGGGCAATATTTCAAGACTATGTAGAAGACCATGTCCGTAATCCGACACTAGTAGCAGAAGCTGTGAGTACATATCAACTCAAGATGCCCCTTTTATATTGATGGCATTTCCCTTGACGTGAGTGATGAAGCCCACTTGCTTTGGCTTCAAGAAGCCTCCCAACGACCTTCTTTCGCGCGTTTGACTGCGTAGTTCCGCAGCAATCATAGCATACCTTACCACTTCCACTGTTTATAATTTTTCAAGCCCCTCTCTAAAGAAAAGAGACAGGAGCTAGTTCCTACAAGGTATTAATAAGTGTCACAATTGCATATGTGAAAAAAAATTTTGCCCCTTGCTCAACTTGTATTATTATCCATAAGGGATCAGATCGACTCTCAAAATTAGCGACACAGATTTCCAGAACTCCATAATAAGGATGGTCTCTTGCCAGCGAAGTGAAAGACAGAAACAAGAAAGAGCCTCTAGTCGTGTGCTGTAAGAACCAGAAGACAACAGCTTATAAATTGAAAGAAAAATGTAGACACACTGTCAGCAGAAAAGTTATCACAATGGGCAAAGAAACAAGAGTTGAACAACGCTCCCAGTTTGGAAATAGCTTAACCCAACTTTTCTTGTTCTGGTTTTTCCAAGGCGTCTCTGTCAAGCTGATCAACTATGCAACTTTTTGTCTGGTGCTACCAAAAATCGAACTGTTCCATCCATCACGTAACTCTTACCTGCTAAATGCTAGCTGATAACGCAGTGATTACAATACGCAACATAATATGAAGAAATTGAATTAGAGATTGAATATATACTGCATCAAACTGTGAACTGCGGATGAAGGCGCCAATAAAAATGCAGAAGGTACAGCACATGCCGTCTTTCTGATATCTTTCAGATATAGATAAATACACCCAGTGCTTTCCCACTACTACCTTATTCCCAGTGCCTCTAATTTCGAAAAAATGCTTTCCCCTCCATTTTTGCTTATAGTTGTATTTACTATTTGTATATACTATTTCTTGCGCGAAAACCAATAAAATGTGGAAAAGATAATTATCATTAGTAAGGTATGCTGCGATTTTTTATGATCGTAAATATAATGTGTAGATATATTTATTATTATATATATATATATATATATATATATATATATATATATATATATATATATAATATATTATCGTAGACATTTAGTTAGGTAATTTCGATAATCTAGGCTTTTGAGGAAAGACTTCCTCCGGAGAATGATGTCAGTATCACGAATATTAAGTAACTTATCTATATTAACAAAAAAAAAAAACCTGTGGTAGTAGAGGAAATGTCATATTTACTTTGACATAAAGAAGGTCAAAGCAGTATAGGAAAATGCTGTAGATCCTTAAGGACATGAATCGGAAATAGAGAGATGCACGCTCTACAGAGGGATTTTCCATATACTGGGACAGAAATCCCTTAAGCTAGACATGCTGGGGATTCCACTTGAGGGATGCGAGATCATAAGGATGTTGGTGAGGTAAAGAAAAGCATACCTCTTTCTTCTTCTTCTTCTTCTTCTTCTTCTTCTTCTTCTTCTTCTTCTTCTTCTTCTTTACCGGTGCCCACTTACGTCTGGGAGTTTCTCTTTACCTTCTGCTGAGACTAAGCTTGGATAAAAGAGGGTTTAACTGTAGCAATTATCGTGTCTGGTTTGAAAAAAAAAATGTTTAATGAAAGATCATAACAGGTTTTACTTGGGTCTGATGGCTGTAAAGAGTCACAATAAGCCCCGAGAGAACACTAGCGAGGAGTAGCGCATGTCTCCTGATACATATTTTTGGCTGGTTTTGAGGGATTTTCGCCTTGTCAATTATAACATTATTATTAGCTGAGCGAATCGGCTTGTTTTCTTTATCGGAACCACTCTGATTGGTGTTTTAATGATGTAATGAAATATCTGTGTTTGTATGGTCCAACAGTTTGATGGTCTTCCGACCCAATTTTCTTAGGATACAGTGAAGGAAACTAATTGATATGCAAATAAAAGTTGAAAGACCTGATGTGAATAATTTTGATAGCATGTGTTAATGGCCTTTGTTTATGTCGCTTTGGTTAAATGAATCAGTACCGTAAATAGCAGCCGTAATTTCCGGCTCATTCACAGAGAATTGACTACACGAAACCTGCGAGGACGGTTGAAGGGATAGTTTTAAAGTTTCTGTAACGCCCGGTCCGTGTTCGAACCCTGATCAAGTATTGTTTATATAGTCGTATTCTTATCTGATAGACTGTGCCTCACTTTCCACGTTAATGAGTGAGCTGTCTCATGTAAATGATTTAATGCCTCGTTATGTAGAGCTCAGTAGAGTAAAGCTTATCTTATACACTAGAAGGCCGACAGAATAAAAACTCCTTACCTGTACTTGTTCAAGCGTGAAAGAAACAGATGATAATAATACTTTTTATCTGGAAGTAGGCTAATCAAAATTAATGTAAGCCTCTCTTCTACAAAGGGAGAAGGTTGTAAGAGTCAGGGAAAGCAGGACGAGGAGAAATTTGTTCTAGGTTGAAGGTCGAGTGAACAAAGCAGGCGGTCGCCAAACGAATTTCTGCTTGTGGCCACCTGGTGAGTGTTGCTTAGCATACCGTTAGCTTAACAAAAAATATAGTTATTCTTGTCGGAATAAAATATGAATTTAACGAAATACACTAGCCCTATCTAGATTATTATAGATTTTCCAAGTATTTCATTTTTTATCCGGTTATGGAAACTTTAAATAAAAACTGAGTCACAGCCTTTGTGGAATTTATCTTAATGCGATCTTGACTTTACCCCCTAATCGTAAAAAGGTGACATTCCGCGTAAATGTTTCCCAGTAATTTTATGCAGCTGCAAATTAATTCACTCTTTTACTCATGAAGCTGTAATACGTATCCTGAAATTACTGTACCTCTCGGTTTTTCATACCAATGAATATCAAGTGACCAGAAAATATGGAGCGTTGATTTTTTTCTCATTACTCTGAAAAGTGTTAATTTTGTGAATAATAAATTTCATTAATTCTTATATATCTTGAGATTCATCTAGTATTCCATAGACGTATGTTCTGCTTCAAGATTGCTATGGGCCTAGAACAAAAATAGCACATGACTTTGTACTATCAATATTAATACAAGTACATCTATAAGGTAACTTTCAAGTAAAATCTATATGCTTATTTCTTTTGTGCTTGAAAATAACTTTATGTTAACAATTATGGGTAAATAAATCTTGAATAGTGCGACAATTAAATTTGAGGAAACTGGTACTGGAAGATCACTTTTAAAATTGATCATACCTAAACAGCGTTGATAAATGTGACAAGAATTACTGAAGCTTTTTTTTTTAACTTTGAAGTTTTGAAATTATTTTATTTTGGTTTATTACCTTTTATACAATCCATTGTAGTAATTTCAATAATAGATGGGTATTTAAGTTCACTGCAACTCTGTGATCGGTTTTACAAGTGTAGAATGTTTGCTTAAATGTTAATTAAACTGTCTTTATTACAACGGACTCCTGAATTTCTGATAGAGGTACTTTAGAAAAAGTCATTTGACGTGGATTTGAACACCTGTCGAGACAAAGCGAACAAAGAACTTCCCATTTAATAGGAATCTGTTTGATCTTGAATGGATATGATGGAACGAACATTTCATAGGGAGGGCAGTCGAAAAGTTTTGAACCGTTGAAGATTATTAATGTCATTTACGACCTTTCTGTGTCGTAAGTTACTTTGTTTCCAACAATACATAGTAACTACGGTTCTACATTTTTCACTGGACGCTAGGTTTTAAGAACGAAATTGGCATGCAGTTAGGTGCTATGAAGGTAAAAAATGAATAATTCATGCACTTAAATGACTAAAGAACACAAGGAGAAAATAAAATGAGAGAAGAGGAGTGAGGGAAAGGTCAAACTCTGTGGCTATTTTCTTGGCTACTCATGGGTGCCCTTTCCTGAATTAGATGTGTCACCTGCAGTGACCCAGCTGCCATAAATAGATGAAGATAGTCCTGTCCACTAATCATAATTGAAAAGCTAGATTTGTTGAGCTCTCCCCACGTAGAATTTTTTTTTTTTTTTTTTTTGCAAGTCAGGTTGTCTGTTCTGAATAAAATAAACAATGCTCTTGCAGAGGTGGGACGGGATAGAAATAAAGCTTGCTCACACTGATCAGTGCAAGGGTTTTGAATGTTAAACCGACTCGGTCTCTTTTTCTCATTTTACCATTCCCATGATGACTAGAAACTTTCTTTCGGTACTTGATCCGTACCAAATATTTTATTGACTCCTCACTCACGGAATAAGTTGCTAATTAACCTAGACAACTATTTCGGGGTAATTTTTCTTTTTATATGCATTGGTGATAGCCTCGAAAGGGGTTTGTTTCATGACTGTCCCCAGGTTACTCCCGGTTGTTGAAAAGAAATAGCAAATGGTATTGTCGCTGCTGCGAAAATGAAGGCAGTAAGCATGTTCTTTTAATTGTTCTTCAACATAGCTGGGACATGGCGCCTTTGTGCAAAATCAACCTAAAGTTCACTGTACAGTAATTGGAAATTGTAACCTATTTATTTTCTTACAAAGGATAAAGCAGAAATGAATTCAAGGTACGTTAATTGTAGTCTCATGAGGGAGCAAGCGTAGGGATTTGTTTTTCAAAGATGCTTTTCTTTTCACATTGCTTGTACTGTAGTTAGTAAATGCACTTTTATATTTCATTATAGGGCGTAATAACTATTACGTGCAAGATAAAACGCCAAATATTATTGCAGATGTGTAAATCAGAAATTACTTACGCAGTTGGTATGACAGAACATCTCTCTCTCTCTCTCTCTCTCTCTCTCTCTCTCTCTCTCTCTCTCTCTCTCTCTCTCTCTCTCTCTCTCGTTTTTTTTTTTTTTTTTGGGGTGAATGCGTTTTTATTTCTCAAGGGACCCGATTATTTGATCTGTGCATTTTCTTTCTTTATTTTTCATTTAAGTTACCGCAGTTCTGAGACCAAATAACTTGAAATCGTAGAGTGAGTGTCCATTTAACAATCTTTTTTATATAATTGTTGAATGTGATGAATATTGCAAGAAGCATTTTGTGTATCTGCGAGGTATAATACTTTTTTATAATATAACTGCTAACTGGCCATAAATACTCAAAAAGAATAAATCAGCAAAGAAATGTGACTAAGGAACCCTTGTATAGATTATGGTTGAATACGGAAAGCATTGTGTTAGAAACCACGATGATGAACGTGCATTGTTTTCTGTCTTGAAACGACAAAAGACATTTTGTCAGCTGCACAAAACGAGACGACAAAGTACTGTACCTTCACCTTCCCCCGAACTCATTCTTCAGAGGTACCTGGCCTCGCCGAGGTATTTGTTGTCAGCGCTCCCTTCTCGGACGATGGTGTTTTCTCAAGGGATGGGTTAACGGGGGATTTTTATTATGTAAACAGTGGTCCATTAGGAAAGGATTTTGGTGATGTTTATTACTATTATTGACCTGCTCTCTCTCTCTCTCTCTCTCTCTCTCTCTCTCTCTCTCTCTCTCTCTCTCTCTCTCTCTCATATCAACAAATTTTGTAATTTGCTTGGAAATATTATAAGTTTTGTAAAGATGTTGGTGTCCTTTTTTCAGTGTTTTAGTTCTTTGTTAAAAAGAAAGGAAAAAGCTGCAATTATTATGAGTCTTGAATGCTGGAAAAAAGTTAAGTATACCTTAGTTTAACCAGATCACTAAGCTGATTAACAGCTCTCCTAGGACTGGCCCGAAGGATTAGACTTATTTTACGTGGCTAAGAACCAATTGGTTACCTAGCAACGGGACCTACAGCTTATTGTGGAATCCGAATCACGTTATACCGAGAAATGAATTTCTATCACCAGAAATAAATTCCTCTAATTCTTCATTGGCCGGCCGGAGATTCGAACGCGGGCCCAGCAGAGTGCTAGCCGAAAACTATACCGACCCGTCCAACGAGGAACTTTTGAATGTTGGAACGAGTGTTTAAAAGACTAAATTATGAAATTGAATTGTTGATAGCCGATAACGTTCCGTGTTTCGACTCTGGAAATCTGAGCCATTTTCCATGAAGGCATTGCAAGCGTGGCATAACCCAATGCAAAACCCCACTTGAAACAGAACATGAACCCTGCAGTTGCATCACATTTTTGAAAAGCCGCAAGGAACGTAGAGAAAAATAAAGTTTCCCAATTGTGGACTGCTGCACTCCACTTTCAGGGCACTTTGGAATACTTGTTCTGGTGGACAGTAGTAATAATGCGACCATATCGTGAGAAGAGCAAAGTAAAGTGGTCTTTTCGTGGGTTGTAGTTACAACAACGTCAGAGGCTTCGTAATAATGGTTGTGGCCTCCTCTTTCTCGGTAAAATGAACGAAACTGACTGTCTTCCTTGACTAATATTTCGCCTTTCCGAAACTCTCTCGAACTCCCATTAGAAAGCCATTTTCCCTTTTCCTGTTATACAACCGCAGAGGAACTAGATAAATGGCCCTGGGGCCTGTTAATAGCACTGCGCCTACTCTCTCTCTCTCTCTCTCTCTCTCTCTCTCTCTCTCTCTCTCTCTCTCTCTCTCTCTCTCTCTCCAGAAAGTCAATGAGGATAAGAGTCAGATGGCGCGTATCCTTTTTGTGTACTTTACATTACAGTTAGGTTCAGGTTTTGTTTTTTGTTATGAATCAATATTAGCTAAGAGATGAACCGATATTTCACCACAATTTCGACAAGAGCGTTGGGTAGGCAAAAGAGGCTGACCCAGCGGAAAGCCATTTTCGGATGTGGCCGGCATGTTTCTCCCGAAAGTGACCATTTACTGAAGGTTTATGAAATACTGTGAAAAAGATAAATCCCTCTCCTGGTTTGCTACGTTGTAGAGTAATGCGAAATTTCCAGTTCCTTTCTTCCATATACCTTTCCTCCTTTTCTAGGTTTCTGTGCAAGACCAAATTTCAACTCTTCTGGAGCTCTCCTGTTTGTTTCCAGTTCAGCATATTCGGATTAATGTGTTTGATAACATTTTTTTTTTCAAATGAATTAATACGTAACTTCTGTTATGATGCCCTCCATGATCATATGTTCGCCAGTTTTTAATCTGGCCTGAGAAAGTCATGATTCTTTTAAAAGTAAATAATTTGTTCACATATAATATCCACTGTTTATACTCTCTCTCTCTCTCTCTCTCTCTCTCTCTCTCTCTCTCTCTCTCTCTCTCTCTCTCTCTGGAAGAGAGAGATGTAAGCATAGTGACCAGCAGAGATTTTCACTTGCGTTCCTTAGCGGTGTAGCTCCTGAAGTACATATGAAAGCTATGCCAGAAATTCGTCGAGAGAGAGAGAGAGAGAGAGAGAGAGAGAGAGAGAGAGAGAGAGAGAGAGAGAGAGTGCTCTACCACCTTGAAGAATTTCAACAATATACCCACTTGCGAGTTTCAGGTGTCTAATGCAACTTTTCACACTTTTATGATTATAGATCTTTTCCAGCTTTCATTGACATGGATTTGTAGAAAATAGTTTCATGGAGCCTACTTGTGATATCAGGTATTGCACTGTAGATATGAACTTGCATTCTTATATTCCTATAAATATAAATCTTCTCACTGTTATATTCCTATAAATGTAAATCTTCTCACTGTTATATTCCTATTAATATAAATCTTCTCACTCTTATATTCCTATAAATATAAATCTTCTCTATTCATTCGGTTTTAGTTCACTTAATTCCATTTTTTCATTATTTTTCGTTAATGACTCTCCATAGTAATAACTAAATGTGTAATGGTTAAAGCGGACATTCTCTCGTGGTCGTGATGAGTAAAAGCCTGAGAAACATTCAAGGCATTTCACCGTTTAGACTAAAATTATTGAAATGTTATTCAATAATTCGCATAATGTTTTCCATTATTAGTCAAAAGAAATATTCTTAGCCTCTTGATATTTAGCTTCTCACAAAGAAGATATTTGGAAATCAGAGTCAGAGAGAGAGAGGGAGAGAGAGAGGCGGTCATTACAAGTTTAGCCAGATCGTATTAAGAATAACGTAATAATTTATATGTATAATCTCAGAATGATTTAAGAATTCCTTTAAATGTTATTCCAGCATTTGTACCTTTCAAAAGATTTTAGCTTAAAGATTCCTTAAATATTACTCCAGCATTTTTACCCTTGAAAATATGTAGAAAGTCAGGGAACTGTGGGTTGGTAAATATATACTGTAGTAATATTGAGGTAAAGATCGGCGGCTTGCTCACCGTAATCATTTATAATAAATATTTTAGGTATCAATTTAGCAATTTTGTAAGATGTTTTGTGGCCTCTGCCACTGTCACTGTATTCTTAAGGCTTTATATGCATAAGTATCATTAAAACGGAGAATCACAAATTCTTATTGGGTCGTATTATACATTAAATATATATTTAGTTTCCACAGGATTTCTTATGTTATTTAATGTTTAAATGAAAGGTAATTAGGTTTTCTTAAGATTAAAAATAATTATGATGTGAGGTCTCGTATTTCTATCCAACGTTAGATCTTTGCGATGCTCTAAAAGTGATTAAAACTTTGTAAATCTACCATTCTTAACGAAACAGAAGTTTGAATATTAGCATAATTTGCTCGTTAATATAGGAGCCTTTAATATATTCTCTCTTTAAACAACCAGTTTATTCTCAAGACGCAATAATTCCTGTTTTTTTCAAGTTGGCAATTAAATCCTTGGGGGAATAAACCCCTAACGAGGACTCTTTATTTTCCTGTTTATCCCAGATCAGTTCTTTGCGGCCTGTCGCTTCATTATCTTTGCTGCTCTTTCCCTGTTTACCCTTTCGTCTCATATCAGCGTTGCTCTTGGTTTTGCAGACTTGTTATTGACTTATCCTTTTTTTGTCACAAGTATTATGTAATATAGCGAATATTTTTAGGTTTATGTCATGAATATAACTGCATAACAATAAAACAACAAATAACAACTGCAGACGTTAATAATAATAATAATAATAATAATAATAATAATAATAATAATAATAATAATAATAGTTTCCTATATCATGCTGTGTCATCCTTTCTGCACCGCTTTGCGTGGTATCTTCCATGTAAATGTTTGCTCTGCCGTAAGATTCCATCAAGACTGAAACCGCTTGTGAATTACCCAGAGGAAACCTGCTTGCAATATTGTGTTGGGGGATTGCTTTAAATGCATTTCCGTGTCATCCGCTCCATCATACGAGTTTGGTTAGGTAGGCGGCCATCACGTTCACTTGCGTCTTCCTCTCGCTAGTGGGATTTCTTTGCTGAGAGAGAGAGAGAGAGAGAGAGAGAGAGAGAGAGAGAGAGAGAGAGACTCATTTTAAATGATGTAAAGCTTCTTACCTGAGGATTTCTTGATCTAGCATTGA
>NC_089760.1:15930000-15937500 GCF_040412425.1 Macrobrachium rosenbergii | reverse complement strand
TCATGTTTTAAACCAACGACAGTTCTTCGTTGGGAGTGTCGGTAGAGTTGTGGGCTAGCACTCGCTAGGCCCGATTTCGAGTCTCCGGCCGGCTAATGAAGAATTACAGGGATGTATTTCTGGTGATAGAAATTCATTTCTCGCTATAATGTGGTTCGGATTCCACAATAAGCTGTAGGTCCCGGTGCTGAGTAACCAATTGGTTCTTAGCCACGTAAAATAAGTCTAATCCTTCGGGCCAGCCCTAGGAGACCTGTTAATCAGCTCAGTGGTCCGGTAAAACTAAGGTATACTTAACTTTTTTTTAAACCAACGACGAGAGGTATTTTGTTTGTCTGCTGTAAGCCCTTGTTCCAACGGAGAACTTCAATAGTGCCTTTAGCACCTGCACTCCAGGAAGGGTTGCCAGATGAACGCAGCAGCTCATGGCCAAAATTTAAATAAAATATAGCCGAAAATGTCCACTTTGGAAAAGTATTTGGTCAAAATTATGGCCAAGATATAAAATTATTGAATTGTGTGAATTAATATACCAACAATTAACTGCATAAATTATGCCTATATATTCGATTACATGTCATGAAAAATACTTTAAATTAAACTTAAAATACTTACAGGGAAACTCACCTGTTAAATTGACAGCATTTCTCAAGGTGTTGAATATCTTGTTCTTTTTCTGCAGTCGGAGTCGTAAAGGGTTTTGCTGTTGTGCATTTGTAGCGTTTCGGGGGTACATTTAATAGCCAAACTGATTTTTCATGGCCGCAGAGTTCAAAAAATGGCCAAATTTAAAGAATTTGGCCATGAAATGGCCAATCTGGCAACCCTGACTCCAAGAATTGTGCAGCTTCTTACTTTGCAGAGCATCGTCAGCCACTTTGTATCGAGAGGCTAAGTTGTTTCACTGTTCGGCATTAAAGGATCTTTCAGTTCTTTTGGTTAAACTGTGGGATGGTCTTGTTTGTTGAGTTATTGTTGCTGGTGAAATAGTCTTTTTTTTTTTACCTGCGCTTATTTTTATTTCTTTATATATATCTTCTGTTTTTTATGTGTTTATGTTTTCTGCTCATTCACTTACCAGTTATTGTTATATATTTGTTATTTTCTTCTTTAATTTTTCCATATTTATGAATTTGTATTGTACTGTAGTTTGTGGAAGATTAATTTGCATGCTAGTAGCCTTTTAGGATTATTCCATCTGAATGTTGGTTCATATTGAACAATTAATTAAATATATCCTCTCTCTCTCTCTCTCTCTCTCTCTCTCTCTCTCTCTCTCTCTCTCTCTCTCTCTCTCTCTCTCTCTCTCTAGTAGGTCCTTGCAAAGGTTACTGTTATTATCATCATGAGTATGCTGTTTGCTCATAGTATATGAATGTTAAATATGACCAATTTTTAAAGTCTTTTTCCGTAGCCTTTAGTATCCGTTAGGTATCATAATTTTTCCGTTATCGAGAAGAAACTGTTATCATATTTTTTTATATATTTGATCTTGCTTTTGCCCCGCCAGGTTTCCTCATTAAAAACTTCCATCTCCACATGCCAGTTATACTCTGAACAAGTTCCACTTTCACTTGCCATTTATAATTTTTATAGAACTTTTAAATCCGTTTTCCAGTCAAGATTTATAGATTTTCCCTTTCCTCATCCCGGCTATATTTTTGGCAGATATGCCACTGTCTGCATGCCAGTAGTGGTTTGGAAAGATTTCTTTTCAAACGCTAGTTAAAGTCTCAAGAAATTCCCCTCTTTGCGTGTCAGTTACTTTCTTGTGAAAATTCCATTTCCTCATGGCAGTTATGGTGGGAGAATTCGGAAAATATATGCAAAACGCATCGTTCACGTGTAATAGTTGAATATAATACAGATATACATTGACAGAAATAAAACGGATAGGAAAGAGAACGAATGTAGGAAAACAGTTTACGCCATTTAGATCAGTGAAATAGTCTTAGTTTATTGGTAATTGACATTTGACAGAAACAGTTCTATGAAAGTCAGAGAGAGAGTGTGTGTGAGTTTTATTTGAATTAGGCCCGCTGAGAATATTTTGATAAAAAAAAATCCCGAGTGAATTCGAAATAAAAGTTCTGGAAAAAATGTTGCATTTCAAATGTTGCAGGATCATATGAAGTGACGGGAACTTTAGATTCAAATGTTCATTTATTTGTTCTTGTTGTTACTGCAACATTTTGCTATTACTTTTGTACATGAAGTCTGCGTATTTACATCAAGTTATTGTAGCTTTTTTTTGTGTATGTTCAATTCTGCATTTGTGTTTTGTTAGTGTGCATGTATGATTCCTTTTGGCCCTGTGTGCTCGTTCTGTATGTGCGCAATTCGGTAATAATGGTAATAGTATTTTTGATGAAGCTTCGGTACCCAATCTGGCATCGCTTGACATGGTATCTTCCGTGTCAGGGTTTTCTCTGCCTTAAGTTTCCATCAAGACTGAAACTTCTTGCCAACTAGCCAGAGGATAAGAGCTTGCAATATGGAGTCAGGGTATATGCTTTAAATGCGTTTACGTGCCATCCGTTCCATCATATGAACCCATTTAGGGAGCCTTCACCCACCCGGTAGTAGGAGAGAGAGAGAGAGAGAGAGAGAGAGAGAGAGAGAGAGAGAGAGAGAGAGTGGATAAGTGGATAAGAGGGAGTTTTACCTTTAGGCAATAGTTTTTACTCCGTCTCTCACTCACACAAAAAACAGACACACACATATATAGGTATCTTTGTATGTATATATATATATACAGTATATATATATATATATATATATATATATATATATATATATATATATATATATATATACTGTATATATATATATATATACAGTATATATATATATATATATATATATATATATATATATATATATATATGTGTGTGTGTGTGTATATATATATATATACACGCACTCACTTTTAAAATATACAGCAATATAACAAGGATACATAGTTTTTTCACATTAACTGAAATATGAAAACTGAGCTTCTGCCCACTTTTGTGGGATTCCTGAAAAAGACTACTTTTGGTGCTGCACACACACACACACACATACAAATTGTGTGTGTGTATATATATATATATATATATATATATATATATATATATATATATATATATATATATATATATACATACATACATACATACATACATACATACATACATACACACACACATATAAATACACTAGCTGACCAACCCAGCGCTGCAAGGGAAAACTCTGAAGAACTCAGAAAAAGTTTCCTGCACCTCCTTGTACTGATTGCCCCTTTTATCCATATATTATTGTGCTGGTTGTCCCTTTATCCAGAAATTACTGTACTAACTGCCCCTTATATCCAAATATTATTGTACTGACTGTCCCATTTATCCAGATATTACTGTGGTGACTGTCCCTTTTATCCAGAAATTACTGTGGTGACTGTCCCTTTTATCCAGATGTTACTGTGCTGACTGTCCATATTATCCAGATATTACTGTGCTGACTGTCCCATTTGCCCAGGTATTACTGTGCTGACTGTCCTTTTTATCCAGGTATAACTGTGCTGACTGTCCATATTATCCAGATACTACTGTGGTGACTGTCCCATTTATTCAGGTATTACTGTACTGTCTGTCCCTTTTACCCAAGAATTACTGTGCTGTTGTCCCTTTTATCCAGGTATTACTGTGCTGACTGTCCAGATATTACTGTGCTGACTGTCCAGATATTACTGTGCTGACTGTCCCATTTATCCAGGTACTACTGTGGTGGCTGCCTCATTTATCCAGGTATTATTGTGCTGACTGTCCCTTTTATCCAGGTGGTATTTCTTTGGTAACTGTGCCATTTATCCAGGTATTACTGTACTGTCTGTCCCTTTTATCCAAGTATTACTGTGCTGACTGTCCCTTTTATCCAGGTATTACTATGGTGGCTATCTAAACCTTGATACAGAGTTATTAATCACAGGAAAGTAATGCTAACTTTGATGCAGAATTATTAACCACAGGAAGAAAAAACATTTTCAGTAATATATTTCTATGGTATCGAGTACATAAAATGAGGTATGATAAACCCATAGAGTTATTTACACATGAAATAATGTATGATAAACCCGTAGAGCTTACATACCACATAAGTTACAAAGGGAAGTTGGGTCAATTGATGGCCACGTGGCAAATTGTGTCCAGATCGGTCAAGCGGTTCAGATTTCTGTTGCGCACAAACTTACAAATATACAAACATACATACAAACATTCACCGTCATATATAAGATATATATATGATAATTTTAATATCTTCATGCGTGTTTGAGTACACTTTTCTATTAAACCATTTTTATGCAAGGTAGACTTATCTTCTTGAAATTATAGGACGATAAAATCTCTTCACATAGTACTTTAAAATTCGAATTGCATGCATTGACTCCGGGCAATCCCCATAAACGTAATTATTTCTCGCTTCAGGGTAAAAACAACAATATATGTTAGTAACTGACAAGCAGCGTTTGATCGATGGTGTGAATGCTGTTAGTGAGCGGTAAACGTGACGAAGGCTGACAGGAGAGTTATTGAGATTGGAAGGGTGCTGACAGCTCTTGCTATAGTTAGGGCATTCTCCTCCCCCCTCCCCCTCTCTCTCTCTCTCTCTCTCTCTCTCTCTCTCTCTCTCTCTCTCTCTCTCTCTCTCTCATACACACACACAAAACAATGCTGGATTTTAAAGTCGGTCAGAAGCAGGTTAATGATATAAAACTTTTACATAATGCGAAAGTGATTTAGAGCTGATTTATTTTACTCTTTATAAAATGTTCGAGTCACTGAAAATTTAACTATTTATTACGCATGATAAGCATATTTATGGATAGATGAATGAGTGCATTCAAATATGCGAAATGCATACAAACTGTTTTTGCTGCTAAAATTATATGTAGGGCGGCATACGAGCAAAATTACCGAGGTAAAAACGTATTTACAGGATAATTATCTGAGTAGCTTGTTTATCCTTTGGTGAAAGGAAATCGGGACACTGGCGTATTGAACCATGATTTTTACTGATCTTTGGGGCTGTCTGGTGAGAGGGGTCGCTGAATTATTAGCTTTAGCATATAGAATATGTCTGTGGATATCATCATCAACAAGATTTAACTTCCAGTGCACGCCAGAAAAGTTAATGTAGTTTGATTGGTTGGTAATGGCAGGTTCCAAAATCTTTCTTTTGTTTCGGCTGCTTTGTGAAAAACGTCTAGGTCTCGCTCTGTTAATGCTCTGACCCTAATCTTATATATACGACAATTCCCGAGCTCTCCTATTTTATCTTACTAGGCGATTTTGTTTGGATTACCTGAAGAAGAGAGCTGCTGGTTTCGCTTGCATAATTGTTATTACAATTTTTTTTTAATATTAATGGAAAAAGGCATCAGTAGTTTTGAATGATAGAGAATAAAGAGGTCAGCAGATTTCAGATGATCATTGAACCTTATGATGTTTGTTAGTTGTTTGTCGGACTTCTTTGGCTCATGATATCGCCATGTCGATGATTTGTAGATTGTGCATTAGTATACAGTATATTATTTGGGTGAGATGTTGCCTTATGGCCTCAAATTCTCTTTCTTGATACCCATGAGAACATAGCTAAACCTCTATAGAAAAAGACTGTTGGCTCCCATAATTTTATTGAGAAACATCGTTGAAATATGATTTTAAAAAATCGACATTTTTTTTTTTCAATTTTTGTGTTGCGATGAAACAGACAAAAATGAATCGTAAGTCCAGTACGCATGGCGATCACTTCTGGGCACCAGATAATTTTCACTTCGCCAGTTATTTGCCATCTTTGCGGGAAATGGTTTTTCACCTAATGGGTGTAGACTTTAGATTTACCTACATTTTGGTGTTCTAAAACCGCTCGACACTACGTCATAAAGTAAAGAATGAAAAAGCATTTTTTACAATATCTTCGACAGAATACGCGTGTGATTTAATCGTTTGCTGATACCTTCATTTTAGTGTGGTACAAACAGATGAAACCAGCGGTCTCCAAAGTGCTCGATATAACTAGGGTCGACCAGTGGCCGGAGATGAAAAGGGGGATCGATACACGACTGGAGAGTCGACTGAGCTTTTTGGGCCAAATGCTGATGATCATTTAGGAAATGAAAATACAGGAGATAATATGACAGAAGACAACTTCAGATTTAAGTTTATGATTTCCATATAGTCTTCTGCCATTTTGTTCTGTATATCATTTACTAATAAAGATCTTAACATAGCTACGATAATTACAGTTAGCGGAAATTAAAAGACACTGCGCAGGTATATCTCTTGCTTTTAAATGCAGGAAGTGACACATTATATTGACTCTTATTATGTTCTGTTATTTAAAATGCAGTGTTTGATAATTGTCTTATTATTCGTTATCAGCTTTGTAACCCTGTAACCTTCTGCCGTATTTTAGGAGCTCCATTTTGAATCTAGGTTACACGAACAATATCCTAGGTAGCCTGGTCTCGCCAGAGTATTTCCCACACCTTCAAATGAAGAAAGTGTATTGTTGTCTTTATTTATGTATTCTTTGTGTGGTACCTGCCTGCGGTATTAAAGATCAGTGATTCCTTAAAGGTTTCGTTGGTCTAGAAAGTTTTGTGGTCTTGGAATAGATAAAGAAGAAACTTTCTTAATGTGTTATATACTGTAATTTTGACATGATGACACTGCAAAAGGAGGTTTGATTTGTATTGTAGCACTTTCACGTAGATTAAATTGTTTGCATTGCAGATATATGAAAGTATGTAAAATGACCATTTTCCGGTATCCACGAAAACAATGTAAGAAAAGGCCACTATCTTTTGTTACAACAGTACGAAACCATTTGTAAGTTGGATAATTACTCTTACTACCAGCTGTGATAAATATTCAGTAACACTATGGAGAACTCATCAGTCGTAATCAAGGTATTCTGAACTCAATTCCTAGTAAAAAAAAACATTGATAGAAAGAGGAAATGCCCCTCACTCACTATTTCTGTTTTTTCTCTTTCTCAAAAATAACGATTGAAATGAAAGAGCGTCTCGTCCACACGTCGAGCCTGTGAATGTATACGATAGATGAATAATGACGGCAGGGGACAATGCATTGGAAGGGGATACACGGCGTTCTTGTTGTTTTTGTTATTTTTTGTGACGACAAGCACATCGCAGGCTTGATTTTGTTTGGAACCCGTTGAAGTTAGGCAAGTTACTGATTGTTTTCCAATGCATGTATTGGGACGGCAATGGGATGTGAACACAAGAGAAACATTTAGCCAAGGAGGGTCTCGAGAAAAGCGATATAATCCGGTTTCTCGAAAAAGTAATGATTTTCCGCCAAGCTGTGAATTATGGGCGTGTCTGTTGGTTGACTGTACTAGGTAGGAGTCTTATGTGGGAAAGGACATAGCGCAAATAGTCTCATCCTTAAATACTGTTTCAGAGACGAGGAGCAGTTGATATATATATATACATAT
>NC_089760.1:15912500-15925000 GCF_040412425.1 Macrobrachium rosenbergii | reverse complement strand
TTCAACAAATTGGTTTGCTCATATTTGGATTTTGTGTGTGTGTGTGCGTTAAAACAAGGCAGATAAATGTAACTACTAATATAGCCTGTTCAATAACAAGCTACAATCTTCAACCACCCCAATGGATAGTTTTGGAGCAGTCACAAATGTTATACAATGCGGGGATTAAATGTTTCATCCAACCGGGTATCTTGCAGGTTGAAATTATTACAGTAATTTTATGTTTAAGCTTTTTGCCATTATTAATTACTACAATAATAATTAATTGTTAACTTAGAAAATTATTAATTTTCTCGTATATTTTTTAAACTGGAAGTATCACGCTTTTTGTTTGTAGTGCAAATCTACTTAATATCACAAAAATTTGTATTATCAACTAAACTAGGAAATTTAATACATTTTTTATCATTGCCTTTGCTTGTGAGCTGGCTCACTTTTGATCAACTTCACTCTTGACGTCCCATGGGAGTTATTCACCTTTCAGGTGCAGTGGGCTGAGGCTCATTATCACTTTCTTAAATCTGATAATTATACAGAAGCTACTGAAGAGCAGAGCTATATTCGTTTCGATGAGAAATTTGTAATATATTATCATTATAGCCTTTTTCATCAGGGATTTGCCAATGAATTCAAAATAAACATTTGTTAAAAATATTAGATACCTGTTGAAAACTACATGTACTGGTACTTAAGTACATTGTTAAGTACGTGGACTTGGACTTAAATGCTATGCAGATCTTCTGTACTTGTGCTTGTCCACAAGTACTGGCGTACTGGCACATGTACTTGAACCCATCCCTGATATATATATATATATATATATATATATATATATATATATATATATATATATATATATATATATATATATATATATATATATATATATATATATATATATATATATACATATATACACAGATACATACAGGCATACAGTAAATACACAGTTACACACTCTAGACGTATGCCCATAATTACTGAGGCTGAAACGTAGCCACTATGTATCGGAGAGGTTTTCTTAATGAAGGCATATTCAACTGTATTAAACACTCTTAGATTCCTCATTGAAATTTATAGCTCAGTTAATTAAAACTTTTGGTTTAAAGACAGTCACTTAGCAGACTCTAATGCAAATCAGCATTATTATTTTGAAGAGTTGCAGAAATGACCATTCTGCTACTGCTGGGTGCAATCGTTTGGGACGAGCAGATAAGCTTTAACTTATAAACACACACACACACACACACTATATATATATATATATATATATATATATATATATATATATATATATATATATATATATATATATATATGTGTGTGTGTGTGTGTGTGTATGAATGGGGAGCTGGGGATTTGGTACGATACATGTGCACATGCGCTACCGGGGTCTAAGCGATGTCAGGCAGGGCAGCCGATCGAGGCTACGGTCTACCCCAACGCCAAATCAAAGTCATTCAAAAGAAGGCATCGTGCTTACCCCATATAAAAAATGGGAAAAGGCACGTTAAACGAAGAAGAAGTATGTATGTATGTATGTGTGTATGTAGTTATATATACACATATACTGATACGTAGGTGTATTATATATATCATATATATAAACAAAACATATATATGTATATATGTTTTGTATTATGTACACGCTAACAATTCTTTATGTTTACTAGTCTGTGGATTAAATCAGTTTTGGTTTCTGAATGAGAAGTTTGTCTATGTTTCTTTTTTATTACGTAATGACAGTCTTGTCTTTCGAAAAAAATTATGTTGGGAATACAGGAAAAGAAAATTAATTCCTTATTCTTAGGTTCATGGTGTTTGAGATAAGGAGACTATGAATTTTCATGGGAATATAGTAGCTGCGTATAACTAGGCAGTTCTTGAGAGCATTGGCCAAATCAGTAATCTATAGAATAAGTAGAAAAGTGTGATCTTCCGTCGGTATTCGGAGTGATTTCTAAAAGAACCGATTCATGGATAAAGTTGGATACTTCTGAGTGCTATGTATATTTATTAAGGTATATTTATATGTCGCCACACGCCTTTTCCTCCTTTATAAGGGGTGTCGTCAGAAAGATATAGCTTTACAGGCCTCGGCAAGTCTTTCGGAACGAGGTTGCTTGCCCCATGCCCTGCTTCTTGACCACACCTGTCGCTGGTGTACATTTACAGCTAGGTCGACAGGTGGGCGATGGTTCGAAATCAGAGTACACGAACCTTGCTTAAACGAGCCCAGTGTTCTGTAATTGTGTCTGTGTTTTTATTTAAATAAATACTTCCATGTATAAATCAGTACCTACACACTTCCTGTCAAATATTCCCAAGCTTTTCATTCCTCCACCCAGTAATAGAGGAATATTTTCATTATTAATAAACCTCATGATTCTAGTTTTAGTTTAGTCCGGTTCTGATCAAAATGTAAATATTACCCGAGGATCGGACGTTAATGCAACCTCTCACGCGAATCTGTTTTGTGTGTCTGTTAAGTGAGTGTACTCACTAAAATGGCTGAGCTCTTTACCTAACAGATGCCCATTTTTCCTGTTCATGACAAGTGATTACGGTGCATTCTGAAACTAGGTTGTCATAGAGCGTGTCCATTTGGCCCTCAAAACGGACTGTTTATTCTGGTAATGGAGATAGTATGAAACCATTACGAAATTTTTATTTATGACCTCTGTCGCATGTAAAGGCCGCCAATATGACAAATATATTTGCTGAATGAATTGGTTATAAAGGTAACCTTGAAGAGGAAAAGATGTAAAGAAATTACTATATTGCATCTTACTTTAATAGTATATGGGTAGCATTTTTTTTTAACTTACTGAACACGTTATTCACGGAAATCTGAACCCCGAATTTTGGAAATGAAACTGTCCCTTCCACCTCCAACGGTATCACAGTGCTGTCGATTTAAAGAACGTGTCAGTATCATTAATGAACGGCAACACAATTCACGCTAGGACAATAGAAATAATTTCCAGATCAATTGAAAGACCATTTTGTTGTGAATATTTAGGTGGAATTTCATGTACTCGCTGGTACTCGTTATTATTATGATTATTATTTCCGTTCGGTTTCTTAATATCAGTAATGTTACTACTTCTAAGAGGTTTACTACTGTGTTTGTGTTAGTTATAATGATTTTGCATACATTTATTATTAATATTCCCTTTATTATTAATATCTGCAACTAATAAAGTTGCCCCTCTACTCTCCGAGTCGCCAGAAGCTTTGTCTCTCTTACGAATAAGAAAAGAAAAGATTCTCCAAAGCCTGGGTCACCCCCGCGAGTGTCCTCATGAGAGAACTTCGATCCTTCGTCTTTCAGTACCCATTAAAAACAATGACCCGACCTATAACGCCATGACAACCATTAAGGTCTTCTGATGGAGAAGCTCGTTTTAGCACCGAGGCTCGATATATCCATGAGGGGACGACATTAATTCCATCAGGGGCATTTTGCATTTTTGTCTCTCTCTCTCTCTCTCTCTCTCTCTCTCTCTCTCTCTCTCTCTCTCTCTCTCGACGATCGGTCGATTATTTCACGTATTTAGTCAATCCCTCCTCATGGCTACTGCACGTTCATGAGTATCCCCTCTCTCTCTCTCTCTCTCTCTCTCTCTCTCTCTCTCTCTCTCTCTCTCTCTCTCTCTCGATTATTTCTTCGTATTTAATCATTTCCTACTCAAGGTTACTGCACATTCATGAGTATCTCTCTCTCTCTCTCTCTCTCTCTCTCTCTCTCTCTCTCTCTTGATAATTTAGCATTTTTAACCATTGCCTCTCATAAGTACTCTCTCTCTCTCTCTCTCATATTCCAAGGAATTTTCATCTCTTGTTTTCTCTCCACACAGGTGAGAACGAAAGTGAGAACTGGTGGTGTAACAGGTCTCTCAGCCTCTCCCCACACGCTCCCCCAACGGTCGTCACCTCGCCCGGATATCCTGCCCACTACCCACCCGCTCGCATGTGTGTCACCACCCTCAACGCGCCCACCAACGCCCACCTGGTTGTCCACTTTGACACCTTCGTGTTGGAGCCACACCCTCAGTAAGTAGGGCGTTTGCCTTTTGCGTTTTTTAGTTTTTTTTAGTAATTTTATGTGTAAAAATACATGCAAGCATTATATGCAAACATACCTGCGTACATATATGCACAGAATGTTAGTTTAAGAAGGTTGGTTGGTTCTGCCCGTGTTGTCTGTGAGTTTTGTTTGTGTTACAAGGTTAACGAAAGAATAGATGAACCCATCTAAATTATATATGTGAGTGAAAATATTCACATAAATAATTGTGTGTCCCTGCCAGATAATTAACTATTGGTGTAAATAAAGTAAGATTTGACGATTTGTCGCCAAGGATACTGTTTGGCCCTTTACTTTTTTTTCATTCATTGTTACAGCCTTAAAAAAAATGAAGTCAGTTGCCACGCACTCATTAATACAAACATTTATCCAGTGTTGAATTGCCGTGGCAGAGGTATACTCTTTACTTGATACTCATGTTTTGTGTGACTCATTTTCATGATTGCCTTCAATCTTCTTGGTACATCCATCTACACTTCTACAGGCTTTGAAGCTTCATAGTGAATATTTTGCAATGTGAAAATAAGGGTTTCGTCAGTATTACAAGGGTCTGTGGTTAATAAATGAAAGCAGTTTCTTCCATTGTTCCCAAACTCTTAAACGTTTTGCAAAACCTCTCTCTCTCTCTCATCATCATCATCATCTAGTTTGGCCTTGATTGAAAGTTACTGCTGCCTAGACTGGCGACTTGTTCCAACTCCGCAAAGTTACTCCGCCATATAACCTCCCACCGAGACCAATTCATGTAAAATGACTTCGTAACTTGGCGTAATTGTTGTAGATGCCGTTCTGTGACGTAATGTGTAGTGCGTTACCTTTTATGCCGTTCAATCATCTCATCCGCCAAAAACTATCCCAGACAGAATTAAAATGAGATCTAAGCTAACAGAAAAACTCGGTTCTTGCATAATTTCGTAGAGAACCGAATTGGATGTCGGTTTTCATTTGCCCTCCATTGGGAATAGAGGAGTTTCAGGCCAACTGAATGAATAACAAAGTAGTCAAATCTTAAACCCTGGAGATTGAAGTGAAATTTCCAGTGATGAAACAGCCCCTTGTAGGAAGTAACGCGCGTCTCTGTCCTTGCAAATAAAGGTGCTGAGGAGAAAGGAAGTGCTTCCTTCCCAGAACTCCATTTTCACGTTCGTCCAAACAAAACCAGTTCATGTACTAGACCATTTTCTTTCTATTTTTACATACATAAACACACTCAGTTATATGTATGTATGTATATATATATATATATATATATAGAGAGAGAGAGAGAGAGAGAGAGAGAGAGAGAGAGAGAGAGAGAGAGAGAGAGAGAGAGAGAGAGGGGGAAGAGAGGAAATTGTTTAGGTCTCTATGCAACTTTCAATATAATTTTTGTTCAAATTTTAATTGACACTGCTTACCTCCCATTTTTTATGTTCTTTGTTTAGTGAACTAATTATAAAGAAGTTACCAAAAATACTAGTGCGTCAGTTTTTTTATGAATCGCTTGAAATAAATCTATGCGTTTTATCTGAAATAATAATCTACTTCGATAAGAATGTGTCGAAGTAGATTATTATCTCAGATGAAACGAATCGATTTATTTCAAGCGATTCATAAAAAACTGATACACTAATATTTTTGTACAACACGTTGGTAACTCCTTTAAAATTAGTCCACTAAACAAAGAACATATGGAAATGGGAGATATGCAGTGTCAATTAAAAATTTTAACGAAAAATATATTGAAGTTGCATAGAGACCTAAATAATATCCTTATATATATATAATATATATATATATAAATAATATATATATATATATATATATATATATATATATATATATATATATATATATATATATATATATATATATATATATATTAAAATAGAAAGAAATGGTCTAGTACATGCAGTTAGAATTTTCCTTGATTTTCTTTTGCCAAATTTTTTCTCTCTTATTCTGAGCATCTGTTTCATTTCAACAATCAATTCTTAAATTTTCATTTTCTTTCAGTTCCTTCTATTCCCTTCTTTGAATTAAATCTCATGTTTCGTCTAAAAATAAAAATAGGTTTTATTTTTTTTTTTCCTCCGTAAAAATCCCTCATTTACCTCATTTTTTTTTCTTTTTTTTTCCAAATTTTATTCCCTTACTTTCCTCTCATTCCTTCATAAGCTCTACTATATCTCTTGTATTTTGTTCTTCCTCTTACTTCCTTCATCGTGCCCTTAACTGTAGTTCTTTTCATTTCCTTCTTCCATTTTCCCTTTCATAAATCCTTCACGATTTATGTTTCCTCTTTAAAACTCTTCCTCCCTTTCCCTTCCTCATCTTTAGGTTTCTGCCCTACAGCTCCCCCAACTTTCGTTCACTTTATCTTTCTACATAAATTTCAACCTCACTTATGTTTCCGCTTTTCCTTGTTAAACTGCTTCCATAACTTTAATCTGTTGTTTCATTCTTCTGTTTCATTTCCTAACTATTGTTATCTGTTGTATAATTCCATCAAACTGTTTTTTCCTTATACACTTTTCTCTTTTTTAAGGTATCATGTGTTTTCGATCTAACCGTTCCTATTTCTTGTGTACCCTTGATCTCCAATACTATCTTTTCCCCTTTTTCTTTTTCCCCCCTTTTTCCTCTTCCTTATTTTTTTTCCTCCTCGTCCTCTCATTACCCCTCATCTTGCCTCTTGTCACTCTGTCCTCATTAGCCTTCCCGCGCTCCTTAAGTGATTACTCGCCAGAAAAAAATTTTTTTTTATTTTTCTCTCCCCCAGATGGTGAGTTTCACGTCTTCTTCAAAAATCAATCCGCATGAAGACGTATGCAAAGGCTCTCTCTCTCTCTCTCTCTCTCTCTCTCTCTCTCTCTCTCTCTCTCTCTCTCTCTCTCTCTCTCTCTCTCTCAGTGAGACTAAAAATTAGAATCTCTGTGTAAACGTTTACAAAAATAAGTTACATAATTTTGTCTTTTGTCTTAGATTTTCACAACAGAAATTTAGAAGGGGTACTCCTACTTTCATTTCCGTTATTTTTTTTTTCCCTCAGTGAATTTGTAAAGTTTTTCTGCTTAACGATTGCCATGAGTTTCATGGCACTTATAATTGTAGAAGTTTTATATTTATAATTTTCATGTCAAAAAGTTTTCTTAATGACTTCGATATCAGTTTTCCCAAATTTGTTCAAAGTTATTTGCGATGAATGTTTTTTTCCGAGCATCTATCTGTTTGCCCTTGACAGTACTACTTAGCAGCAGTGTAATAAAGAAATATTTAAGTCCAGAGAAAGAGAGACTCAAAGATGAGATGATATCAGTCATTTGTAGCTCATGTTTAAAGTCGACGTATTTTTCAGAACCAAGTAAAATGCTCATCAAATCGTTAAAAGCCTGACAACCAAGGCCAGGTCTACCTGGAATGTGCCGTTGATGTTACATAGTTCAGGTCCTACGTTGAGCAGTAAGTCTCCACTTAGCGCCCTTTTTCTTCTCCAGTCACTCAAAAGTTTAAAGTTATACAAGTGCGGTGAGCGAAGGGTTTGGTCAGAAAAAGTACACGCCAAATTACATCTCACATGCGTAGGTTTTGTTTTATTCAAATCAGGCAGTCCTTTAATTAGTTTCTTTCTTGTTCTCGTGAAATGGCGAAAGAATGCAGTCTGAAAACCACCGTTAAAGGAAATGAATTTATGGTCACTTCGTTCTAATAGTGGACGTATCTAATGTTCAGCAATACACTAAAGTAGTTCATATGTTCTGTGTACACATATAGTGTATTTTCTTAGATTTTGAATTTATTTACATTGCTAGCATATAGTTACCTTAAAAAATGGCGTACAAGAGAGGGCGAGACGTCAACCCCTGGCCAAGAGGATGTTACGTATCTTCCCGAAGCTCTGTCATCATGCATATATAGGTGTCAGTGGTGAGGGAGACTGGCAGGGGCTAGGTGATATCTTTTTAAGAAACAAGAAATGTCTTTAAGTGCAAGATCCCAAAATATAAAATCCGCAAATGAACAAGAAAAGAAGTATAAAGACTGCATAAGATATAGCAGCTAAAATTGTAAACAAAGATGACAGCTGAAAAAATAGACTTCAGTCAAGTTTGACAGAAGCATGATATTTTGCCCTTTCCCGAACATGCACGCGTTTCGTGCATGTTTTTAACATGCTCTTAACATTTCCTCCTGTTCTTTCCTTGCTCGGCAGTCACATTCCGTAGTCCAACGGTGCTGTGATTTGATAAAATCAAACTAAAGATAGTAATTCATCACTTTTATAGACATATAAATCGATATATATATGTATACATATACATACACACAGACACACACACACACACACATATATACATATATATATATATATATATATATATATATATATATATATATATATATATATATATATATATATATATATATAAATCGAGAAGTTAAGAGAGCATTGTGATTATTATAATTACATACGTATCTGGTAAATGAAAAAAGTTTCCAGTATCTGTGTTTAAAATGAGGAGTCGTATTCATTACATTTTTTGATGTTGACAGACCATTGTTAAGATTCTGTGTAGGGGCGGAGAGGAACAGTTAGTAAGGAAGTGAATATGGCCTGTTGTAACATTTTGGTATCAAAGTCAAGTATACAGTTTTTTCCTGAGGACCTTCTTAAGGGCTTTCCGACCCAGTTACGGGTAACGTTTTTATGGCTCTTGTACGACTAACTTGAGAACACATTCTCTCTCTCTCTCTCTCTCTCTCTAGGTTAAATACGTGGGCGTAAAGGTTCTGGTGTACGACGTAGTGTATAGTAATAAGAGTTAGTTTCTGAAACTGCCAGTATTATCGTTATTTAACACAGATTTTATTTTTGCGTTAATGGCTATTTTTTCATGGGTGAAAATACATTAGTTTTTTGGTGATTTCTAGGAAGAGAATGGTTTAGTTATTTTCGTGGTAAACATAATAACCGCGTTGATTTAAAATGGAATTATACGCTGGTAAAATTCCAGCTAGCGAGTGTATAAGCTTGAGCTCAAGAAAGTAAAACTATAGGAATGAAATACTTGCAAGGAACTTGTGTCAGGTAACGTTAAGCGTCATAATAATTAGATAACCATATTGGTATTTCTTTTTCGATTTCTGTGCTCGAATTTGGTAGACGAAGCTTGATCGTTCAGTTTTTCAAGAGGTTATTTACATCCACTTCTTTGGGTATAATTTCCAGAACTCCATCTACATATCGAAACAGGGACTCATATATTTGAATAATCTTTGGAATAAAATCTTTAAAAAAAAGCGTATAAATTTAAGAGAACTGGTGATAGATGGATACCTATTGACATAATAACCGAAGATCGGCCTCCTTTAATATTAGTTGCTTTTTGCAAAACAGAGTTTTCATTGAAAACCTTTTTTTATTTTGTTTGGTGTTGCATGTAGTTTGCTTGAGAGTGCCTCAGAGAAAAGGCGAAAGATTGCACTCCGTTGCTGCTCATTCTATCTGGTCGTATTTATAAATATATATATATGTATATATTATAAATATATATATATATATATATATATATATATATATATATATATATATATATATATATATATATATATATATATATATATATATATATATATATATATATATATATATATATATATATATAGTATATATATATATATATATATATATATATATATATATATATATATATACATATATATATATATATATATATATATATATATATATATATATATATATATATATATAAAGGGTACCTTTGTTGTCCTAATATAGCAAGGAGGACGAGTTTAAAATGAAGGTTGCCAGTATAAGGAAGCTGGAAATTGTAATACTGTCTTGAAAAGAATTGCTGTGTTAATCGTAGTGCGTCTCTCTTTCATTTTCCATCTGGAGTTTTGAAATTTTTGTTTGATTTGTCAGATGAAATGAGTCATAAGTTTCTTTTCCAGAGATGTTTGCAGTTTGTTGTGGTTTGTTTTTTTCCAACGTATTATTTTGTTTTTACTGGTGTCACAGGAGATGAATGAGTTAGCTAGGCCTCTATATTAATCATGTAAACTGGAGAAAGCTGTTAAACCTTTATAAAATAAGATTATGAGGAAAAGTGCTTTGACATCTGTAATAAGATTTAAGAATTATATCTGATCGTGGTATAATACCTGCTTTGAACAAACATTGTTTTTCCTGTATCAAGTGGTAAGTTACTTTTAAAAAGTATCAAATAGAATTATCCAATAGAATATAGTTTTCGGTTTTTACAGGGAGATCCTCTTTTTAATGGTAAACAATTGTTGTATCCAATTGATATGGACTTATGTTACGTTCTGTTTTACTGTACTGTTTTTCACGGAACTCTAACAAAGTGTCATCAGCCACAAAAACCAGATTCAGTGGGGATTCAAACGTCCTCTCATGACAGCAGGCCTTTCGAAATTCCTCCCAAAGAGTCCGTCTAATTGATGCACCAATGCATAGAGGTAATGAACGTAGAGAATAGGTATTGGTAATGCGCCAGGATGCATTTATAATAAAGGACAGAGACAGGACAATTAGCAGATTGATCCAATTAGGGTTTGAGACGCATAGCACCCATTATCACTTCGTATAATTCATGCACGCTTATGCATGACTGTTTATTGCATTAATACAGATATAATAGTCCATATAAAAAGAAGAAAAGTTTTTGTTAAGGCAAGAATATGTCTTTGTGTTCATGAATAAAGATAATTGCCCAAAGAACTATATACGAAAATATTAGGTATCATGACACACTGATAGATTGAGAGTGAGTGAGACCGTAGACTCTCAAATCGACTAATTTTTTAATTGGGTGGTATCTTTTATTGCTGCATTGCATTTCTATTATTTCTGGCGTAGAATGATGTCAGGAACAATTCTTGTGTAATTGAGTAATTTATTTTTGAAATAGCAAATGTCAGGAGAACAAAACGAAATTCAATATAATTCGAAATTTGTCTTTGTGCATTTTATAGCTGTTTATTGAAAGACAGTTAATACCTGGAGTAACAAACGTCTTACCCACAAGCGTGCTGAGTCCAATCAGGAATTTGTGCAGCAGTAATTTTTACAAAATTTATGACAAAGCCCCATTCCACGAAAAACACTTAGTAGCTAAGTGCTCTAGTCTTGTGGATCGAGAACCCTTTTAACTCTCTAATTTAGAGTGCCAGGGTGTGGATGACTATTATTTCTTTTCCTAGTATTCTCGAAGTACCCCAAGTTTATTGCAGTAGTTGTTTTTATAAGCTAATAGTAAGTGAAGACACCGATTAGTCTTCCCAACATAACTGACTTTTTTTTTATATCGTTTTTTTTATTTGCCCGGTTTTAAGGAACAAACAATTTGATATATATATATATATATATATATATATATATATATATATATATATATATATATATATATATATATATATATATATATATATATATATATATATATATATATATATTATACATTGAACATTTCTGTGAGAAAAACTACAGCTTTTTTTAATAATGAATAAATTTTTTAAATAAGTGTTCGTGACCCCTGGTGTTGCGGCGTACATGTCAGGTAAAAATCAAGGAAGTTTGTGGACTTATTGTTTTTCTTTAATTAAAAAACTTTTGAAACTAACGAGCAAGAAAAATGCCTTTCAATAAGGTTTTTTTATTTATTATATAAATGAAAACTAAAAATTATCTTTGCATGTATAAATACGTTTTTAAAGAGTGAATGCTGCCTCTGATGGTATGCTAAAATTCTCTTGTGCACAAATAAAATAATCCGACTGTCTAAAGCAGCATACGGACTTTTTTTTTTCTTTAAACTTTTCTCTTAAAAACCAATAAGCACAGTTTATTCTTTTAATGGTGTTAATATACATAATATATACTTAACAGCGAACTTTATGTTTACATAAATAAATATATTTTTAAAGAATGTAAGCTAAGCTTAGCCCAAAATTAAAGATACAATCTATAACAGTGAAATAAAGCAGCCATTAGAATAAAATGTCACTGAAATATGAAGTTATCGCCATACATAAACACAATAAGTTTACTCTGTCACAAATAAATCAACGAAATTGCAAGAGTGTAACTAACAAATTATCAAGGATACTCAAGAGTCGCGGCCAATGTTTATTGACCTTAGAAACAAGGCCATAGCCACTACAGCAATAGCGCATGCGCATTTTGAGCCGTTTGCTGCCTTGTACTATGTAATTTTAGTTTTCTGTAAAAGAAAACTACTGAGATGGCTTTGTGTGTCCGTCCGCACCTTTTGTGTCCGCTCTCAGATCTTAAAAACTACTGGGGCTAGAGGGTTGCAAGTTGGTATGTTGATCATCAACCCTCCAATCATCAAACATACCAAATTGCAGCCCTCTATCCTCAGTA
>NC_089760.1:15847500-15907500 GCF_040412425.1 Macrobrachium rosenbergii | reverse complement strand
CTAGATAAATGTGACGACCTGTCGCGTTTTTTTTTTTTTTTATGTAAAAATTGCATGTATTATATCAGTGTTATCACAAGCGTAATATTTTTCTAGGTTTTCGATTGCATAAGTAAATTATTATATGAAATTATTCATTTCCGGGCTTGATGACCATCGTTGATGGGCGCCGTTAAATCGGTTAAATTCGTGGTGAAATAGTCAAATATTTTATTCAGTATATACAGCACTCTGGGGATAGTCTGTTCTTTATTAACGTTCTTTTTGTCTTTTATTCATAATTTATTGAAGGCCTTTTCACTAACAGCTGACTGAAGTACACGTCGCTCCCCAAACCTGTTCGGTGTAATGGATATCAATGGTGCCAGAAATGATGGATTTCTGATGTCAGAGCGGACACTTTCGTCGTGGTCTTATCAGTTCAGCGGTTGAAATTCAATTCTGGTATTCTGCAACAGCTTTGAAGATTTTGATAATTCATTAGTTTGATTATATTGACTGTTCTTCAGAATTCTTCGATGAAACAAATATTGAATTTAGGAAATATATAGACTTTAAGCGTTCTTAATCGTTCACGTGATTTCAAAAAGTAGGGTGAACTTAATGTCTGTTGGATGTATTGAAAAAATTAAGAATTAACTTTTGCGATTTTGTCGGGAAAATTGTAAATCTTTGACCTTTGCCCAGCCCTAAAAGTTAAGTTGTGTTGAATAATGTTAATTGAAGGAGCGCTGTCATAATCATTTCAGCAAAGTGGGACGGTAATTTGGCGTAAAGTTGACTATGCTGATGCACAACGCCATTATTAGAAACGAGCATACAGATTTTTTCGCCGCCACTTATAAACACACACATATATATGTGTGTACATATATATATATATATATATATATATATATATATATATATATATATATATATATATATATATATATATATATATATAGATATAGATATATGAGGTGGGGGCAAGTTTTCTATCAAATATTGTTATAAGCCTGCATTATGGCTTTTTTTATAATGTTATTAGTTTCATCTGCAACATTGTATTTATATACCATACATTGAATGTTATCAACCTTTCATACTTATTAATGACGTAACCACTGCATCCGCATTACATAACCTTTGCCAAGGAAGTGAAAGGCGGTTCCATTTAATTCGCTAAAACAGGCGAAAGGATCTAGTCGAGGTGCAAGTTTGCCCATTTACTGGGTTAATGCACCCTCCCCTTCGTAATTAAGTTTTTCTTTAATGAGAAGTATGTGCCAGCTTGTCTCCATCGAATCGATCTGGCAGTTATGATGAACAGCGAGATTCCGAACGCATGAACATGAAACACTGCAGTCCTTTATTCAGTGACCAGGCTGATTTGTATTACATACAAGAATGCGTATCCGTGTCTGGATGGTCGTTACGCTTCTTGTAAACTGTCAGTCTTATTCGTAAAATTGTGATATCACAGGAATCGTGACCAGGTGAAGATCATAATCGGAGGCTTTTTAAGCAATTGTTAGCTCGTAAGTTCCAGGGAGCCTAAATTTAGCGCTCTTTCAGGAGGTGGAAAGTGGAATATGATTTCGTAGATTTCTCAAACTTAGGTTTTCCACTGCTTAGTTCATTTTTCAAGTCCCCTGAAGAATTCTGGCATCGACAACCGTCGCATCAAAAACGAGGTTCGGTTAACTGCTTTCTGCATATTTTATGACTTGTGTTCCACGATCCATGTTGCAGTGAATAATGAACAAGGAGGTATATTGTTAGCGATGTCATTATTTATTGGTAATGACGTGGCTGGAATTGGGAACAGTATATTTTTTTAGGAATTATATATTTTTTGAGACTTCCTCCATATAAAGGTCATTATCACATTATGGAGCTTTATGCTAGAACTAACTTGTACGACGTAGGAGTAAATATATCGTTCAGTTATTATGAGACATTTATTTTATTTTCGTTTGGGAGTTTTCCGCCTTTGAATTAATATTTTTCTTCCGTACTTAGGGTTTGTGATAGAATTTTATTTCAAAGAGCAATTTCTGAGGATATCGGTTGGTCTGTGCCCATTTTTTGCATTCTTTATCTATAAGGAACAGTGTTGTTCACCATTTAAATATATTTTTCCTTGTCAATAACACGAGCAGCGGAACAAACTCCCAGGATCCTCAAAATGATAACTTCGTGATAATGTCGTTGAAAAAAAAAAAAAAAAAGTTGAACAAACTGCATTATTTCGCGTAAGAATGGCTAAAACATGGAATCGGTTTGAATTGGAACATGATATGTGATATATCTTCATTTTGAAATATAGCTCGATAATATACGTTTGTACATATTCATACAGCCCTTCAATGGGATATTTGTAACGGAGAGAACGAGACGAGTATGACAGCCCAAATCGAACACGTTCATTTCAAGGAAAGTGTTTATACCGTATTTGAACTAAAAGAGTGATGACAGCCAGGCCAGTCACAACGAACGACTTTGAATTATTCAGAAACCGCAGAGAAAAGCAGAGTTCAACGTCCGAGAAGTAAATGACGCGAAGAGCTGATCAGACTAGTTGAATCTCCAAAAGCTCGTCACTCCCACTTTGTATCTGCACGATAGCAAAGCCTGTCAAGTATGACGAGCTGTCCACGATAGTTCCCAACATGATATCTGCATAACATCGCAAGATATAGACTTAGAAGACAGTGTTAAAGTGAATGCAAACTAGAGTAATGGTGGGTCATAGGGGGTATTCATCTTATAAAGCATATACGTTGTTATACATTGATATATTAACGTTCAGTTGAAGGTAAGAGAAACAACTTTTAGGTAAGGCTTTTGGTGCCGATATATGTATGAAAAACTGTTGGCTTGAGCAATTTCCTTTTCATATATCGTGACTAAGGAAACAAAATAAACAAACATGAAAGTAGAAGTAGGTCAGGAAAGGGGTGCTCGTTTGACACGGAACTGGTGCTTCATTCTGAATTTGATTTCCAGTGTTTGTTGAGCTATTAGGGGAGTATAAAAATCTGAATATCCCCGGATCTTGTTAAGCCGAAATAGAAAACATATTCTCCTTCACTTTAAACTTTCAAAACAGAATGTAAAGAAAGTCGAGTTATCCGCTAATTGGAAGTCTTTGTAACAATTCTTTTGTGAAAAAGAAATGTATTGTCTTTATTTGACAGCATAGTCCAGTACCCTTTCAGTACGAAGCAAGGTTGTGCATGGACAGTGCAAAAGTCACTGCGACGCAACACCAAAGTTACAACCGGTACGCAAGCGTATTAATTTGCAGAGTGTAATGTGTGTATATATATATATATATATATATATATATATATATATATATATATATATATATATATATATATATGTGTGTGTGTGTGTGTGTGTGTGTGTGTGTGTGTGTGTTTGTATGTATGCAAACTTCCCAAGAATCTTATCCAAGGCTCTCTAAAATAGACTCATTAGGAAATATGCTCAGCTAAATTTTACTTTTATTTCGTCACTTTTACTTTGATTTTGCGATTTTGTTCTTTGCTTTGCTTTCTTTGTTTTATCTTTTCTGATTGGTCCTCCCTCGGATATTAGTTCTCGTACCTTGCTAGAAATTGCAATTGGCTGAATTTCTTTGTCCACAAAGGAAGAAGTTTTTTTGGAACCTGAGACTGAAATAATATTGTAGTGCCAGTTTCACGCCATTTAAGAACGCTCTCTCTCTCTCTCTCTCTCTCTCTCTCTCTCTCTCTCTCTCTCTCTCTCTCTCTCTCTCTCTCTCTCTCTCTCTCTCTCAGTGTGAGGAGGAGTTAATTTCCAGGCAAATTAAATCAGCCTATGTTCTGCTCGAGAATGGAGAATGTGGCCTGTTGCTAACGCGGCACTTGTTCCCATGTAAACGTTGTCTGGAAATGTCAGTGTTTTCTCTCAAGATTTTTGTAGATACTTTCTCATGAAATTTAGTCCAATATAAGTCTTTATCATTCAGAGACGTTTTCTGTAGATTTCCCCTTTTGATCTGTGGTTCGCAACTCGTTTCAGATCTTGGACCAGAAGCCCAGTAAAAAAATATCTTGGATCATTTCTATTTCAAGTAATGATAAATAAAGCATAAACAGTAAACATTTTCGTTTTACATCATTTTCGAGAAAATGATGTAAAACTGAATTTCTCTGGTGCTCCTTTCTCAGACAAGCTTGCCCCAAATCGTTTCAAACACAGAAGCAATAATTATATTTCTGCAGTTAAAGGAAGACTGATAATTATTGGAAGTGGTCCAGTGAGGTGCCAAGCGTTTAGAAACTTCACCAAGACGTGGACACAAATTTTTTGAATAGGAATAATACAGCAGAGTAAATGGTCAGTTATTTATCTATATAAAATGGTTCTTACTGCATTTTCAGTAAATTTTAACATACATGTACCAATCTCCAGTTTATTACCAAATATAGTGAATGTCCTGTGGACCACCCAAAATGTCACCATGGACCACCGGTTGTAAACCACTGCTCCTGATGTTTGCCATGAAATTTTTTCATGCCGTAGTTTTCTCATGATTTTTATTTTAGGACACGATAATTGAATGTATTTTTGTAGAGATTTCTCCTTTCGTCGATTTTTCCTCTACTTTATTTTTTTTAAGATTGCAGTAGGGAAATCGGAAGGTGCTAATAGTGTATAATAGAATTGAATGGAAAAGTACAGTAAACGTTCTTGCTGAATATCCATTAAAGCATTAAAAAAAATTGCGAACACACACACACACACACACACAAACGAATTTCTTATAGCGTCTGTTGATTTGATATTTTGCTTCAGCTTCTAGTTATATGCGTACCCAGCGATTTCTGTCTGTCCTTATTCATGAACTGGTTTCCCTTGCGCACTCCCACGGATGCGTTCCTTTATGCATGCCCGCTGATATGCGTAAACATGAGTCTGACATATGGATGATCCCTCCATTCAGATCTGCGTGCCATAAAATGTGCTGCCTAATGATGCATTTTAGGATTCCCATCATGAATGTTTAAAGCCAGTAAGTTTCAAACCTACTAACGTCAAGTTTCTTTAAAAAGATTATTTCTACCATAAAATCTTTACAGTGACAGAACTGGTCATAAATGGCAAAACTTTTATTTTTAATAGAACGTGAAAAGAATCCGTCTATACAAAAATATACATTCTTTGTATGTTCACTGTTCGCATTAGAATCCGTAGGGTAATTTTGACGTAAGTTATAAAAACCGAAAAAGTTGCGGAAAGCTGAAATCGTAATATGTTAAATTTCATATAAATTTGGAGATGAAGACGACCTCTAAGAGGATCAGAAACTGTTTCATCTCCTAAAACCCCGGAACGGTTTAAGTGCCTTCCTCATCTTGGCACTGAGAGCAGGAACTTCCGCTCAAGTCCCCAAGACGGGACTGGGCCACTTAGCCAGCAAATGCGCCTCTGTCAGAGTGGCTAAACAGATATTAAACATGGGTTGGTTTGACTAACGATCAACAGTATATAATGCTTTGACAAATTTCCTTTAATTGACTCATGAACTCCAGAAATCATCTCAAGTATACATGAACCATTTTTCCATTACTTCGCAAGTACAAAGTATGAGTTCGCTGAACTTGTAGCTTGATACTAAAAATATTTTTCCCTGGTTTAGCAAATGGAAAGACTCGTCCTCATTGTCAGATTAGATGAATAGTGTTCTGGAACAATTTGAAGTAGGTGTTGATTATTATGTTGGCTTTTTTTATATAGATTTCGCATGATTGGTCGATATGCATACTTCATTAAGGATTGCTTGCTGCTGTTCTGTGTTTTACAGCTTGAGTTAAATGTATTTGTTTCGAAAGTTATATAAGAAATATGTATTATTTTTCTGAACCCTTACTTATATGAAGCTAACTGACGCGAAGTGGCTTATTGAAGCGTTTGCTAAACTCTTTCCACTGACAAAGTTTCACGCTATAGCAAAAGGAATAACGCCAGAGCAAAGATGGTAAGCTATAGAAACTAAATCGTTTCATGTCAGAAAACTGAATCGAAGAGCTGACAACAAAAGAAAGTGAAACCTCCTCTCCCTCAGAAAATTGTTCCTAATTGTTATGCATTTGAAAAAGAGGTTGAAGAGGGCAACCTCGGGGTACCGTATTGAGGATGGCGTTATTAAGAGTCTGAATCAGAGATAAAATTGACTAGACTGTGTGAACTCTTAAGTAGACATCACGCTGAGAAGCTACGAGAGCCCAGACCCACACATCTTTGGCTACGTAAAGACCACTGCACCAAACTGTAGGCAGTCGTCACACGAGCAGGATTCTTCAAGGGTGTAACGACAGACAGAAGTTAGAAAGTGAATTTGATCAACTTGAATTTGAAATTTCGGATGCTGTGCGGAAATTAACGGTACGCTTAATCGTAACATTACCTACGGCCTAGAATGCTTTTGTCTGCACCCAAAACATTATCACAGTTTTAATAAATAAATATTATATCCAAATATATACATATATATATATATATTGAAATATTGGAAGCTAAGACGTTTATATATATATATATATATATATATATATATATATATATATATATATATATATATATATATATATATATATATAATATTTACAATATATGTATATATATGTGTGTGGAAATATTACAAAATAAGACGTTCTCAAGAAAAAAAATGATAAAAGTAACCAACATTTTCTTTTCAAACTAAAATTTAAAGAAAAAAATTACATCTGCATTGCTAAGCATGTGCACTCTTCAACAGCACCTTTACGGCTCCTTGGGAGCGTAATGCCTTCGTGTGAGCGTAATCATGATTATTGCTCGGTGCCGAGGGAGTAAGACAACCTGCATGGGTATACATTAACAAACACCCACGTAAATTTACTAGCTTTTTATACTTACAGCCTCTTGGGATTGCCACAAGAAAACTCATGTTCCTTTGTCTGCAATTCATGATGCTCGCAAAGACATATTTTAGTTCATTAGAATTTTCCTTTTGGAGTTAGAAGGGCAGTGGTGAAAGTTTTACATACACACATCTCTCTCTCTCTCTCTCTCTCTCTCTCTCTCTCTCTCTCTCTCTCTCTCTCTCTCTCTCTCTCTCTCTCTCTCTCTCTCTCTCTCATGATTTACGTTTAAAGGTGCAGTGAACTAGTCCTCCTCCTGATATTGAAACAGAAATATTCAACGTCAACGAGTTGTTTAAATATCATTATAATTTCCATTACCACATCATCATCCTCATTGCAACCGCCATCGCTACCATCATAATAACTACGCCTTTTGCTGTTTTGCAAATTCTCTCTTGAACGTTTGTCAGATCGTCTGAATTCAAGTCAGAAGTGTCGGCCTTTTTACCGTATTCCCCAACATTCATGAAACGTATTTGCCTACATAAGTAGAAAAAGATTTCATTAACGTTTAGTAGCTGATTAGCAATTTTTTCGATAAGAGTAGATTTTAGAAACAACGAGAAGAGAGACTGATGCGTAAAAATCTAGTAGAGACATTGAGTAATCAATAATTATTTTCCGTTAATTAAAACATCAGTGAAATCTCTGTATGTTTCTCTCCTCTCGAAACTATATTTATCCGTTCTTTCTTAGTTTAACTGGTATGTTCATTATGAATGCTAGGATTTGTTCCTCATTTTGACAGCAATAACAAGCTACCATTGCCTTTGCATTCTCATTTTGTTCAGTTAATATTACTTGCAGAATGAGTGACGGCTGGTTTATATCGTCACTGCAGATTTTACCACCTTGAACACTCGTTGCAAGTCGTATCAGTTGCGACAGCTGCATACCGTATTTAGTTATCATTGACAAAGTGCCGAAGAAGCACCGACTTTATAATTAGAGGACAGAGAAGTGAAAGTATGTTGTTTTGTTTCGTGTTTTCATTTGTGTTAATATGCATTTTGAGGGCACGTCGCATTCTTGGAAATCATTTTTTCTAGACTTGGCAGCTGAGATTGATGCGGCTGTATTGGTCTAAGTCAGTGATTCTTAAACTGGGGGGCGCCAGAAGCTTCCAAGGGGGGCGCAAGCAGAGTTGCCAGATGGTGCCTATTATTTTTTTAATTTGTGATGTTAATTACAAATTTGCCAAAAACGTTATCACAGCTTCCTATATATTTTCTAATAATTATCTCAAAACATGCCAAAAATTCAAAATATAAGTCAATTTTTTTCAGATCTTGTTTATGAATTGTCTTTTATTGTTATGTTAAGTATAATAGTATACAAATAGACAACATATTGTTTATAGATTATAGTTGGCAAAAATTTCAGGGGTAGGGGGGCGTGGGATCTATACATAGTGCAGAGGGGGGCGCTAGGCAAAAATGTTTAAGAACCACTGGTCTAAGTATATGGACAGGTTCCAAGACGAAAGAACAGCTGTTTAAAGCAATCACATTTAGGGCAATTATTGCTAATAACTTCTGTAAAAAAGTTTTCCAACCATTTTCGACCAGTGTCGGCGTCATGGATATCTGAACGCAGTCCTTGTTCAGTGATTTCATCCTCCTCCCATGATACATTTACCTTTCGTGTTTTTGTCGAAATTGTTACCTTTGACAGTGAAGCTGAACAGGGGTTAAATATTAACTGGTTTATTTTTTTATCGATGTTATCCGCTTGTATGTCTGATAACAGTAATATATCAGAAGGCTAAGGATATAGTTTAGATGTATTTTGATTGTGTGAGGTAAGGTTTCATGAAGAATAAGTTATATTTTGACATGACTAACACTAAGGATAATTTTTGTATATTTAGTATATTTTTACATTTTCCATATTTTTTTTTTATATTTTGTATAATTTTACTCATAAGCGTGGGACGCATACATCTACAAACATCAGAAAAATATATTATTCGACTCAAAGTACAGTAGTTTCAACTTTGAACTACTCAATATATGTCTCTCAGCTGCCGGTTAAAATTCCCGTGGAAGGCACTCTGTTCACCACCTATCTTCTCCAGAATGGGTGATGCGTGATCATTACCACCAGCAAAGTCGCTTTTCTAGTATTAACGAGTTTGATTTAAAATATGTCGCAGGAAGTAAAACCCAGTCCTTGCTGCTCTCCACTCCCGTACATGTACTGTCCATCTCTAGATCAACCACAGTGACATAGTTACCACAAAAGAGAATGTTCTAGAAATGGAACCCTAGTGTACATCCATATCTGGTCTACAGTGGAATGATGCTCTCTTTGAATGCAAAGGACGCACAATGCTGTGCGATGTACATACCAGTCTCTCGCACCCTCTCATCCCCAAGCGTTGTGTTGCAAAGTATTCACCCTCATACCCAGCCTGTCGGCTCACCAGGCTGCTCCACCACCAAACTCATGACTAAGATGTTTATTCAACATAATAGTGACAAGGATGTCTGCCTTCAGGCCTACTGTTGCATTGCCTGCCCAGCCAGCAATACCAGCTGCCATACGAGTCGAGGATAGGATAATTCCCCCAGCCCAAGTGCCACCTCTGGCACCTCCATGGCCTTCAGTCCCTTTTTTCCAGCACTAGTGCTCTCCATGCTGGCATGAATCTATTTCTGCAGAAGACACTACTGCTTATTCATGTCCCGAGCCCCTCCTGTGCTTACCAGGCAGCATCACTCTTAATGGAGACAAGCTTTCATCCCCCAAATGCGGACGTCCTTGAGGAACTGATGGGAACAACTGTCCATCATACCACTGTTTACAACCCACCTGCAGACAGGATGATCAAATGTACCACTGTCCCTGACCAGTTCTTCTCCATTACTCACAACATTACTGGCCTGGGGACGGCGACCCTCCTCCACTCTCCTTGTCTAGCGTGAGTTGCCTTCGCCCACCCAACCGATTCAGCCCTTAGCCATTTACAGCTTCAGGCAGGGCCTCTCTAATAGGGGAGCCCTTGTAATAACAAATTATCATATCTAATACCTGATTACTAAATCTGTAATTTGTAGGGGCCATTCATCAGATTCAATTAGAATAGTTCACTTTTTGTATTTCATCTTTTTTTTTGTGACCAAAATTCCTCATAAATAGAATTGGTTTCAAAATAAAAAACTCAACTCCTAAAGGTATCATTACGTTCTTTACAGTTTATTCCTTTTTGAAATGGAAGTATGAAAAGTTAATAAACATCAGTCATCCTTTTGTTTCCTTTTTCATTGTTCTGTGCTGGCATGCTGGTAACTAAGCACTTATATATTATCTTGCACATGTACTTACGTAAGTGGAGAAAACTCTGCAAAGATATCTGCTATGTCGACAGACTTTTTGCACCTTTGCAACGCATTTTCATTTTTATTAAGATTGTGTGTGTGTGTGTTTTTTGTGAGCTTATCCTTTAGGAACTTCCTTTCCATTATTGCTGTACTAATGTGTTTAAGATATCGAAGCTTCATCTGTGACGTTAAAGCTATGATGGCTTTAGAGGAGAAAAATAATTATGTAAGTAATGATACTATAAATAGTTTATTACTATTAGCTTCATATTCTATTATCACTCATATAATTCGTAGTTCTCTCTAAATTCTGTCGTAACTAGTTAATAGTAATAATAATCTGATCATTATACTTTACCGCAGGATCACATGTGAGTTGCTGAGTTTCAGAATAATTATCATAATTAAAGTCTTTCAGTTTAATTGCTCACGAAAGTCTTTCTTCAACTCATTGCCCCCTCAGTAACATTCTGAGTAATTTTGCAAATGCCCCCCAAGTTAAGACGACAAAAAATTCGATGGCGTGCATCTTTTCTTCTTGTCTCACAATTTTGTTCCTTCTTTATTGACTTCGGTGTTTTATGGAGAAGGGGGTTTGGTAGAAAAAAATGTTTTAGCATCTCTATAAAGCTTAAAAACTTTTCTTTTTCATCCTCGTGGCGTGAATTTTGAAATTACCTAATTTGAAGTATTTTGGGGACAGGCGCCCCGTGAAATTAGCTTTTGGAAGTTTATTCTCTAACGGGTTTTGTGTTGGGGATTTTGTTTTGATTTGTTGGAAATACTTTGACTCCCTTCATCCTGAATTGGAAATCATTTGTTGTGGGTGAACCTTTCAAAAGATCTCTTTCTTAAATTACTTTCCTCGGTAATCTATAGATTAGTTGATTCTAGGCATTGTTGCTTTGGTAAGACGATGGAGAATGAAACAAAAAACTGTTGAAGTAAGGTAATTTGTTACAGTAGGTCTTCAGGTGTATATTTCCTTTAGTAAAGGAAATTCTATTTCCTGGCTCAGTTTGTAATTTGTTTCATGTACTTCATCTTTGTCACTCCACATTTGTTGGTTCTTCGTGTATTCCATATCGTCCTGTAGCAGGAATAGTCACGGCTAGAAGTGGCGTTATGTATTAACAAAAGAATGTTTCTTTAAGGATTTCTGATTGCCACGTCGAGAGAAAGTGATTACAAAACGGTCATTGAAAAATAGGAACGTTTATTAATCTAGATGAAGAGTGGCAGAGAATTTCACTTTTTGATGAATAATATGTAGGACTTATCAATCTGGTAAACTTTCGGTTTGCAACTTCCAAGCAGTATCAATATCTGTGGGTTTACGAAACGTGGCGTGTGCAACGAAGCCAAGACGAGTGGAGGAGACCTGCATCTGTCAAGGAGTTTGCGAGATTGATGCTCTTAGCAACTGATAGAACAGTCGAGAGGCAGGCGTCATTTGACTGGTTTAGGGAATGGGATTCGGAAGGAAGAGCTTGGTTGTTTATGACATGGAACGTCTGAGATTGAAGTATCTTGTATAATAAAAGTTTACGTTTTGAAAGTGTTTAATGACTGATGGGCAGATAGGTTTTCACGCCACTCTAAGCGAAATACTGATATTTTACACATTTTTAAGATTAAAAGTTTTTGCCCAATTAGGACGACCATAAGTTGTGCATGTAACTAGGACACTTCACAAGCCATAAATCACTGATATGGATTAAAATAATGTCGTTTGAGCGCGAGAAAAATATATATATTGTTCAAATATCTTGGTTTTGCCTCCGTACTATGGCCTTCGACAGTATTATGTTTTCGAATGCCGTTGCTAAGGTTGTCACGTTTTTATATATTCATTTATTTATTAGATTTGATATAATTTATATTTATGAAAATTATATTTATATTCAAATCTCTTTCAATATCTCTGCTTAGTTCACCTTTACTCCTTAATTCCATTTTGCAAACATGGATATAAAGAAAACTATACCAATAGTATTCTTTTTATTATGCTGTCCCTACTCTCTCTCTCTCTCTCTCTCTCTCTCTCTCTCTCTCTTTTATTGTTTATAAATTTTTTATGTTTTTGATCAAAGGAATACTTTTTTTGTCATGTTCAGATATGTGCTTTTCACTGACAGCTTTTCATTATTTATCAAGAATGAATGTTTAGTAGCAATTTTCCTCCTCGTTTTTTTATCTTTTCGGTCATTTGGAACTGCTTATTTCTCTCCATTTCATCCACCGTCCATTTTTGCTCTTCTGTAACCTAATTATGTCATTGACATATTCACTCTTTCATTACAGAAGTGTCTGAGTTCAGTTACACATTCTTCTATTTGTTAATTATTTATTTTTGCGTTTCTCTGTTAGTTTTACAGTTAACAGTTGCTTTCCAAAAAGTGTCCCTCAATTCCAAGAGGCCACTGACTTCCCAATACAACGGCGGTTTTTTTTGCGAGAGCAAGAACTATATATATTTTCGAGTACAGCCCATATGCCTTTGCAAGACGTCTGTTACTCCATCTGGATACGACATACTGAAAAAGTAGGGAGTGAATGACATAGGTCAGAGTTCACGGGCAGGATGCAGATTGGAAAGGTCGCATGTGGCCTTTTATTATTCAGTGTGTTCTGCGACAGGAAGGGTTATCTTTTGTGCGTGCGTTGTGTGCGTTGAAGTTCATCGCTAAATGTCACTGATTAAGGCCTCGATTTATAAGACCGGTCTTTAAGGTGGAGATCATTTGTAAGTTTAGCTTTTTAGTGTCATTTCTCGTTCAATTTGCCTTGAATGGGTGAGATTTTGTAGATGTGTGTCATAGCTGAAGGAGTCCAAGTGAGATTCGAAGACAAGTACACTGATTTTGCTTCATATAAATGACTCGGTTCTGTGTTCACTGATGTAATTTTCAGGATATCAGTTACTAGGGCTAACACATTATTATAACTAGCGTTAACAGCATCAACAATTATAAAAGTATTAATCCTAAATATATCTGTTTTGCCTGATTAATTTGCAGTTATGGATATTCTGATGCGATGTTAAATACAAGTAAATTTCATTAATCAATGAAGAAAATTGACGTGATAATACCGTCTTGCTTTCGGTGCAGCAGTCTGTAACAGTCTACCAATAGTCATCTGAGGCACATGTTACTTCGACATTAATGTGAATTTTCCCGAACTGGTTCTGATAATTTTCCGGTATTCTAAACTATTTAGTTAAGATGCGAACGTCGGTGAATGGCACGAGTCACTTCCGATTTTACTGTTTCATTAAAACGCGAAGTATTGACATGTTATGAAGTATGTCAATGTGGATGACAAATGTATGAAATCATCATATTGAGAGATATTTCGTCCTGTATGTATGATTTTTGCGGTATCTTTTATCTTGTGACCTTGGAAGTAAGCCAGTTTCATTGTCTTTTGGTTCAAATAACAGGGGACCAAAGGGCATCTTCCCGTCAATTTTCATGAAATTTTATTGAATTAGATGATAAATAAAAAGCATAAAAATAGTAAAATATAGAAAAAACAAAATTACTCTTGCTGGTAAAGTTTGATTAATAAAAGGGAAGATATTCGTTAATTATGTGATAATCAGAACACTTGGATGTATTGTTTATTTCTGAAATTCTAGTAGAGAGTGTATACATACATACATACAGTATATACTTATATATAATATATATATATATATATATATATATATATATATATATATATATATATATATATATATATATATATATATATATATATGCAGTATATAGGGGTGAGGGTGATTGTTCAGACAGTTAGCAAAAGCATACCTGACAATTAAAACTAAATGATGAAATTAGAAAGCTCTCACTTATGAAATAGGAGTATTTGAGCTATCCACCCCCAAAAAGGTCCCTGTAACCCCAAAGCTACTTTCTCGTCTCTCAAAACATAGCCACATGTGACACCAGTCACAAACTGATGACTAAATTTTGGATATCAAAATCTACGGTAATGGAGAGTTGGCTTTCAACCTCTTTGACCTGGAGCATTTTAAACAAGGCTTGTACTTGCCTATCTCTCCCAACCTCAGGTCGGATTACTTGTTGCCAGTCACGGTGCCCACTTTTCTGCTAAGAAGCAGCCAAACAAGTAAATCAAACGAAAGCTTCTTCCTTCTCAGAGGTGCTAAAAAAAGTAATACTTGTCCCATTTTTTACAACTCTTTCACTTTCATTTTTATCCTTGGGTTGAGTGCTCTTGCTCCTTGGCCTTGGTGCCGCAGTTTCTAAAACATTCTCTTTGCGGCCTCTTTTTATTGTAAACACTCGGTCTCAAACTCCACTTTCTTCATCTATCACCTCCTAGTAAAATTCTGTGCCTATTATGAATATACTAACATTTTGGGTTTTCGGGATATTTCTAATTAGTCTTGGAAAGATCTATAGACTAAATCTTGTGAGTAAATTTACTTTTAAGAATAGTTTTGTTGTTCAGAAGTTGTAGGTTTCCTTTGTAGTTGTTACCAGTAGTTCCAAACCCATATGTGCAACCATTTGTAATCTGTAAGAATTCTTCGCCCTTATTCGACACATCTATATCTTGACGTTATTATCCCTCTTTTTACCATTATGTTATCTACTCTCAACGGCATCTTGTAATTTCCATAACCCAGGATCCATTTTTAGTTTCCCAGCAGAAAAGTTTTTAGATTAATATCCCTTCCATGGGTTTCTTTCAAAAGCTGCTTCTCCCTATTCTAGTACGTTACATATTGCGTCCCCTTTTCGTTGGGACATTTTTTCCTGTGGCAGTGTTCATATTCTATTAGCATTTTTGTCACCCTTTTGGGTTCAGTTTTTTTGTCTATCCTTTTCCCCTATTCATTAATTTTTCCCCCTCTCTCCTTGCTCCATTTTCCTTTATCTATTTCTGATGGGCTTGCTCTGCTTCTGTCCCCTTTTCCATCGCGCTCTGTGTCCCTTTATCCCTTTTATTTTTTGTGTGTGGAAAGTGGGGGTGGGTGGGGTATGATGATAGTGTCACACTGTTTCTTGATTCGACACTTGGGTTCCCTGGAAAAAGCAAGAAAGAGTGAGACGAAGATTTCGATTAGTGCTGACAATACAAGGACATGGTTTCATCTTATAGTGTGAATAATATAAAATATGGCTTAAAACATTGCAGATCAAATTGGGGAAACTAAAATAAGTTTGACTACTCACGCAGTCTTATCAACTGCATCATCAGGGCAACAAAATCATAAATATGTAAATAAAGACAAAATCCACGAAGGAAAGAGGAACAATGGAGTGCTGCAAGGCCTTTCGACTTATCGTCCTTTACTTAGCAGACTGAAGAAATGTAAAAATAAGCTTACAAAAAAGGCTCATATAAATGACAGATGGGGATTACAAAGGAAAAAATATGAACCTGGAATCCAACACAATTGAAATATTAGTAGAACTGCCAAAACAGGGTTAAATATTTAATAGGTTTTACAAAGGCTTAGGATCAACCGTTCAGAAGCAGGGACAGGACAATTAAAAGATTATAGAAAACCTCGATTGACCACCAAAAATTGTTATAAAAGTATAGCTCAATAATTCTCTTCTTTTTTTTGTAAACAATAACAATTTTTGCAGGATGAAACATTTTTACAAATAAAAAGTTATATTAAACATAAGAATACACAGAAAATATATATAAGGTAACAAATTTGTAATTATGTCAGTGATTTTATCTTTTAGGTCGTTCTTTAACATTTTTCAAATGCAGGGGTCCAAATAATACATGCCAGGGCTAAGGTTTTGGCAGTTCTACTAATTCCTCAATTGTGTTGGATTCCAGGTACATATTCTTTTCCTTTTAATCCCCACCTGTCATTTATATGAGCTTTCTCTGTAAACTTATTTTTATATTTCTTCAGTCTGCTAAGTACAGGACGATAAGTCGAAATTCCTTGCAGCACTCCTGGTTTCTCTTTCCTTCGTGGATTTTGTTTATTTATATATATATATATATATATATATATATATATATATATATATATATATATATATATATATATATATATATATATATATGTGTGTGTGTGTGTGTGTGTATATACATATATTATATACATACATAAATTTATGTGTATTTATATGTATATATCATATATGTAAAATATATATATAAATAAATAAATTTATACACATATATAGACATAATCAACACACAGTCACGTGTGGAACAGAAATAAATTTCTGACTCACATCAGGATTGAACCCAGGTCTTTCAATTGAAAGACCTGGTTTCGATCCTGGTGTGAGTCAGAAATTTATTTTTGTTCCACACGTGATTGTGTGTTGATTATGTCTATACATATATGTATATATACATATATTATATATATATATATATATATTATTTATATATATATATATATATATATATATATATATATATATATATATATATGATATATACACTCGTATTACATATATATGCATACATATGCAGTACATATTTTATGTATATACATATACAGTATATGTGTGTGTGGATGTCGTATTCATAATTACATATAAATGAATACTGTACACTGCTTTATGCTATTTGATGAACTATCATCCTTATTCAGTGTAAGTAAATCGTCCAATTATATTATGGTCAAAATTTGGGCTCATATTCTCTCAGTTTTGGATAGAGTCTTTTGAACATGCACGGATGTTACTTCCTCCACTTCCATATTAATATTGAATGAACCGCGCGGATAACCGCCATAATGTGTACGGTCACGACTTTTTGCATCCGCGCCGTTGCTGCCGCGGTTTCCGCCTCGTGTGAACAGTGCCTAATGAAACCCTCCAGAAAGATCGAGAGGTGGAGAAAGAAAAGGCGAATAAAGCCATCAGTGAACTGCAGTAAAGGAATGACCAGATGCAGAAGGAAAATGATAATAAGGAGGCGTCGGTTGAAGAATACCGAAAAGCAAAGGACGAGATGGAACATTCAATTCGCCTGTTGAAAGAGGGACTGGAAAGGGCCAATGAACAAAACCAGACCCCAAACTGAGATGGTATCCCAACTTCTCAAAGAGATGGCAGAGTTGAAGGGAAATGTTGATGAAATGTACGAAGAGAGAAATAGGTTGAAACGACAATTAATGGCGGCTCAAATTAATGATCTGGTGCGAGGCGGAAGGTACAGTGCTCTAGTCAGCGAATAGAGGGCTTCAAGAATAACGTTAATACAAGCAGATGCTCGCTATCGCTCGCATTTGCAGGTTCCCTTACCCATTCCCATACCCATACCCATACCCATACCCATATCTAAAACATATACCACACCTGAATTAATACAGTAGACTGTGAAGCCGTCTTCAGCTCCTGAAGAACTGGACAAACACCCATTGGATTATCACGGCTTCCTGAAGAAGCCTTCAAGAATCCAGCTGTCTTCGGCTCATTCTGCTGCAGCCTCGCGAATCTCAAAGTGTGCATTCAAACAAACAAAGAAACGTTTCAGAGTTTTAGTACAGGCTTCAAAGAACCTGGAGATTGTCTTGAGCCATCGGAAGGCCCAGAAGCCTCCAGAACTCCCAGAAGCCTTCTGAATTCCCAGAAACCCCGGAACTCCCAGAAGCCTCCAGACGCACACAGGCGCAGAGATACAGAAAGGCACCCAAGGAAATTAATATAATAGATTTACTATTAAAGTAGAGAATATTTTTTTGGTAAATGATATATGTATGTATGTATGTATAATATATATATATATATATATATATATATATATATATATATATATATATATATATATATATATATATATATAAATATATATATGTATGTATATGTATATGTATATGTATATGTATTTTTATATGTATGTATATATATGTGTATTTTATATGTATGTATGTATGTATATATGTGTTTTTATATGTATGTATGTATGTGTGTGTAATTAACAATGAGTGCAGTTGTGATTAATAACATGAGCTTGTCAACCGTTTTTGATGAAGTCATCTTTTGTAAACGATGATCCATTGTTCCAGACTCACACATGCAATGGCCTTTGATAGAATTTTGTGTACTTTAAATTGGGCGCATCTTTCATGCTTTTCAATATTTGAAAGAATAAAGAGTAATTGTCAAGAAGACGGTATTTGAATATAAAGCGAGGAACATAGAACAATAAATGTATAGATCAAATGAAATAAAGAAAGAAATCAAGTGTCCCAAAAAAATGGCAAAGAAGGGAGTAACCATGGGTATGGAAAAGGAATTATAATAGTCATGAAAAGAGGAAAGAAAACGAGGCAATTTAGTAGAAAAGAAATTTCAAGAGCCGTTATACAACTGTTAAATCGTTAATACTAATAATATGGAAAGCGCAGCCGTGCTCCCCGTTTTCTTTTTCAGCTAATATTTATTTGAAAAGTAAAGTTACTACTTGAAAGAACTACCCGACAATCCACCCCTTAACCACTTAACACACTCTTAGCAATTAGCTACTCTCCAAAAACCCAGTGCATTGCCTGGCCCTTCTTCCGCATTTTTGTTATGCTCCCATAATCGACGTTGATTGCAATAGAGAATCCTATCGCTTCCTCTGTTGCTAATCTCGACTCCTTTTCCTGTTTAGCTCTGGATGAGGGCGTCGAGTTTTCCGTCCTGTCGACCTGTGCACGTGAGAGAAAAAACATGTGCATTGCTCGTTCGTCCGCGATTTCGTTATTCATGACGCTGCAGAACTTTGTTCTTGCTGAAATTCTTGCTTCTGGTTCTTTCAGCATCTTTGTGCCCGGCCTTGATGGCAAAATATATTTAGACTCTTGGTAGTTGAACATTCTACATCTTTCATACAGACACAGTACCCTTGAATGACTGAGGCAGACTTGTAATAAAATAATTTTCATAATTAGATATTCATAATGCAACACATTAGGCGGTGACACAAAACTGAATTCCGTTACATAACGAAAATAAAATACAGCAGTGTTGCAAAAACTCAAATCATGATCTCAAGTGTTAGCTCATTAAGGAGAGGAGACATTGGAGACATTGGAGACATTCAGTGGGCGAGTTCATTCCGTGTGGAATAGCTGGTGTAATTTGCAGTCTCATACTAAGTAGGTTCTCCTCTTTAGTAATGCAATACAGACTCGAGGGGTCATTAGCAGGTTTCTGTCCCATTAACGTCCGCGGTTAAGATTCCATCTCTACTTAACGTCGCTGTTCCTTACTGGCGGTAATCCCCCTTTATCCACTTGCAGAATAGTACTGTAGTATTTCTCTTTTTCATTTTAGTTGCGTTAGTAATGAAATCGTGAGACGTTCATACAATATTAGAATATTTATTTGTTTTCTACTTACAATTTTTGTCATGAATTAAATGCAAACGTCTGTTTATCCTTTTGAAAATACCAGGCACAAGCTGAATCATTTCTCGTTCAATATGTATGGTTATTAAATTGATAATCTTGCCTTTCCCATGGGAGGGCCAGAAATTCTTGATCAGGGCGGTAACGTCGACATTTTGCTGACCACTCAACCTGTTTCTCTGATTCAGTAGCTGGTATGCGTAATACTGCAGAAAATACTGCAGAGGGCATATCAAGTTTTTCCCACGAGCGGGTATAAATCCTCGTATAGCAGAGTGTCAGTGTAGAAATCTATTGGTTGTGTTTTTCTTTTATATGAAAGCAACTCTTCTCTTCATGCAGTTTCCCGTGGGTAATACACTATAATGATCATAGCGCTGACCTATTGAAAAGGGGCAGAGAATAATACATTTTAATGATCGTAACATGGATTTATTGATGTGGTCGGAGAGAGCGTTTTCGAAATTGGACTACAGAATTTCGTTGCTCTTTTTAAATGCCCTGATGCTTCAAACATCAATTTACCATTATATCTCTGTACTGTTTTCCTGTTACTAATAAGAAACTTAGGGTTTTCCTAATGTTACATTCGGTAATGGTGTTGACGCCCCGTGAACGGATCATCGTGGGTCGTCTTGAGAGTTTTGGAGTTAAGTAGCAATTTTTTTTAATAAAATCGTGTAAATTAATCAAGTAAACAGTTTTGCTACCGCTCCGGATTCTTTCTTTTTTGTATTCGGTGTTTTTTAATAAAGCCAAACTGAACCTTATTTTCCTGTTCTTGACATCCTCTTTTTTTCCACTTTTAATGGCATTTTCTTTTGCTTTATATCCAGTAAGCAACGTTATCTATAACGATAGAAAATTTCGTGGCTGCTTTTGCTGTCTTGCTGTATAAGCGAGATGCTCAAAATCCTCCCATAAGAATCTTTCTTTAACTACTACAAATTCTTTATTGAAATGTCTATTATTAACCATAAAGTTCGACTGCAATGCAGCCATTTTCGTTTTTTTTTTTTTTTCCTTTTTTCTTTTTAGATAAAAGTCATTCGTTGTTCCCATTCTTTCCAGTACCAGTCTGTTCAACTTTGTGTTTACATTTATGTAATGAAGATTTCCCCTATTTTAGAATGCAAAAAGAAATGACCCCTCCACTCTTCTGAAATACTGGCGAGTGCTGCACTTTGGTGCGTAAGCGATTCTGGCCGTTACCATTGGACAAAGTTGTATAATATCGAGTAAACAAAATACTGTTTTATGTCTTCTAAAAGGTCGTCTACCTTCTGCAATGTCCCCATAAAGCATCCAAACATCACTTTGAATTCTCTAGACATTTTCGGTTCGGAAAGAAGTTTTTTAAGAACTTTTCTTTCTAACCATAAACGAATTATACCAGTCGTGATAAGAAAGGGAATGGAACATCTGGTTGACTAGAGAATAAAAGTACCCTTTTACTGAATCAACCAACTTTTCATATGGTTAATATGATCAAAACATGTTTCCCTGAATATCTGACTGCGTTGGGGAACGATCGAATGAAAATTAATTTTTTATCTAGATTTCTTGTTGATAAGACATCATGAACAGAAGAAGGGTGGATATCAGAAACAAGAGCAAATGCCTGTTCCATACATATTTTTAAAGTTAAGCAAAAAACTTAGTAGTGTCCAGTAACCTTGATTAGTAACCTTGTTTTGACTCCTAAATGAAGTCTTATGTCACCAAACCAAATCATTATTTCATAAACCAAAAAAAAAGTACGCTCTTTCTTCCAACATACAATGAAAGTGAATAGTCACGTATAGAAATGAGTGGGGTCTATTTTAATATTTCAGATTTTATCGGAACTCTATGAAATATCCTGTCGGCGTAGACCATTGTAACTTTAATGTTTATTTCCTCAAGCGTATTCAGTTGAGCCTAGATTCCGAAATTATTTCCTTAGAAATTGTATAGGTTTCTCATTTTCTATTCATTCTGCTCAACCTTTTTTTTATGTAACGACACACTGGCCCCAATCTGGTAGGAAAGAAATGGCGCGTGGGTTTACCATATAAAAGGTATAATTTCTTTTCACTGTTCTCTTCAGTTGCATAAGATGGTACTAGTTTTTTTTTTCTGTTGCTGTGGGAAGATAACAGAATGTGCACATGCGAATTTTCTTTTACATCATTTCATGGTTTAGAAATATGAAATTGATTTGTGCGCAAGATAAAGCCAAGGCGGAAAGTAATGATTGCCTTTTTGCCATAACCACTTTTATGTCGTCTGTCCAGGTGGAAAAAGATGTATTTCCGCTAGTCTTTGAAGTATTAGAAGCCTACGAGATGAGACACCGCTATTGTTTTCTTTTCGGGAAATGGAATTTCTGCCTAACGGGGCAAAGGATCTTCGTTCCTCGTCCTTTGGCTTCCTAACTCTGCCTCTGGCAACGCCTCCCGATAGGCCTCGTGGTCTTTTTTCTCCTTTTGTTTTTTACGCTTCCAATATGCGATGTTCAGTCGATGATTTTTTTTTTTTTTGTTAAAGAAAATAAAGTTTGTATCATATCTTAAACAGATTGTCAAAGAATTTTAAATTCTCCCTTTTAATTGCTGTTCCTAGGACCCTCAGTAATTTAATGTTGACAGTTGTAACCTTCAGACCACAATTGGAATAGGATGGCTCTGCTTCTATACACAGAGCAGCATTTTAGAATTCTCCATCATACAGGATATTAATATTTGTTACTTTGTTCCTTTTCTGGAGGAAACGGTTAAAATGAACGACCTCAATTGATCGCAGTTAAGAGTCAAGATCTAGGTCATGTTGTACTTGGATCTCATTAGTCTATAATTGTTCCCTATTAGAAAGTGCGTCCAGTAACTTTAGTTATCCCTTTGTTTATGAAAGGAACTTTTGAAGAAGATTTTCTTTTTTCTTTTTTAAACCTTCTGGTGCTACACTTTCTTTGCACACCCTTGTAAGCTTGACGTCCTTAAGTAAACCAAGTAAGACTTTCTTAATGGGTACACAAGATACTTTTTCTGGCATCATAAGACAACGAAACTTAGTAATTTGCTATTTGGAATATGCACTAATCTCAGAACATATTTCTCTAATAACATTACAGCGACTCCTCGGTTAATCGCGCTAGCAGGTCCAAGGGCGTTGTGAGTATGTCCTAAGAGTGGTCATGGGAATAGTGAATGGCCTAACCTAGGCTACTTCAAAATGGTAGCATAACCCAATAGTTAGTCTATGTAGTCAAACACCGGCTTTAAAAATGATATATAGAGTCCAAAGAATTACGCATTTTTCACGTCGTTCGTATCATAAGTGTATATGAAACACAGAACTCCCTAGAAATGTGACACTTTTGCAACTAATATCTCATATTCATGATCAAGTAGCTGTCATCAGACGCATAACCTATAGGTATTTTGTGTAATGTATATATATATATATATATATATATATATATATATATATATATATATATATATATATATATATAAATTATTTTGTAAATGTGACTGAAATAAACAGTGAGCAGTGCAATAAATAATCAAAGAATTGACGAAAGATGTGACATGGATTCTGCCGGCATAAAAGGCTGATTTTAACTGACATGGGGAGGTAATTTTTCATGTCCAGAAAAGTTTGCCCACATAATGTAAAACCATGACTTAACGCCAACGAAAGGCCTAGAAAGGGATTAGAATCACGTCGAGGGAATAATTAATGACGTCGATGCCCTGCTCCTAATTAATCATATATACTTCAGAGAGTCAATATGATCAGATGGGCATAATTTGAACAGGCTTATCGGCAAGGCACGTAATGAAAATTGTTTTAATTTTTCAAAGTTAGTTGATCTTGCATAAATCGGTATTGTGTAAAAAGTATTAGGCCGGTCATTTTCATCACACCTGAAGCGTGCAGAAAGTATAAGCTCAAACAACAAATTATCAGCAAAGGATACACCATAATAAATGAATCTTTGCAATTTCAACGGGAGACCAGCTTTAACAACAAATGTTACAATTATGATTAGGTATACAAAGCATAAACTGCACTGACAGGTGGTAGAAAGCGTTCAATTAAATTTTTATGTTGGTTGCATCCTTTTCAAAACGATTCCCCTCTTAATAGAATGAGCAAGCATTATGAACACAGGTACTTGGGCGCGCACGCGCCCACACACCCACACACTAGATGCATACACACACACACACATATATATATAAATGGGTGTGTGTGTGTGTGTATGTGTGAGTGAGAGTACTGTACATAATATGAAGATACTGTATATTGCTGAGGCATTCAGTCCGTGCTTGTAATGCTTGCAGAAATCGAGAAGAAAAAATTTAAATGGAGTGGGAAGCGACCCTGGATGACGCGACTGTCATGCCTCTTAAGATAAAAGAGTATAGAAATCAGTGAAGGCCAAAAGAGTAGAATTCCAGTGCATAAAAGGAAAGAAATTGTCAACAAACCAAACATTCTGAAGGATCCAGATCTCAACAGAGCTTGTAGGGAAGAGGTAGCCTGCTGATGTTGTTGAACTGAATGGAACGTTATCCGTTAATAGTACCCGTGGCAAAGAGACACTGAGGCCTTTACCTGACGGAGAGAAAGGGCCTCGATGAGAGACATGGGAGACGTTGATCAGACGAATGACGTAGTGTTTCAATCCTGTCAAAAACAATGCAAGGATGGAACCACAAGTTACGCCTAAACAAGGAAGGTTGATGCATACAAAAAATTTATTAACTATAATAAAGTTACACCTAAACAAGGAAGGTTGATGCATACAAAAAATTTATTAACTAATAAAGTTACACCTAAACAAGGAAGGTTGATGCATATAGAAAATTTATTAACTATAATAAGTAGTGTGGAACCAAAATATCGATAACAGAGAAAGTAGAAGTTATATGTCAGTCATACATGATAGAAAAATTAAATAAGGGCATATAAAAAAAATTAAAAAGACTTTTCTTTGGAAACTAAACTTTACTAAGATGCAAGATCCTCGTTTGAATATACTCCATCAAGATTCAGAGTTAATCAGTGAATTAGAGAAAATCAAGAATCAGTGTGAACGACGGAGTATGACTGATAGGTGAAATATGACAAACCACTGTACAAATGATACAATTGTAAGAGAAGAGATAACCAGATGTCGTTGTTTGTAAAGAACATGAGAGAGAGCGGAACTCAATGTAACAAGCTAGAACTGAGTTTCAGAAGAACATCAAAGCCGTAATCATGTTAGGCTGAAAGATCCTCATATCAGAAGCAGTCAGATTTGGTGGAGGTGATCAAGGATTCATTTAGACTGTAATAATGGCTCCTGTGGCCTTTGCTCTGCATCAGCCATACGGGTAATCCGAATGAAGTGTTGTATTGGTGCTTTTGAAAGCAGAGTTGAGCAGAGTTTCGAATCCTATAGAGACTAAGTTAGAGTTTAAAGTTAAGCGGAGGTAGTTACAGGAATTAAACCATTTACATTTCCTTTGGAAGGGTTAACTATACAGTATACACACACACACGTATGTATATATATATATATATATATATATATATATATATATATATATATATATATATATATAATATATATTATTATTATTCTTGCCTGGTCATGTACGGGAAGTAACATTTTTGGGAAGACAAAATAAGGATGTATTTACGTTCACAGTTTGAATTATAAGGCTGATGATGTTGACAAAACCATGTATTCAGAGAATGGCTTGGGTTTTAGGGTAGTCCACAAAATTGCAAGTGAAATATCCACGGACGAAAAGAATAAAAATACTTGCCAAAGGAGAGATGAACCAGTGATATCAGAAAAAAAAGACAACGCTCCTCAGAACATTTTTGTGATGTCATGAATAAGATAGATTACGAAAGGGATAATGTGATTAATATACCATAAGCTGACAAAGACTTGAATTCACTTACGATTGAATTCAGGGTTTGGGAAGTGTAATCAGTAATAAACTTTATAGATGGAAAACACCACGTTATGTTGGAGTCACTGGAGAGATGATTGTGGCTGAAACTGAAATGATAGCTTGTGTACTAACTAGGCTGTTTTGGAGAATATGATATTAGGAAACAAAGCCTTATGATTGGCAGCTTTAAAGAGATTGCACTTAGGTTGGTTGTAATGAAAGTACTCAGACTTCTTATTCAAAATATGCTGGTGAAAGAGATTGATAAAAAAGCTTATAGATAAACAAGCTGGTTTTAGGAAAGGCAAGAATTAGACAGATCAAATGCTTTATTAAGGCATATTGTGCGCAGCGTATGAAGTTTTAAAATTACCTTCTGTTGGCTTCTGTTGATCACGAGAAGGCTTTTGTCAACTTTCACAGAAAAATTATGAAGGTCTTGCGTCCCTTTGTCATTCCTGCTATATGTGAGAAACTAATTGAAATTATCCGTGAGTGAAGTGGATACAAAGTTAATGTTGATGAGGTCTTGTTAGGTAAATTTGTAGCACTTGGTGAGGTGCCACAAGAAAGTGTTATTTCACCTTTGCGGTTTGCCCTTCATATCAGTTACATAATGAAAAAAAAAGTGGTCGGAGATGGAGAAGAAGGTTCACGTTGGAGTAAAGATAGAGTCAATATGGCAGATAATACTCATTTAATCGGCAGAACACAAGTTTTACAAAGTTTCCTCAGTAGTATGCATCATATATTTAGAGATGGGGGTCAAAATAAATCGTGTACTGAAAGAACATTAGACTTAGAAAGTCTTAATGAGATTGAACCTTTCAAATATTAAAAACAATGATATTTAGCACAGGTTCTATAGAGTTGGAATTTAGTGAAAGTCTAAAAAAGGCAATTCAGACGATGGGCAGTCGCAGTAAGATTTGAGAATCAAATAGATTGACATTGCATGATTATACATGATGAGTACGATCTGTATTGTTAATAGGGATATGAATCAGGTATGACAATGAGACTGTTTAAAAAATTTTGTCGAATTGAGAGTAAAGCCTAAAGAGTATCAGATGGCAGAATGGAGTTAAAAATTAGACCTCAAGTGGAATTACGAGAGTTCCATGGGAAGATTAGATAATAATGAAAAGGAGATGGACGTGTCCTTCGCACGACCCCTGGGAGAACAGTACATGATAGTGTGAACTGAGTTCATAAAGGCAAGAGAAGAGTTGCAAGACCCAGACCTACATGGATGAAAGGTTTGATAGGACAGGTTGGAGATTCGTGGAAGACAAAGCACAGAAAGGACACCAGCATCGGAATATCACATAGGCCCTTTGGGTAACGCGGCGTAGGCCATGATAATGATGATATTAAACTATCATAAGCATCAGAACTAAGTGCAGTATTAGGGCCTACAGAACGTATTGTAAATGTTTTGTAGCCTTTTCATGTAGCGTACAAGTCCCTTTATTAAAACTGAAAGATTAGAGACCCATCTTAGTTAAACCAAAAGCACATTTTATCCACGGCTTAAATATGTTATTTTTCCCACATGCCGTGACCTTTAACCTATTTTCCTATGCAAGTGGCGCAGTTTATCTTTTGCCTCCGCTAAAGTTTTGTTTTTTCTGTTGCCAAGAAATAATGGCAAAACTGTGTCCATTAAATCAAGTTCTCAAGGGCTTTTGCTGAAATCTTGCATTAATTTGAATCTCGTTAGAAAAGTAATCTTTTCAGAAACTTGTTCTCAGGTCGAAGTCTTCTGCCTAATTTTACCAATACTTCAATTCTAATTTTAGAGTGGTCCTACAGAAGGGTACAAAAGAAAGCTTTGTTGAAATATAAACGTAGATAGGCCTATTTCATTACGCGAAAAAGCACTAACCTGGTAAAATCTCAACGTTCAGTGTTACTGCTTGGAAAGGATGATATGTGTAAGTAGATAATTAGAGTTTATCTAAAGCATTAATTACGCAGAAAAGTTCCCACACAAGCATTGCATATTAGGTTAGAGAGATGGGGGGGGGAGAGAGAGAGAGAGAGAGAAATATAATTTGAGCCTAAAATAAATATTAATAAGGATTCTGTTTCAGTCCGAAAGTGACAAAGAAAAGCTTCCATGGCAGTCATCAGACAGCTTTCTCTGAACTTACTTTTACAGAAAAAGAAAAAAGAATGGAAGAAAGAATGTGGAGCGAGAAATGAGATTCATAAATTTTTGCTTCCTCAAAAAAAATTCACACTTGGTTTCTTCGTTGGAATAATAATCACCCATTATCATACACAGGGTTATTTTAGGCCACCAACAACGCGTATTTCTGGGGAAATTCTGTGGGCAAGTTATTTTGTACTAGACATTGATGCGCAAAAGAGGTTATGATGTAAAAATATATAAGTGCGTTGAAATGGCAGTCTTATTCCAGTGACATATTTTTGCGAAAATATTCTGCACATATTTCTTGGTTCTTTACCCAAAATGATATTACAAAAATAACCAGCACAAGACAGAGCAAGATTATCTAATAACAATTAAGCCTCCGTAAAGCGTTTCGTGTTTTCATGAAGGCTTTGAAACAATGCACGATCGATGGGCTACGGTGCCTCCGTCATCTGTAAAATCGATATCCGATTCAAGTCGTGGTGGAAAATGCAGGCGATTTTTATCAGCATTTTAAGCTCGCCAAAACCGGCCCATACATGCATATTGGAAGTACGTTATAAAAATTAGTATTATTAACTCGTTTCTTTGGAGAGAAAGAGAGGGAGAGGGACTGTACCCGGTGAGTGGACATCGTCTCTGTCCATTTCTCTCCTTCCCACTCCTTGTCCCCCGCTTTCTCCCTCTCTCCTCCTCCACTCCTCCGGTCCCACCTCCACCAGTGGTCTCTTCGCTTCCTCCTCTCTGGCTTCTATTATTAGCACAATAACCGCTGTTACTGGATTATTTCAGAACTCTCAAATTATATTGTTAGAGGTTAATTGAACCAATTTGCATACATTATAACTTCCGGCGTCGAACATTTGGAGGAAATTGGAGCATTTTATTCAATTTTCTACAAAGAGAGAGAGAGAGAGAGAGAGAGAGAGAGCAAATTCATTTTTGTTACAAAAAGAACAACAAATGCTCAAGTCAAAAATCATTGATAAATTAACATGAATTTTGTAGTGATTTGCTAATCCTACAGAGTCCTTTTATCCTATTTTTTTCTACTGTCATATGAGTGACAGTAAAATAAAGAGACTAATTCCACTGTAACGTTAAAAAACAAGATATTAATTCCAGCAATAGAGTATTATTACCCGCTACTATTGTAATGCTTCCATTTATACGTAGATATGGTATGCAGACACAGGCACAGTGAAAAATGTATGGACAATACATGTGCATTTTCATCTTACAGACTATGAATTCACAACTTACTTTTAGTAAATATTCTTTACCCAAAAATGTAGTTTGAAATGATACAGTTTGACTGAAAGGCTTACGATGTTCTCAACTAGAGCATAGAAATCCTGTAAAGGTATTAGGAAAAAGATCAGAACTAGACTGGAGAGTCATTTTCTCTCCTCGGACTTGTGGCGAAAGAAGAGAGGAAAATGGCTTGAAACGTTTCAAGAGAGGGGTCCAGGATATTGGTCAAGTTGTGAATAAGTTCTAGGACGATAAATAAACCTTTCAGATACGGTAATGATTTCAAGTACCTTCATTAAAAAAAAAAAAAAGAGAGAGAGAGAGAGAGAGAGACATTTTGTACTTACTAGAAGCGAGTGATAAGAATTTGGTTAACATGGCCAATTAAACACTGAAATTTCACTTTAAAATACAGATGAATGTATCAATAGCTAATGAGAAGATGAAAAATCAATGCCATTCTCGTCAGTAGCAGTAGTTTCTACGTTCGGTCATGCACGTCAGCATGAATAATTCACTCTCTTTAACTAAGCAGTACACACACACACACACACATGTCTATATATATATATATATATATATATATATATATATATATATATATATATATATATATATATATATATGTATATATATATATATATATATATATATATATATATATATATATATATATATATATATATAAAAACTGGATTTATGGAAAAAGAATACCTTGCATTGATATTGCAAAAACCATAGAAAGTAAAATTGGGGTCTCGGTTTTCAGTGAGTTTGAATATGTTTGTTCGAGAAGAAAGGTAGAGTGAATGTCAAAAGTTAGGTAATGATGACAGGAGGAAACTAGGAAGATGGAGCTGTGAGTGTTGACATGGCTGATGGAAGGACGGAAGCATTTGAGTCATTTAAGTATTTAAGGGTAAATACAACAGATGATAGTAGGATGAGAGAAGTATAATAAGTGTTTCAGAAAGTATGTGGAACACTTGAGGTAGTAAGGCGATTGCAGAAGATTGGGATGATACTTGGTGCATCATGGAAGCCAGCTTGGGAATTTTCAAAGGGACTTTACAAAAGTAAGTTGTTAACGATGAATGTAAATGAAAGAAAATAGGTTCGAAGTTGTCGAGGTGAACTGTTTACAAAGTATAAGTAAAATAAGAGTTTACAGGTCGAGACATAAAGAGATACATTAAGTAATGGGAAGAAGGTTACATGGGTGAAAAGGTGGATTAGAATGGTTGGGATGGTTTGGTTATGTGGAAGGATATAGATAGGGAAAAGTTTTTATTTAGGAAGTTTTAGACGGTAGGACGAAAGGAAGATCTCGAAAAAGGTTGGCTCGATTGTTGGGGTGATGATACTTGACTGGTGATGCCACTATGAAGGTGTATGAAGCAACTAATGATGTGGAAGTTTTATGCACAGGGGATTCATCCATGATTAAGCAGCTAAAGTATTAATGCAGCAGGGACTTTACAGCAACCTCTTGCAAAGGGAGACGTCTTAGTGTTGAGTATACAACATATATCTGGGGACATTTCACAGATGTCTTAACCTGTCAGGAGTATAAAAAAAAATAAAGAATTGGTTAACAGAAAATTGTTTTCTATTTTGTTATAATTATTTGAAAACGGGACCTTTGTTTCGCAACTGTCTCACCAAGGAGTACCGACCATTTTTCCGTATTTTGGACATCTTTTCCATTCCCAGCTTTTCGTCGTCTCAGGTTTTCAGCTGCCTGTTCTTTTTCTTTAAACGGAATGTACGTTCCAGTAAAGTACTATGAAAACATTATGGCCACATTCAATATGATCTGCGTTTGGAAGACTTTTCTGTGGCTTTGTATTGAATCAAATATCTTTTATATGAGCTGTTAACTCAAAATTGTAACATCATTAAAATTTGTGAAAATAATATTAATCTCTTTTAATGGTTAGTTGGTCATGTAAACTTTGATACAATCTCTAGACAAGTCATTAACTTCTAACCATTTTTCGTGCATACATTAACGAGAATGGGAGGTGGTTTGTTGAGTCAGTATACCAGGCTGAGATTGTCGATTCAAGACTTTAAAAATCTTTTTATTCTTTTTGCTAGCCCGTTGACTTTCATCTGTTTTTGGGGAATCTGCGAGGACTTAAAAATAGAAATCTCACGAAATTTTATATGTACTCACATATGCTCGAAATTTTTACAGTCGCCAGCAATGCTATCAGATATTCTCTAGGCTGTTTAAGAAGTATCACCCGATTTCATCTTTCAACCTCGTGTGTCATACAAGAAAATAGAAATGTAGAAGTAGCATCAAAGTAACGAAGTGTATTTTGGATTTATTTCAAGAGCAAAGCTCTTTTTCGTACAGTAATTGATTCTCCTCCTTCGATGACTTGACGTATTGAATGTAACAAAGAATCGCGCATGCCAGATCGTTAGGGCACTTGCTTCCAACCATGCTCACGAGTCGCTTTCACCCCAATAATTTACTGAGATATTATGGACGAGGGGATTTTTACTACAGCGCCGTTGACAGGTCTTGCCGCACCCACTTGTAATTGAGATGCTGATCTTTACGACTGGTCTCTGCTCGCCGATGTAGGTGGATCTTCTGTTCCTTTGAATTTCCTATCAGGATAGCTACCCGTTTCCTTCGCTGCTGATAGGCACAAACAGGATTATCATACCTAGCTTAATTAATTCTTCCTTCTATGCAACTTCGTCCAAAGGTTCGTTTGAGCTTTGGTGATGAACCACCGTACATTCCGTACACAGGCAAAATAATTCGTGTTGCTTACTACGTGTTGTTTCCTATACTACTCGGCGAACACTTTCTTCACGGATTGGATACTGATTAACTAAATCAGCTTTTATATATACTGTTCATGTTCAGTTTCTTAAATAGAAGGTGCTGGTAGCCAAAGACTGTCGAAATTAACGCAGTCAGCGTGATGGTTGGGTGACGAACTCCTCTACCTCCTTTCAAAACCAGCAGTGTTTACAGTAGGTATTTAGTGACTAAACGTGTTATGTATTCAACATCTTTGTACAACAAGATCACTTGGGAATTATTTACTCAAAAATCCAGCAATCTTGAACCAGGAACCCTTCAAGACATACACAGGAACTTGCGTAATTAAGCATACGAGAATGTTTCCTCAATAAAATCGTGTATTATAAAATATCCTTCCCTGGTGAAGTTTGCCTCAGTGCATTCTCTAGAAGTTACTTTAATCACTCTGATGTCGTTGAAAAAAGAAAAAGAAATATAAGCTTGTAAGTTTTATGAAGTACATTTACCGTTATTGCACAACGCCAACAAAGTGGATAATTTCCCCGGATATACCTGGGATATAGAATATTTATGTAAGACAAGCCGTCTTCGAAGAATTAAATGAAACTCTTCTTCCTTCTTCTTTCCGTTTCAGATGTTACTCAAGAAATTTATAGATCCTCTTTATTCGTTTTAGAGAAACAGAAACTGGGTAAAGAAATTCTTGATTACTTAGCAGAGCCAGCCATGCTTTTCTTCTGTCTCTTATTAGGATTTTTTTTCAAAATCTCATTTTTCTCCGGTGACCTTTTTACTGAGTTTAGTCAAAAGTGACAGTTCGTTAACGTTACAACCATCCAACCGCGAGTAGGGGACTCTTCCAGTAGTAACCCAGAATATGTTGACGTGTTGCGTGTTGCAGTGGATGATTTTTTTCTCTTAGCTACGGTGCCGCTGACAGAACTTTGTTTTTAATTCCATTTGGTATTGTATATCATATGAATATGATATGCAATAGTCCTTAGCTCGATGCTGTTAGTGGAGTTCTTGATACGGCATTCTTTTGAAATCACCTACTCCGTTATTTGGTGGCTTCCTTTCTCATATCATGTTTAACTTCATCTCCCTGCAGACTTAATAAATTTGTGAATATTTTTCTTCACTAAATAAATTTAGGGAGTACAGTTAAAAACCAACGTGAAAATTGAAAATGGCTGCCAAAACCCAAAATTGCGTCCAACATTAAAAATTAATGATTGAGATGAACGGGAAATAAGTTTTATTATACTAAGGATTATTTATTATGCAATATTTTACACAAATAGCCGTATATTCAGGTTATACAGGTTTCACCATCAATCAAATGCATGGACAGGCACAAAGGGAAGCACAAGGAAGGGCTGACTTCTTGCATGTGCAATTTCCTGCACATTCAGTTTTGCATTGGCACTTTTTAAGTGCTTGGCATTGTTCTGCTATGGCTCTTAGTTCAGTCCAGTGATTAGTGAATGTGCCATCGTCATTATTTTTCCATATCAGGCAAGTGACAAGTCTAGGAGCTTTGATGATTGGTGTGCCGAACGAGAAGCTCAGGAACCCCAGTTCTTGTACTGGAACATGGTGCTTATACTGGAAGTAATCATCCTTCGGGGTATCAGGTCCATCAGGGTGGGAGATTTCACAGGGTACGTTGCCTCACTGAATGCCTTGATGCCGTACTTCTTTGCCAATGACAGCTGTGAGTTTTTTCTTGGAACAGCAGTTAAAATGTAGCAGTTGAGCCATTGCAACATCAGCTGTAGACACACCTCTTCCCATTTGTGCCTTGATACCTGATATGTGGGCAAGACAGGTGACAAAATGTTGCAGCTCTGGAGGGACACTTGAGTTCAGGTACTGGCTGTCAAACTTCCCATCGAATGAGCTGGAGCATTGGAGCATCTTTTCCCTGAGTATATCAGCAGTTTTCGAGATAGGTATGGCTTCATCATATTTTATGTCTGAAGAAAGAACTGGTCCAATGTCTTTTTGGGAAGCTAATATCACGTCTCTTCCACTCTTATATGCCTCTACCTCTGAAGCATGGAACAAGATCCTCTCCTTCAGCCTAGTAGCATTCACATTTGGTTTGGTTACACCTAACTGAACAAGCCATTCACAATACATTTTTTTTAGATCAGGCAGTCAGAATACAGTCACTTATCAGCACCGGCAGCATTCCTGCTTTCATGTAAGTAAGCAAGTAGTTCAGAGAAAGCAAATGGATATCCACTGTTACTGTCACTGTTCTCCAGCCTCCTTTCTTCTGATTTTAAACGAGCTCTGTTTTGCAGACCTATGTACCAATACAGATGATGTTTTAGCTCTTGGGCAACTACATCAGGGCCACTAAGCTTGGCTTGCAGTTTGCTGTCAGTGCAATCGCCTTTAGTGATACACCAACGTGCATTGTCGATGCATGTCTCAAGTTTTCCTAAGTATCCTCCTTTTCACAGATGAAACAAATATCCTCTTTTGTGTTGATGTGCTGCCTTTTGGTCCTTTCTTCGTTTCTGCCAAGACCCTGTGCCGCACTTTCTTTCCTTTTTCTTGCTCTCTCCACTTTTGTGTTACTGAACATCAAGAAACAGCTGGGGTGGTAGTTTGCGTCATTTCTCTTTAGCGTCTCCTCTGTGCCAAGATTGCCTTCATCTAGCCTGGCCGGATTGATGGGTATGGGAAGGTCACTAAGTTCACACAGTACAGGAATATTCTTGTGCAGAGTCTTGGAGCCATTGCTGTTGGGGAAGCGATGGTAATCAGCTTGTTGAAGTCTCTCCATGGTGGCATTTTGGCATAGGCACCACTTTGTCCAGTCCATGGGGATGTATACACTTGCCGTGTTCATACCTGCAAAATTGGAACATATATCAGACATGACAGTATGTTACAATGTCTAAGGGTATTGTTATAAAAATAAAATAAACAGCCTCGAAAGACTCTGAAACAACAGAAGTTCAATACGGTTATTTATGTTATTTTTAATTGTAAATTCATAAACATTTGTGTAATAACTTAATTTACACAGATTTTTTTAAATAATAAATTGGTGCTCTTATTCTACGAATGTTGAGTATGTGTGCATTTGTGTTTGAACACATTTATGCCTCATTATGCTAAGTCAGCTGTAGTTCAGTGTGGCAGATGCAGTGTGTATGTGACTGTTGATGAGAGAGGTTGTGATGGCCGCCATTTTCGATTTTCACATTGGCAATCATGCCTGCCTTAAACAGCATGTTTTAAACTATAAGTGTGCCAAATTGCATGTTTGTATCACATTTTGAAGGATTCGTACAATATTTGACATTTATCCATTCACTATAATGGTAATATGTCCACAACTGTCAATTTCACAGGACCTTAAACCAACTTAAATTCTACATATTATTCCAATGGATATGTCGACGCTGTGTTAAGAAATCTGTCCCACAAAAACAGATCCCCTTAAGATCAAATTGTGCAGTGCATGTACCACTCAGAGTGCTGTTTTCCTTACCTGGCCCCCTTTGTGCAGATATATACAGTATTCATTAAAATTACCAATACATGGAAGCTCTCTTGAAAACTTTTTTACTTGACAGCAACCCAGTAATTTCATTGCTTTTTCCATTTGGCACAACTCAACCTCATATATCCTTCTCTTCCAGAGGACAATACTTTCTCTATTGAAGATTTTTTCTTGGGTGACCTATTACCCTTTTTTTTTACTTTACCGACTCTACACATGTCCCACTGGAAATTTCTGTTCCCTGTTGTACCACGTGACTTTGAGAAGTAGTAGCCGCTTCCTGCCAAGTGTCTGACTAACTCCTCCAAATGAACCTTTAATTCCCTGTGCATGCATGATTTAAATTCTTCAACTAACACTAGTTCCCTCAACTTGTTAAACTTATCTACCTTGTTCTACGTACCAAGTCGCCAAAACTTGTTCCTTCATATTGGCAAATTCCACAAAGGCTTGGGTGGGCAGCTTTAACTCCCTAATTTTTTTATTAGTGGTCTTTTCGGAGGCAACAGAATTCAGCTACACTGGACTCTTCAAAAATGGGTACTGATTTTATAGCAGTTTGCATAAAATCCTTCCACTCTGCTCCTTTGTCTCAAGTTCAAAACTTGCAACTCATACACCACCTCCTCATCCTCTTTACTTTTCTTTTCTCCATCTCAGCTCACTCTCTGTCCCTGTCTTTCTGCAGATTTTTAATTTCCAAAGGACCATTTTCACCATCTGTGATGGCCTTAACTACCAATCGTAATAGTACCAGTTCCTTACTCCAGTCGTTGGCTCCAAATGCAAGTGTTCAGAAATCAGTGACAACTGAGCCTTATTCCTATTGCAGCATTCCAGTGACCTAGAAAGTTAGAAACTTCAGTATATATTCATCTTGTTCAATTGAAGTGGACTTCAATAAGAAATGTTAATTTAAAAATCAATCTCGGAGATAAAGACTACAGGATATAGAAAAAATAGTGGCCCTTCTTGATCCTTTGGTATATTTGTTTTGTTTTTAATTCGTTAGCATAGTTTATAAAGGCAGATAATTTCAGTGGATTGTGAGGATCTCAATCACATATTATCGATTATAAGATCTGTGGTTTCAAAGGGCTTGGCACTCAATGATTTTAACATGCTCCTTACACTAAAATTTTATAAGTGGGATAAAATGCAGAATGAGCACGCGCCCAGTCGCCCCCAAACACACTTGAAAAACAATTACACTAGCAGAAGAGAGAAGAGGAATAAAGTGGGAGAAAAAACAGCACTCCCAAATACACTTGTGAAAAATAATTACACTAGCAGAAGAGATAAGAGGAGGAAAGTGGGAGAAAAAGCAGAATGAGTACGTACCCAATCACCCCCAAATGTCCTTGGAAAACAGTTACGCTAGCAGAAGAGAGAAGAGGAAAGTTTGGAAGAAAATACCAATACAGTCATGCAATGAGGCGAACATGTGCACATGAATGTTACCATCTTCAAAATGAAATATATTTTGAATATTGAGCATTCTCAAAAATACTTGCATGCAGTCACAGTAAAGATCAACTAAGATACAAGATGCCCAGAGTAAACTTAATTTGTTATCAAGATCTGATCCACTTCATACGGCATGCAGACAGAAAAGTGCTTGCAATAATACCAGTGGCGACCTGGACCGCAAGGTTCAAGTGATGTTAGTGACACATCCACGTGTTAGCAGGGGTGCTCTCTGTGATGGCTGCTGTCTTTATGTTAGACTGAATAAAATTACTTGAAAGTCAGAGTTAACTAAAAAGTACAGTTAAAGAGATATTTATAACTAGTGTATACATATACATGCATACATATATACGAGCATGTATATGTATGTGTGTGTACGTTTATCTACCGCTTTGTGTATACATACATATATAAAAATATATATATATATATATATATATATATATATATATATATATATATATATATATATATATATATATATATATATATATATATAGAAAAGAGAGAGAGAGATGGACGTGAAAAAAAGGTTTTTATGTCTGCTGCCCTAATTACCGTGACACCAATTTTTGCAGTAGGCGAATTAATCATTTTACCCAGTCTTCCTTGTTTGAGTGTGGGGGATTTGAGGAGAAAATATTCTAACGAAGGGTTCTAAACCTTAAAACGAAAGTGTTCTAACGTTAGCGTTACGCGGAGTTGATACATGTTATGTTACATCAGACGAGCTTGTTAATTGTATGTGTTGGCAAAGTAAATTATTATTGACCAAAAGGTTTAACAGAAGTCAGTCATTTTTTTAGGGGGGGGGATGTTTTGAGACCAACTATTAATTATAACGGGTGCTTTCATTGTGTGATAGATGAAGCATTATTATCATCAAGTAATCATAATTTCTGAAAATTTGCAACGCCATTGAGAAAGAGAGAGAGAAAAAAGATACGGATAGCGGAAAAGACGCGGACTCCGTTAACTTCATTAAGTAAAAGAGCCCATTATTTGTCCCCACTTGTCAACGTTGCAAACACTGGAGGATGATGTGGAGTAGGACGGAATCCCCAGCAACTCGAGAGACTCACGTCTGCTGAATCTCGGGCAAACATCATCAAGGAGTAACCATTGCCCTGTTGGTGGTCGGGGGAAGGAACATCATTTTTTTTTTTTTTTTTCATTCGAGGGGAGAATGACGCTGAGCTAGGGAGAGACAGTGGAAGGAAGGGAACCCGGTTTCTTGTTGTGATATCCTGGATTTTTGTTGCCTATAATGATTGCTGCAGAGAGAGGGAGAGAGAGGAAGGCAAAAGTATCATTGAATTCATTTTTGCGTTCTCTATTCCAGGCAGCGGATGTGGCGACGGTCGTGAGGTGCGCCGCGGTGACCTTTGTTACCTTCTTGTGCCGTATCCACAGGTCACTTGGACCACAGCTACCCACATCTGTCGAGACATGGAGGTAAGTTGTTGTTGAGTGCAAGGGACATTTGCCACAGATAGTTACTATACTAATAAATATGCATTACTTGTTAAGTATAATCCAAATTGAAGAGGTCGATTTCAACGCTTGCTGGATTCTAGAGTAAAGTTTTACTTTGTAGATGGATCAAAGTATCTCCAGTTACAGAATAGGCTTAAATATTCTTTAAACCCAAAGATATTTATTGGTAGTTAATACTTATTCGTTGACTAGGTTTACTCTTTTTTCCTAATTTAAAACAGACTTCAAAATATATAAAATAAATTTTCTGCTTGTAATCATTTGACCATTCTAAAGGACTTGGGGTGTTAACTCCAACATTAATATAACCGAGTAGCAAAATTAGCAAAATTTATTCCGATTATCTTTAGTTTTCTGTAAAGGAAATCTATTGTGCCGGCTTTGTCTGTCCGTCCGCACTTTTTCTGTCCGCACTTTTTCCGTCCGCCCTCAGATCTTAAAGACTACTAAGGCTAGAGGGCTGCAAATTGGTATACTGATCATCCACACTCCAATCATCAAACATACTAAATTGCAGCCATCTAGCCTCAGTAGTTTTTATTTTATTTAAGGTTAAATTTAGCCATAATCGTGCTTCTGGCAACTATATAGGATAGGCCACCACCGGACCGTGGTTAAGGTTTCATGGACCGTGGCTCATACAGCATTATACCGAGACCGCCGAAAGATAGATCTATTTGAGGTGGACTTGATTGTACTCTGTAGCCGGTGTACAGAAAACTCGATTGCGCCGAAGAAACTTCGGTGCATTTTGTGTTTGTTAGTAATTTGAATCTTTTCCAGTCTTTTTCTATTAATTTTCAACCATATATCACGTCAAAGCCAGGGGTATCTCGTCAAAAAGCAATTTTCGTAATTTGCAAATCCTATGTGTTCACAGAAACGGTAAAACTGAAGTGGCACTGTTTTAGCTATTCAGTGAAATTTGCATCTGTTTTGCTGACGAGGATATTAGATACTGATCTGAAACTGTTCTTTACAATAAAATCATGAAGTTTTAAAGAGAGAAAGGGGCCTAAAATTAAGTTTATTATTGTTCTGTTGAAAAGCAGTGACTTTCAAATATGGTAAAGTTTAATAATTGCCATAAACATTTACACAAATATCTGTTTACTAGTATTATTAATGTTCTTTCTTAGTTCTTTTTAAGCGTGCGATTTTGAATAAATTTGCTAGAAGTCAACCACGGTCCCTTTTGTTTTTGACCCAAATGTTTGTCTGTGCCATTTTCAAGATAACAGATATGGATAGAATTCAGATACTGGTATCACTGAACATAATAATTTAAAACAAATGAGTAACTTTATTTCATTAGCAAATCAGATTCCAATCATTTGTCAGCTGAAAATTTTAGGGCATATGTACCAAAACACTGGAATATATTTAAAGGGTGAATTCTGGAGAAACGCTCTTTTTGGTCATTCAGTGTCGTTGGCTTATTCGGAGAGCCGGAAAGAATAACCGAGAGTGATTTCAAATGGTTGTTGACAAAAATGCAAAAAAAAACTTTAGTGTGTCGTGCCTTGGGTAAATGAAGACTAATTTGATGTGGTTTAACTAAAAGTATTGGGTTCGAGGCAGTCTGAACGTTCTTGGTTTTAGTGAAGTTTACTAATTGCCATAATAAGTACATAGATACGTAGCTGTTATTAATGTTATTTTCATACTGATTTTTTTAAGTCCAGGTTTTTCGTCGCAAATTCATGAAATTTGACGATAAGCTAATTTCAAAAAAAAATTTTAATCCTATGTCACATCTGAGCCTTTGGGGATGTCCTTTAAAGCGGTGGATTATGTAACCTGCACATTTTTTGGAGAAACTGTAGAGCTTGAAGTGACATAGTTAATGTCATTCATTTTAGTTCATATCTGCGTCGAGCCATATTTGATCTAAAAAAAATTTTTTAAAGGTTGCAAATTTTAATGCAAAGAGCTCCAGATACAGTGTAGCAAAATTCTACTAGATTTAACTGAAGATTTCATGTCGGAGTAAGGAGCAGTGACCTTTGGAAGTATCGGAAATTCTCTAAAATTTTGAAGTTTCTAGGCTGTCATTGACAGTCTACTATAACATTAAACTATAATTTATTTATCACACTATCTATCAGATCCCCAGGATACTTAAGAAGTAGGTCCGCCATGGCCTTTTGATTATTTGACCTACTTGATTATGACATGGACATATTTTCAAGGTCACGAGATCACAGAAATAGACATATTTTTAAGTTTCTATCAAATTCGGGAAATACTTTTCGTGTAAATTGCAATTTTCCACATTTTCGGAGGAACATTAAACCTGGAGCTAAGTTCTCTGTACAGTTCAACTACATTTACCCTGCACTGGTCAGCAAAGAATATCACAGCGTGACCTGAGACTTTCTTGAACAATTTTTCGAAATTGTATAACATGACGTGTCGCTGGGGATTAAAGTAGATTTTTAACAAGGTTTTTTACTAAACATTCCAAAAGGATTCTGTAGCAGGAGAATTTCAACCTTACCTTGGTTTGAATATCAAATTATTCTCTTTTTTTTTTTTTTAACAAAATAAATTTCAAATTTGTGCGTAGTATCGATTGAGAGTTTCTGATCCCTCTAGTATGCCATAGTTTTTCTAAACTCACAATGAAAAATATTTAAATCTGAATTACAAATTAAAAAGCTGGAAAATTAGGTGAGACTAAAGTTAGCTAGTATTATTATCATTATTATTAGTTAATGAAGTGCCATGATACGGGGTCCTAATCCTTTTCCAGGCACCAAAAACACAAAATAAAAGAAGGAAATCTGTACGACCCCGAACGCTGTTGAGAAACTTTGATGATAAATCTACTGGTTGTTTATATCAACTTTCCCAACCACCATTGACAAGATCCCATCAGAACTTGAGGGATAAGCCTCCCGTGACACAACTTTCCGACAAGATGTCTGTTCGACATTCCACTGACTGTTTTAGTTCCTGGGCCGCTTTGAGGGAACAGTGGGTGTTACAGGCTGATAGAGACCATTTTGGCTAGCTCTAGAAATCCAGTAGTTAACATTCTCTCAGCGTTCGTTTGAATGACCAACGACAAATGACTTTTTTACTGGTTTTTCAGAGCTTCAGACCGATACAGAAAGTTTGAACTAATTTACAATTTATGGAAACTCTAGCTCTAGAAATCCAGCAGTTAACATTCTCTCAGCGTTTGAATGACCAACAACAAATGACTTTTTTACTGGTTTTTCAGAGCTTCAGACCGATACAGAAAACTTGAACTAATTTACCATAAATTACAATTTATGGAATTCATAGTTTTATCTAGACATGCGCTGTACCAAGTGAATAATCTTACATAATAATAATAGTGCTCAATGTACAACGAAATGTCATTCATAATCTTACATATTAATGATAGTGCTCAATGTACGACGAAATGTCATTCATGTGTTATTCCCTGATATGCCGTATCGTTTGTAAATTTCGGAGAGATTACATTGTATTAGGCTGTAGTTGTAAAATTTGCATATGGTACATATCCCATATTATATTCAAACGCCGTTGATACCCAGTGTCCCTGGATGTTATTTTATTTCTATATTTTTTAATTTTTGTTCTGCTTTTATTCATCAGCAGTATTACTAAGCCTTGACACTGGTAAGCAAGGTGCAGAATTAAATTCCCTCTGCTTGGAAGTGTCTGATTAAATTCCCAGACTGTTCCAGCAGGAATACAAGATTGCTTTTGTTCTAAAGAATTGCGTTGAGTGACTTTCTGTTAAGGCATATATATATATATATATATATATATATATATATATATATATATATATATATATATATATATATATATATATATATATATATATATATCAGCACTGTGACAATTATCCTCTAATTGTAGATGCTGCAGCTCGATCCTCCTCGTTAAATTACTATCTTCATTACGATAAGAATGAAGAAACTTTACCAGTGATTGGTGATATTTTTGAAAGGTTAACAGAAAGTACATAATCCAAATCTAAGTATATGTTCCTTGTCGAGCCATGCCTTAAAACATCTTTTACCGAAGTTGACAAACTTGTTTTTGTGAATATATGTATATGTATATATATATATATATATATATATATATATATATATATATATATATATATATATATACATATATATATATATATATATATATATATATATATTTATATATATATATATATATGTATCATATATATATATATATATATATATATATATATATATATATATATATATATATACACAGTATATAAAGCAGGAAATATATACAACGAAATAGGCTAGTCGCAATTTAGACTTATCCTTTAAACCTGAGCTTTTACAGATTATGAAATGCTATTACAGGAAGTGACTAATAGACTGAAGGATTACATTGCAATAGATATCTCTCTCTCTCTCTCTCTCTCTCTCTCTCTCTCTCTCTTCCTCCAGTTAAAGATGGTAGTTCCCTGGTGTTACCCCTCCATTTTTAGTCAGCGGTTTAGCACAAATTATGATGGTGGTATTTTCATGGCCCATTCCCATTCCGAGGTGTGCGCCATGTTTACAATTCCAAGATCTGCTGACAGAGAAGAGTCTAAGCAAAGGTGCGCCATACGTCGAATACCAGCCTCTAATCTCTTCATAGTATAAGCAGTGAATTTTTACTAGTGTATTAATTGTTATCTTGAATAATTAGATAAAAATTCCATGAAATTTAGGGACATTGAAGTAAAACTGTGTATGTATATTTCGCGTACAAAGCGCTCTAAAGCCAAGGCTGTCATCAGGTTTTCTTTTCGATAAAAAGTGTTGCGAAAAGTAAGTTTGCTTTATCAAATGATGGCAGAATGAAAGTTCCTTTTCTTGTGGTTTTTAAGCATTCATTAAACAGTTCTTTCTTCCTTGTACACTCAGGAATAATATTTGATATTTTCTGTATTCCTGATTTATTATATTCGGGAAAACATATGACTCATGTAACCATTTTTTTGTTTAGAGAGAAGAGCTAGGTTTAATTTTCATGCAAGAGTTGAGTGAATGTTGGCACACGAGCTTTGCTACAAGAGTCGCACTGTCTGTAGAGAGAGAAATGTAGAGAGAAGAGGAAGGGTTTTCCTTGCAGATGGAAATGTGTCAAAGATTTGGGTCTCGGACTTCCATTTATTCACGAGCTCTTCTGTTCCGTGTGAACATACATGAAGGATGCCTCATCAGTGTGCATTCTGGACGGTGTTGCCCAAGAACATGATGCTTTCATTTCCCAGCGACGCTTTTCCATTTAAAGTTTTGATGGGTGGTAAGGGGGGGGAGGAGAGAGAACTTTATACCCAGGGTTTTATTGGGGCTCACTATCTTGTTAAGAGGCTAGCAAAAAAATTATGATTTAGGGACAAAGTTTACCCTCTGGAGCAGTGACATACACACACACACACGCGCGCGTGCGCGCGTGTATGGCTGAGGCATTTCTTAGCAGAGGGTGAGACATGTGGTATGGAGGAAAAAACCAGTAAAATGTATTATTTTTTTTTTTTTTTTTTTTTTTTTTTGAGTTTATAAGAATCGTTTCGTATTCGATGCAGTGGACATCTGAGGTGATTTCTTCAGTAATGTTCAGATATCGGCAATAATTAAAAAGAGGAAACAAATTATCAGTCCGTCTATATTGTACTGTACATGTGGGTACGCGCTGTTTTCTTAATATTGAACTTGTTTATTGCTGCTTTAAATGTCTAATTTAAACAGAAACACAGGCCACTCTTCTTCTTAGCATAGTGCTCACTTCTAGACAAAAATGTCTCTTGGGATGATCTCTCAAGTATTTTGATTGGCTCCTGGTGTGGCAAAATGCGTACAGATGTATAAGTCATAATCGTCAAGTTCACTAGTAAATCGTAATCTTGTCGTATATTGTTCAAAATTATTTCATGACCATCTTACAACATGCTTTGGTATATCATTATGCTCCCGAACAATAGGTAACTGTATAATTGAATATGCCGTCCTTGAATGTTTTCACGAAGTACAAGCCTCTCGGGTAAGCTTTCACAATTCTGAAGGTTACCCTTCTGAATATCTTCTGGAAAAACTAATTAGGATATTACCATCGAAAATTGTGCAAATTGTGCTTGTCTGTGGCTTCGTGCAGCCTGCATTTTCTTTTGACTTATCTTTCATAATAATAGAACAATAGCCTTCGTTTTGTCAGGATTAGGACTATTACCAGTTTACAGATTTGCTTTGAGTGAAAGCCTTTGAATTTTATCTGTAAGGAATTTATCATGTTACTTTAATCTGACGACACAGTCGTCATACCAGTAGCACACAGTCCTAACTATGGCTTGAATCAGTGATACCACGCCTCTTCATTCTAATTTTTCCTTTAATTTATCACTTAAATTCTATATTGGTGTTATTATTGTTTAGTTGATTGAGACATTTTCTAATAAGATAGAGAGAGAGAGAGAGAGAGAGAGAGAGAGAGAGAGAGAGAGAGAGAGAGAGAGAGAGAGAGGAATCGATACGTCTGAAGACTGGAAACTCATGAAAGTGTGAATGGGCTTTTATCTCTCGATACAAAAGTGTTTTGATGTTGTGGGATATTCTTTCTTTGCTCGAAGACGCAGAAGGGAATTAATGTTCCATGAAAATCCCCTTCTGCCAAAATGCAACATATGAAGAATAGCAAATATCTTTTTGGCGTCTTTGGATTCAAATATGAGAGAGAGAGAGAGAGAGAGAGAGAGAGAGAGAGAGAACAGTTACCCAAGTTTGTTCGAGTCAGATATGGGGAGAGGAAGACAAGTTTGATTGTAATTTAGGATGATTAAAACTTGGGATTATCTCTGACTTGACAATAGCGTTCTTGATGGGGGAAAAAGATATCATTCTCCCTTGCTTTCAAATTCTATTTATTTGTTTCCCTACATCTGCTTCATCTTGGTGAAGGGTTTAATACCAGTACCAATTTAATTTTAAGTCCTCTCTCTCTCTCTCTCTCTCTCTCTCTCTCTCTCTCTCTCTCTCTCTCTCTCTCTCTCTCTCTCTCTCTCTCTAGCCGGAGGAGTGGTTACAGAAGTGCACAGCGGTTATTAGATTTTATTTTTCCTTCCCAGGAGCCGGACCAAATTTGTAAGATATTCAGATCCACATTTTACAAAGGAAACTTTTTTTTTTTAATCCGAGAGCGTATGACACGTGTCTTCACCAGATAAAATAACGAGGTGTCAGTAGGCCGTTGAATATAGGAAGTGTTCTTAAACCCAAAACTGAAATAATCTGGTTGGAGCCGAAGCGAACGCATGCTGTCTACATCAGGCTGCAATGGAAATGGGCGGATAAGGATATGAAAGGGACCCCCTGACGATAAGGGTCCTCGCGCTTAGAAAGAGCATCCCTTCAGGGACAAAGGAGGAGGAGGAGACCGGGTGCTGGTAGCTGCCTCCTGAGAAGTGCTGCGGCAGGAGATAAAACTTCAAGACCAGTGTTAACAAACTGCCCAAAAATTACTTGAAAGCATTGTGGTCGAGGGAGATTATTTTTTGAGGGTGGTTGTTGCTTTCTTATTTTGAGCGTTTCATTTACAACCGCAGAGGCTTTCATGACACATATTGAATACCGTTAAGTAAAATATTAACATGACTGTACAAAGATTGCACCATTTATCGAGTAAATGAGAAGCATAATTTTTTTCTTTTCGCTAGTCATCCTATTTCTCGGGGATTCATTCCCAAGGCAATAGCTGAAAGTTGGCTGTCCTGACTGCTTATAATTCAACAACTTTCACCAGTTTCGATTTTGTTTTATAGAACAAAGAATATCAGTTGAGCACATACAACTCCGAAATGAATGATGGTAATGGGTTATAATTTTGCACCTTGATTAAGAATGGCCTCTATAATGCAGCTAAACGTGTCCGCAGTACAAGAAAGCTTCCTAAAACCACCCTAGGAACTCTCTACACCCAAGACAAACGCGTCCGCAGTAGGCTACTTGACAGAAATTACTAGAATCAGATTTAATGATTAATAATGATCGGTTATTGCTGTAGTGAGAAACGAAACTTCTAATTGGATCCCACAGATTTCTTCACTTTTTTAACAAGTGTCTCTTTTGCGAATCTATCTGGTAACAAATGGAACGGCCGTACCACGCAGAGTTCTGGAATTTTATTATAGAAAATAGGTAAATTTATGATCCTTCATCAAAATAACTGCTCTTGATCAGTAAATTTCAAACCTTATCAACTGTGGAAGCGAGTCATCTGTTTTGCGGAAAAGTCAAATGAACTTTTCCCGAAACATTTGCCGAAATCATGTCTACAGGGTGTACTAATTATTATTAGTCTTTATGCCAAAATCAATTATTAGTTTTGGCATTCTCTGTTACCTATTTTCAAACAGTGCATGACATTCTGTATGGTTTGCCAATTTTGTTCTTGTTACTAAGTAAATTGTACATAGAAACGCGGTTGTAACATTAAGTTATTTTGAGCATTCACCTAAATAATAACAAGGCAGTGTCATAGCCTGATAAAACTTGTGAGGATACTTTAAATGTAAGTTTCACTTTCATCAGCCATCCATATATTAATGTATTTACGTGCTGATACACATCTGTTTATTCATTTTGCATCACCAGGGTGAGTTGGCCCGTGTGGGGTCGGATGAAGTCGTCCGGTGGATAGGAACTGGGCTCAAGTCGCTTCCGGATTATGCATCAGGTGCCCTTTACTGGCTGGGCGCCACTTTACAACCGCATACCTATAAATGGCAGTGGCAGGACGGGACCCTTCTCAACACCACAAGTAAGTCGAAGTTATGTATATCAGTCATCATCTTCGAGATGATGGACATACTCGTAGTATGAGATTTAAATTATTTTCACGTTCCCTTCCAGATAGGTATTTCGGTTATGATGATGAGCATTATATGACTGCATCCTAACGAAGTTGGCAGTATAAAGTCGGTTTTGAGCAGATGTCTCCCAAAATTTAATCATTATAGCTTCGAACTGGGCCGATACAATCAGAAGGCAACTTATCATGATTAACTTTCATGAGATCTCTGCTCAGAGTTAGAGTTGTTGCCAATGATTCAATCTCAACTCTGAGGTAATTTCTTTCAAAAGTTAGTCTTGAGATGACCACCCAGTAAATACAGCTGCCAAGTTCTCAAGAATTCATGCTAACACACGCAAAGATTTTCGGAGCCACAATATTTTAGTTAGCTGCATATTTGATGACCCTTAGTGAAGGTTTGCGCTTTTCTTATCTAGTAGCACAAAGAAACACTCGCACTTCAAGTCAATGATATTGTGCTTGGTGGTGGTTCATTTTATATAATTATACAGTATACACCAGTAATGGCAGCGACAACTTATGATGGGAAAATAACTGCATAAACATTATGGATGTCAGCATACTTGTCTCGTAGACCGGTTGCATTTGTGGTGTAGTAGTTAAAAAGAACTTATTGTTGACTCTGGTAATTTTTTGCTTCTGGAATATATATAAACGTTAGCTGTATCCCCTAACAGGGATAGCTCCTGAAAACCAAGTTCATACTTTAACCACAGAATTGTAGAGTAACGTCATTTGCAGTAAAACTTCATCAACATTAGCCTCTTCGTACACCTTCCCGGAAAATACATCAGCAGCGCATCGAATCCCCCTACATTCTGCGGCCGCCACGTCACCACTGTCTTGCACGGCTTCGTCCCTTGGTTACCAGGACACTTCCTTTCCAACCCCTCTTTCACGTCTATCCTTTTACCAACCTGTCTTCATCCATTCTTTCGCAGTGACCGGATTGCCTCAAAATACTATAATTCATCTTTCCACCAATACTAAGCTGTTTACCACTTAATCTTTTCTATATTTCTCATCTATCAGTTTTTCTTACTCAGCTAATGTTTTGCAAATAGTTTATCTGTACGGCTTCAACCTTTTTTCTTTCATGTGCGTTCATCATCCACACTTCACTTTCATGAAAGAGAAGTTGACTCAAAAATTCCTTATACAAACACACACACACACACACACATTATATATATATATATATATATATATATATATATATATATATATATATATATATATATATATATATATATGTGTGTGTGTGTGTGTGTACGTAAAGTTTGTATGCATCCCCGTTTTCTGCCTACTAAAATGTTGTGTATTCACTAGAGATGTGTATGAAACAAACACAGCACAGCGTAACTGCCACTATTCTGAGTTTATTGCACGATATAACCCCAAATTGGAGATGTAATAATGTTGAAATAAAGCGGCGATGACAGTAAGTGTTTCCTGTTAGCTTACGTCTGGCGTCCCTGGCTATTTTTCCCAGGAGAGCCATTGTTTTTGGGAAATGTATTATTTCGCACAAATAGTGAAAGGTTGGAAGAGAGGCATTTCGTTTAACAAGGGAAAACGAACACAAGAACGACAGTCATTCGTAATGAAGTGGGTTTTTATCACTTTTGTCTGAACCTGTGGAATTGTGAAGCAGTTTATCCTATTGTGAGAGAAATTAACTTATTTTTATTATAAAAATAATTTAGCAGCCTTCGGATATTCAGTTATGCTTAGAGAAACTGCAACTGCACTTCTTTCCGTTTTGATTTTTTTTATTTTATCCACCCTCCAGTTCATCAAATATCCCAGATTGCAGCCCTCTAGCCTCAGTAGTTTTTATTTTATTTAAGTTACCCGTAATCGTGCTTCTGGCAACGATGTAGGATAGGCTACCACCGGGCCGTGGTTAAAGATTCATGGGTCGCGGCTCATACAGCATTATACCAAGACCACCGAAAGATAGATATGTTTGCGGTGGCCTTGATTATACGTTGTAGCAACTGTACAGAAAACTCGATTGCGCGAAGTATCTTCGGCGCATGTTTTACTTGTATCTGAAATTACAAAAAGGTTTTCTGGAATTAATGTATTAGTAAGTTTGATTTCTTTTTCCAAGTCAGTTTTTAAATCTGTGACAAGTAAAGTTTTGTCTTAGTTGGTTAAGAATAAGACCTTTTTATTGTTGGTCTTTGGCGATATATTCTTTACGTTTTTTAGTCGGTATTTGCAAAAGTAATTTTAATTACAGGTGATAGTTGTGTCTAAGAACAAAATTTACTTCTTAGCATAAATTAGATTTTTCTTCATCTTCACTGTTGCCCCTGAACTTAAGGGTCAGTTGCCCTGATGCGTCTTTCGTAACAACTTTTGTCGAAAACATCTTTCACTGACCCATTCTCCAAGTCCTCTACTTTATCATGCCATCCAGTACTTTGCCCTATTCACTCCTTCCCACTCACTCATCCGTATCACATAACCGTACCATTTCAATCTCGACTCTCTTTATCATATCAGTGATGTTGACCACCCTGACACCTCTCCTTATATGTTCTTTTTCAGCCTTTAATGCAGAGAGATGCCCCCAAAAAATTCACCTCAGCATCTGCTTTTCTGTTCGCTCCAACTTATGTTCCTTCTTCCTCTTAATGTCTTGCTTCTGAGCATACGTCATCACTGGTCTGATTATAGCACCGTAAATCTTTATTTTCGGTTTATTTGGTATTCTTTTGTCCCACTCTCCTGCCAACTCTCTCCATTACCACCAGGCCTTTGTATCCAACTTTTAACCTCAATTTCATACTCTCCCTTGTAGCTTAAAGTAGATCTAAGTACTGTATTTAATAGTTTCTACTGGCTTTAAGTCTAGACCTCTTCTGTCAGGTATTAGTCCCTCATTGGGCGGGTGGGTTCCGTTCTCAGCTAGCACTCTGCTGGCCCCGCGTTCGAACCTCCGACCGGTCAATGAAGAATAAGAGGAATTTATTTCTGGTGATAGAAATTCGTTTCTCGCTATAATGTGGTTCGGGTTCCACAATAAGCTGTAGGTCCCGGTGCTAGGTAACCAAATGGTTCTTAGCCACGTAAAATAAATCTAATCCTATGGGCCAGCCCTAGGAGAGCTGTTAATCAGCTCAGTGGTCTGGTTAAACTAAGGTATACTTAACTTTTTCTGCCAGGTATTAATACCCTACCCTCTTCCTCCTTGCTGGACATCGTAAACTCAATTTTACCCACATATATCCTCATACCACCCCCGTTCAAGAGATTGCTGCCACTATCTTACCCTTTGCATTCTTCAGTCTGTGCCATAATCACCAGATCGTCTGCAGAAATCAATTCCCATAGTTTTTTATTCCTAATCCCATTACTCAATGCATCCATAACTAGTACAAACAGAGTAAACCAACTATAAAATCGGACATTTCTGTCTTGCCTTTTGCCACAGGCTATTATGTCAGTTGTCCTTGTCGTTTTACACATCATTTCAGCCATCCCAGTTAACTTTCCTAGCACTTTTTTCTGTCTTAAACATCAAAACAGTACCTCCTTTGTTATTCTAACAAATGCCTTCTCTAGGTCCATAAATGCACAATATAGTGTCAGATTTCCTTCCGGTCTTTTCATTATAAAGGCAGGATCAGCTGTACCTCTCCTTATGAAACTGTGCTGGTTTTCACCAGTCTTCACAATTTCTCATAATCCCTTATATCTTCTTTCTAAAACCTTCAGCAAATGTTCTGTTGATTTTATTCCTCTGTGATTATCACATTCCAGACGATCTCCCTTCTGTTTAAATACAGTTAACAACAGATTTTCTTCCCCAGTTATATGGTAATACTTCTCAAATTTCCCTCAACAGTTCCAGCATCCATTCTTCCTCCTTTATACCAAGTCCCTTAAACATTTCAATTTGCACCTTCTTTACTTTATATCGTGTATCTACATAACCATCCCCTCCACCCTCTCCACCTCCTCCAAATCCCCTGTTATATTTTTTGTTTTTAAAGTGTTTATAATACAGTAATATGACAATTTTCGTTTTATGTCATCATCCTTATGCAGGTATCTTAGTTTCTATTTCCTCTTCTCTGTGATGTTCCTCGGCATCGTCCACAGGTCTCACTTCCCAATCCTTAAAAGCCCCAGACTTCCACCTAACAGAATCATGCACCTCTCCATTCCTACCACCAGTTTTCTTCTCCTTTTAACACTCTATAGCCACTAGCTAGCCCAATTGCTTCCTCTGCACCATTCACACATGTTTTCATACCATTCCAGATTATTTTCTATTCTAATAGCTCCCTCCTCTCTTAAATTTATTCCGACTTGATGCTATCTTTCTGTTACATATATACTTCTTCTATTGCTCACACTGTTCTGCTCTTATATCCCGTATTTTAATTCTTGATCTTTTCAACTTCTTAGGTTTTCTGCTTCTCATCTTGATTTCAATCACTAGCAGACTATGCTAGTGAGTGATATCAAGAATTGCTTTATAGTCAGATTATTGAAGTATTCAGATCATTGGAAAAAAATTAAAAGATTTATAGATCTTTGTGAATAAAATTAAAACTGGAAATATTTAGGTCAGCACATTAATTTTTTTTAATATTTAGTTCTATGTAAGGAAACTTTTTTTTTTTAGTTGTTGGAAGACATATGGAACTTCCTTATTCTTCCTTATGGTATCATTTCTAATTCTGTCCTACCATCTGACTTGTAATTCTCCATAAAGGTTTATTCTCAGAGCTATAAAATCTTGTTGATCAAGACCTTCCATAACGTTGATCTGTAGACCAAAGTTTAATAAAAGATCAGTCTGTTCGTGCACAGGTGGTGACGTCACCTTCCCTGAGTATCCTAATTATAGAAAACGGAGTGATTAATGGGGGACTTTTATTTTTATCTGTCATTTTGTCCAGTTCTCAGTCACATTATTTAACTTCATTAATTTCAAGTATATCATTCGTATTTAAAGAAAAAATAATATATATAGTATGATTAAATATACATAATGTTTCTGTCTATTCTTGTTATAGCTTACTTAAAGTTAATAATATTGATGAGGAGTGGCCAGTTTACACTGTACTCTATCAGTAAATTACTGTGTAATATTATAAATGACTGTGTATTATTATTATTATGTTTAGACTGAAGGAATTACTTAGTAATTTATAAGAAGTTACTGCAGTAAATGAGTAGAAATGAGAGGGAGAAATGAACAAAGCATCTTACACATTATAATGTAGTTTGGCATTTTTGATTAGATAATTAACCTTTGAAATGTAATCTTCTATCCTCATTTTTTTTTTTTTTTTGTAGATTTATATTTTCTCTATTGCAAAATGTGGTCCACTTTTCCCTCAGTCTCATCTCGTGGGAAACTGTGAAAAACAGTTCCATCTTTGTCTTCGTAATTGGATGTGCAGCCACTAACAGCACAATTGCTAGGCATGTTTGATTGCCGCAGCCAGAGCTCTGCACGCAACACCGTTCCTTGCTGACTGACTCGGTTTCATGTAACGGACCCGGCATTTTGCGGGCTAGACGACGTCATTGCGCGGCTCGTGCTACTTTTTCGCAGCAAGTGAACAGACTTATCTATTGGACTTTGGTTTTTATCTTCATGTTGCTGCTGTTCATGAGTCGTTAACATTATATGTTTTATGAATTTCGCTCCTGGGCACAAGACTTGGGCATTGTCGTCTGAATCAGCCTGCCCAAGATGTTGTCATGCCCGGACAACAACAACTGAGAAAGAGACTGATTTAGATGGAAATCTGTCAATAAACATCCATATTTTCCACTCTCCACAAAAAAATACTTTTTTCCTTATCAACGATGTGGACATAAGTGAATGTGTATATGAGTGGGCATTTGGGCATTTGAGCCTCTGGGCCTTCGTCCTTACTGTATGTTTAAGCTCTGTAATGTCATTTCACAGAGTCACATACGTACATACAAACGCACACCTACATCCACACAAACACACGATCGTGTTCTCTCAGTCATAAACACTTGCTCTGTTGTAATTTGACTTTGTTATTCCTTCAGTTTTCGACTTCACAGCTCTCTCTCTCTCTCTCTCTCTCTCTCTCTCTCTCTCTCTCTCTCTCTCTCTCTCTATATATATATATATATATATATATATATATATATATATATATATATATATATATATATATATATATATATATATATATATATATATATATATATATATATATATATATAATATATATATAATATATATATATATATATATATATATATAATATATATATATATATACACCTTATTTACACTGACGATTTTGTAAGCCAATGTAATTAGTTATATAATGGATTCACTACTCGTTCGTTTTAGACCCAGGCTTTATAATGCTTAATATCATTCCTACCAAAGCTCTGTATTTCGTATAGGAATCTTTAAGAGTCCATTCTTTATCTCTGACTAATATATTTTACTGAGGTTGCTGGCATAAGGCCAACTACATCTACAGAACCAGAACCGAGGAGATGAAGCGTGTGAAAAATGAATGCTAAAGTAGGCTTGGGTTTTCTGGAATGTCTTCTTATGTAAAAATTTTATATATAGATATATATATATATATATATATATATATTCCTTCTTTCTGCACAGTTAGTCTTCTAGATTATTCTAGCAGAATTACCAGAAGGAAGGCATCTGCAAGAATAGATCTAGATAACCGACTATTTGCCCGCTTTGACAGAGATCTTCTATTAGAAGATTCTCCATCAAGGGACATAGCATACTTGAAGGAACTGAGTTCCTTCTTTCTGCAGACCGGTCTTCTAGATTATTCTAGCAGAGTTACCAGAAGGAAGACGTCTGCAAGAATAGATCTAGATATCCGACTATTTGCCCGCTTTGACAGAGATCTTCTATTAGAAGATTCTCCATCAAGGGACATAGCATACTTGAAGGAACTGAGTTCCTTCTTTCTGCAGAGCCGGTCTTCTAGATTATTCTAGCAGAATTACCAGAAGGAAGACGTCTGCAAGAATAGATCTAGATATCCGACTATTTGCCCGCTTTGACAGAGATCTTCTATTAGAAGATTCTCCATCAAGGGACATAGCATACTTGAAGGAACTGAGTTCCTTCTTTCTGCAGAGCCGGTCTTCTAGATTATTCTAGCAGAGTTACCAGAAGGAAGACGTCCACAAGAATAGATCTAGATATCCGACTATTTGCCCGCTTTGACAGAGATCTTCTATTAGAAGATTCTCCATCAAGGGACATAGCATACTTGAAGGAACTGAGTTCCTTCTTTCTGCAGAGCCGGTCTTCTAGATTATTCTAGCAGAATCACCAGAAGGAAGACGTCCACAAGAATAGATCCAGATATCCGACTATTTGCCCGCGTTGACAGAGATCTTCTATTAGAAGATTCTCCATCAAGGGACATAGCATACTTGAAGGAAATGAGTTCCTTCTTTCTGCAGAGCCAGTCTTCTAGATCATTCTAGCAGAATCACCAGAGGGAAGACATCTGCAAGAATAGATCTAGATATCCAACTATTTGCCCGCTTTGACAGAGATCTTCTATTAGAAGATTCTCCATCAAGGGACATAGCATACTTGAAGGAACTGAGTTCCTTCTTTCTGCAGAGCCGGTCTTCTAGATTATTCTAGCAGAGTTACCAGAAGGAAGACGTCTGCAAGAATAGATCTAGATATCCGACTATTTGCCCGCTTTGACAGAGATCTTCTATTAGAAGATTCTCCATCAAGGGACATAGCATACTTGAAGGAACTGAGTTCCTTCTTTCTGCAGAACCGGTCTTCTAGATTATTCTAGCAGAGTTACCAGAAGGAAGACGTCTGCAAGAATAGATCTAGATATCCGACTATTTGCCCGCTTTGACAGAGATCTTCTATTAGAAGATTCTCCATCAAGGGACATAGCATACTTGAAGGAACTGAGTTCCCATCTTTCTGCAGAGCCGGTCTTCTAGATTATTCTAGCAGAGTTACCAGAAGGAAGACGTCTGCAAGAATAGATCTAGATATCCGACTATTTGCCCGCTTTGACAGAGATCTTCTATTAGAAGATTCTCCATCAAGGGACATAGCATACTTGAAGGAACTGAGTTCCTTCTTTCTGCAGAACCAGTCTTCTAGATTATTCTAGCAGAATTACCAGAAGGAAGACGTCTGCAAGAATAGATCTAGATATCCGACTATTTGCCCGCTTTGACAGAGATCTTCTATTAGAAGATTCTCCATCAAGGGACATAGCATACTTGAAGGAACTGAGTTCCTTCTTTCTGCAGAGCCGGTCTTCTAGATTATTCTAGCAGAGTTACCAGAAGGAAGACGTCTGCAAGAATAGATCTAGATATCCGACTATTTGCCCGCTTTGACAGAGATCTTCTATTAGAAGATTCTCCATCAAGGGACATAGCATACTTGAAGGAACTGAGTTCCTTCTTTCTGCAGAGCCGGTCTTCTAGATTATTCTAGCAGAGTTACCAGAAGGAAGACGTCTGCAAGAATAGATCTAGATATCCGACTATTTGCCCGCTTTGACAGAGATCTTCTATTAGAAGATTCTCCATCAAGGACATAGCATACTTGAAGGAACTGAGTTCCTTCTTTCTGCAGAGCCGGTCTTCTAGATTATTCTAGCAGAGTTACCAGAAGGAAGACGTCCACAAGAATAGATCCAGATATCCGACTATTTTTCGTTTGACAGAGATCTTCTATTAGAAGATCCTCCATCAAGGGACATAGCATACTTGAAGGAAATGAGTTCCTTCTTTCTGCACAGCCAGTCTTCTAGATCATTCTAGCAGAATCACCAGAGGAAGACATTTGCAAGAATAGATCTAGATATCCGACTATTTGCCCGCTTTGACAGAGATCTTCTATTAGAAGATTCTCCATCAAGGGACATAGCATACTTGAAGGAACTGAGTTCCTTCTTTCTGCACAGCCGGTCTTCTAGATTATTCTAGCAGAATCACCAGAAGGAAGACGTCCACAAGAATAGATCTAGATATCCGACTATTTGCCCGCGTTGACAGATCTTCTATTAGAAGATTCTCCATCAAGGGACATAGCATACTTGAAGGAAATGAGTTCCTTCTTTCTGCAGAGCCAGTCTTCTAGATCATTCTAGCAGAATTACCAGAAGGAAGACGTCTGCAAGAATAGATCTAGATATCCAACTATTTGCCCGCTTTGACAGAGATCTTCTATTAGAAGATTCTCCATCAAGGGACATAGCATACTTGAAGGAACTGAGCTCCTTCTTTCTGCACAGCTGGTCTTCTAGATTATTCTAGCAGAGTTACCAGAAGGAAGACGTCTGCAAGAATAGATCTAGATATCCGACTATTTGCCCGCTTTGACAGAGATCTTCTATTAGAAGATTCTCCATCAAGGGACATAGCATACTTGAAGGAACTGAGTTCCCTCTTTCTGCACAGCCGGTCTTCTAGATTATTCTAGCAGAATTACCAGAAGGAAGACGTCTGCAAGAATAGATCTAGATATCCGACTATTTGCCCGCTTTGACAGAGATCTTCTATTAGAAGATTCTCCATCAAGGGACATAGCATACTTGAAGGAACCGAGTTCCTTCTTTCTGCAGAGCCGGTCTTCTAGATTATTCTAGCAGAATTACCAGAAGGAAGACGTCCACGAGAATAGATCTAGATATCCGACTATTTGCCCGCTTTGACAGAGATCTTCTATTAGAAGATTCTCCATCAAGGGACATAGCATACTTGAAGGAACTGAGTTCCTTCTTTCTGCAGAGCCGGTCTTCTAGAATATTCTAGCAGAATTACCAGAAGGAAGACGTCTGCAAGAATAGATCTAGATATCCAACTATTTGCCCACTTTGACAGAGACCTTCTATTAGAAGATTCTCCATCAAGGGACATAGCATACTTGAAGGAACTGAGTTCCTTCTTTCTGCAGAGCCGGTCTTCTAGAATATTCTAGCAGAATTACCAGAAGGAAGACGTCCACGAGAATAGATCTAGATATCCGACTATTTGCCCGCTTTGACAGAGATCTTCTATTAGAAGATTCTCCATCAAGGGACATAGCATACTTGAAGGAAATGAGTTCCTTCTTTCTGCAGAGCCAGTTTTCTAGATCATTCTAGCAGAATTACCAGAAGGAAGACGTCTGCAAGAATAGATCTAGATATCCAACTATTTGCCCGCTTTGACAGAGACCTTCTATTAGAAGATTCTCCATCAAGGGACATAGCATACTTGAAGGAACTGAGCTCCTTCTTTCTGCACAGCTGGTCTTCTAGATTATTCTAGCAGAGTTACTAGAAGGAAGACATCTGCAAGAATAGATCTAGATATCCGACTATTTGCCCGCTTTGACAGAGATCTTCTATTAGAAGATTCTCCATCAAGGGACATACCATACTTGAAGGAACTGAGTTCCTTCTTTCTGCAGAGCCGGTCTTCTAGATTATTCTAGCAGAATTACCAGAAGGAAGACGTCTGCAAGAATAGATCTAGATATCCAACTATTTGCCCGCTTTGACAGAGATCTTCTATTAGAAGATTCTCCATCAAGGGACATAGCATACTTGAAGGAACCGAGTTCCTTCTTTCTGCACAGCCGGTCTTCTAGATTATTCTAGCAGAATTACCAGAAGGAAGACGTCCACAAGAATAGATCTAGATATCCAACTATTTGCCCGCTTTGACAGAGATCTTCTATTAGAAGATTCTCCATCAAGGGACATAGCATACTTGAAGGAACTGAGTTCCTTCTTTCTGCAGAGCCAGTCTTCTAGATTATTCCAGCAGAATTACCAGAAGGAAGACGTCTGCAAGAATAGATCTAGATATCCAACTATTTGCCCGCTTTGACAGAGATCTTCTTTTAGAAGATTCTCCATCAAGGGACATAGCATACTTGAAGGAACTGAGCTCCTTCTTTCTGCACAGCTGGTCTTCTAGATTATTCCAGCAGAATTACCAGAAGGAAGACGTCTGCAAGAATAGCTCTAGATATCCAACTATTTGCCCGCTTTGACAAAGATCTTCAATTAGAAGATTCTCCATCAAGGGACATAGCATACTTGAAGGAACTGAGCTCCTTCTTTCTGCACAGCTGGTCTTCTAGATTATTCTAGCAGAATTATTTTCTGCTGTCCTTCTGGTGTCCTTCTGGAGGCCTTCTTGTGTCCCTCTGGAGGCCCTCTGGTGTCCTTCTCAAGGCCTTCTGGTGTCCCTCTGGAGACCTTCTGGTGTCCCTCTGGAGGTCTTCTGGTGTCCTTCTCGAGGCCTTCTGGTGTCCCTCTGGAGGCCCTCCCTGTGGTGTCCTTCTCGAGGCCTTCTGGTGTCCCTCTGGAGGCTCTCTGGTGTCCTTCTCGAGGCCTTCTGGTGCCCCTCCGGAAGCCTTCTGGTGTCCCTCTGGAGGCCGTCTGGTGTCCCTCTGGAGGCCCTCTGGTGTCCTTCTCAAGGCCTTCTGGTGTCCTTCTTGAGGCCTTCTGATGTCCATTCTTGCAGGGGGGGTGGGTCGTCCTTCACCCCACTGTCGTTGTCCGTTTGCCCTATGGCTAGATCCAGAAAAAGGTTAGTGTTCGCAGGAAGAACTTTCCATTCCAATCCTTCCTTCCTTTCTTCAGTGCATCCCCGAAGGTTTCTGAAGACTTAACTGAAGGGTCCAGGATTCTCTTTGAGAAACGAGAGGAAGAGCGATGGAAGGATGAAAATGGAGGAAGAAAGTAGAAGGAGACGAAGACGAAGAGAAGGAATGTGAGGGAGTGGAGAGAAGGGCGAATCAAAATCAGAAGGAATCCCTGGATCCTTTTGGAAGTCTTCGTCAGGTCTTCTTCAGGAGTCTTCTTCAGGAGTTCACCAAAGTATATACTGTATATATATATGTGTGTGTGTGTGTGTATGTATGAGAAACCACTGAATTGGTTGAATGTATTCACATACATACATGCGAGCACGTCTTCCATTTGACCGAAATAGAAATGTTTAAAAATAGAATAAAACAAACTACTGTATTATTTAAAACGATTTTAAGCCACGCGGTTCATTATAATGGGGTTTTCATAGGCTCTACCCCCCCCCTCTCTCTCTCTCTCTCTCTCTCTGGGACCTCAAATCCACCCTGGGAAATAATTAATATTTCACTAAAGATTACGAGTAAATAATAATAATGAAATCGGTGCCGGAGCCGTTGCCAGCTTCTAGGCCTAATAGGTGCTGGTTTTTAGAGAGAGAGAATGAGAGAAAGAGAGAGAGAGAGCGAGGAGGAGAGAGAGAGAGAGAGATAGGAGGAAAAGGGGAGAGAGAGATAGGAGGAGAAGGGGAAAGAGAGAGAGAGATATAGGAGGAGAAGGGGCGAGAGAGAGAGAGAGAGAGAGAAATACCGGATGCCGGAGACGTCACTGTCAAATGCTTTCTCATAATCAGCAAAAGCTATCAGAAGGGAATTTCCAAATTCCATACACTGCTGTAAAATATTTCCTGTCACAAATGTTTGGTCTTTCCAAATCATGCTTTTTCTAAAACCAGCGTGGCCATATCTAAGTGCTGTGAATTTCTTTCTCCAACCTATATAGAATAAGCATGTTAAATATTTTTATTACACCTGACATAAGTGCCATCCCTGATTCTGTCAGGTCGCTGTTTTCGGTACCTTAGCTTTGACTTCCATTTGCCAGTCTTTGTTTCTTCATCCCATACTCTGCAAAACAGTGTTGTTAGTATACGAAGTCTCATTTTAGTATCAGCTAAAATCATCTGTGTAGTGATCCCAACAATACCGGTGTTTTTCTTTCTCATAAGTTTTTTTATTCATTGTGAATTCATTCAGAAACAATATGTATATATATAAATACAGTATGTATATATATATATATATATATATATATATAT
>NC_089760.1:15810000-15845000 GCF_040412425.1 Macrobrachium rosenbergii | reverse complement strand
AAGGGTAGAACATGAGGGGGGAACATATTAAGGGTGGAATATGAAGGGGGAGCTTATTAAGGGTGAAACATGAAGGGGGAACTTATTAAGGTTGGAATATTAGGGGGGAACATTAAGGGTTGATCATGAAGGGGAACATATTAAGGGTGGAACATGAAGTGGGAACTTATTAAGGGTGGAACATGAGGGGGAACATATTAAAGGTGAAAAATGAAGTGGAACATATTAAGGGTGAAACATGAAGGGGAACTTATTAAGGGTGGAACATGAGGGGGGAACATATTAAGGATGGAAAATGAAGGGGAACATATTAGGGATGGATCATGAAGGGGGACATATTAAGGGTGGAACATGAAGAGGAACATATTAATGGTGGAATATGAAGGGATATTAAGGGTGGAACATAAAGGGGGAACTTAAGGGTGGAACATGAAGGGGAACATATGAAGGGGGAACTTACTAAGGGCAGAACATGAAGGGGAACATATTAAGGGTGGAACATGAAGGGGGAACTTATTAAGGGCAGAACGTGAAGGGGAACATATTAAAGGTGGAACATGAATAGGGGAACTTAAGGGTGGAACATAAAGGGGAACACATTAAAGGTTTAACATGAAAGGGGAACTTATTAAGGGCAGAATATGAAGAGGAACATATTAAGGGTGGAACATGAAGGGGGAACTTATTAAGGTCAGAACATGAAGGGAGAACTTATTAAGGGCAGGACATGAAGGGGAAGATATTAAGGAACATGAAGGGGAACTTATCAAGGGTGGAACATGAAGGGAGAGCTTACTAAGGGTGGAACATAACGGGGGAACTTATTAAGGGTGGAACATGAAGGGGAAACATATTAAGGGTGGAACATGATTGGGGAACTTAAGGGCAGAACATGAAGGGGGAACTTATTAAAGGTGGAATGTGAAGGGGGAACTTATTAAGGGTGGAACATGAAAGGGAAACATTAAGGTTGGAACATGATGGGTGAACTTGTTAAGGGTGGAACATGGACGGGGAACATATTAAGGTTGGAAAATGAAGGGGAACATACTAAGGGTGAAACATGAATAGGGGAACTTATTAATGGGGAACATGAAAGGGAACTTATTAAGGGCGGATCATGAAGGGAACATATTAAGGGTGGAACATGAAAGGAAATATATTAAGGGTGGAACATGATGGGGGAACTTATTAAGGACGGAGCATGAACGGGAAACATATTAATGGTGGAACATGAATAGGGGACACTTTAAGGGTGGAACATGAAGGGGAACATATTAAGGGTGGAACATGAAGGGGAACATATTAAGGGTGAAATGTGAATTGGGGAACTTATTAAGGGTGGAACATGAAGGGGAACATATTAAGGGTGGATCATGAAGGGGAACATATTAAGGGTGGAACATGAAGGGGGGACTTATTAAGAGCAGAACATGAAGGGGGAACTTAAAGGGCGGAACATGAAGGGAAACATATTAATGGTGGAACATGAAGGGGAACACATTAAACATGAATCATGAAGGGGAACATATTAAGGGCGGAACATGAAGGGGAAACTTATTAAGGGTGGAACATGAAGGGGGAACTTATTAAGGGCGAAACATGAAGGGGAACATATTAATGGTGAAACATGAAGGGGAACATATTGAGGGTGGGACATGAAGGGGGAACTTATTAAGGGCAGAACATGAAGGGGAAACATATTAAAGGTGGAACATGAAGGGGGACATGTTAATGGTGAAACATGAAGGGGAAATATATTAAGGGTGGAACATGAAGGGGAACATGTTAATTGTGGAACATGAAGGGGGAACTTACTAGGGGCAGAACATGAAGGTGGAGCATATTAAGGGTAGAACAAGAAGGGAACATATTAAGGGTGGAACATGAAAGGGAACATATTAAGGATGAAACATGAATAGGGGAACTTATTAAGTGTGGAACATGAAGGGGAACACATTAAGGGTGGATTATGAAGGGAAGATATTAAGGGTGGAACATGAAGGGGAAACATTAAGGGTGGAACATGAAGGGGAACATATTAAGGGTGGAACATGAAGGGGAACTTATAAAGGGCAGAACATGAAGGGGAACTTATTAAGGGCAGAACATGAAGGGGAACTTATTAAGGGTGGAACATGAAGGGGAACATATTAAGGGTGAAAAATGGAGGGGAACTTAAGGGTAGAACATGAAGGGGGAACATATTAAAAGTGAACTTATTAAGAGTGGAACATGAAGTGGGAACTTATTAATGGTGAAACATGAAGGCAAACTTATTAAGGGTGGAATATGAGGGGGAACGTATTATGGGCGGATCATGAAGGGGAACCTATTAAGGGTGAAACATGAATGGGGGAGCATATTAAGGATGGAACATGAAGGGGAACATGTTAAGGATGGAACATGAAGGGGAACATATTAAGGGTGAAATATGAAGGGGAACTTATTAAGGGTGGAATATGGGGGGGAACATATTAAGGGTGGATCATGAAGGAGGTTACTTATTAAGGGTGGAACATGAAGGGTGAACCTATTAAGGGTGAAACATGAATTGGGGAATATATTAAGGGTGGAACATGAATGGAGAACTTATTAAGGGCAGAACATGAAGGGGAGCATATTAAGGGTGGAACATGAAGGGGAAATTTATTAAGGGTGGAACATAAAGAGGGAACGTATTAAGGGTGGAACATGAAGGGGGAACTTATTAAGGTGGAACATGAGAGGGGAACATATTAAGGTAGAACATGAAGGGGGAGTTTATTAAGGGTGGAACATGTGTGTGTGTATATGTGTATATATATTATATATATATATATATATATATATATATATATATATATATATATATATATACACATATGTATATATATATATATACATATGTATATATATATATATATATATATATATATATATATATATATATATATATATATATATATTATATATATATATATATATATATATATATATTATATATATATATATATATAAGGTGTAAATAGCATGTTATTTTTGGCTGCAAATTATTGGGGTTTTTGATGGATGTGGGTTATCTTGAGTGTTCAAATGTAGGCTATACTATGGGGACTTTGTTACTTAGATTTTGCAGGTTATCAGAAGGCGAGCCTTTATGTTCATTGCTGAGTGGCACTTGTAGTAAAGAGTATTGCAGACCTTGGCAAGTTTAGGAAATGGAATACTTTAGAGATCCTACTGTTAGAGTAGTTTGTTTTATAATATTTACAGAAGAGAAACTTGTAAAGATTTGCTCATCTAACAATTCTGTTTTTAGCCATGCGGATGTATGAATATTTTCAGTCCACTCCCAAAGAGTATGTGGTGAGGACTATAGTTTTTCTCTCCAAACATCGTCTGTTTGTCCATCCTTCGTACTTTGTCATCATAACTCTACAGTACACAGTAAAGGGATTTCAGTGGAAAGGTAGACAGATATTCCTATATCTGCAAGAAGGGAGATTGTCTTTCCCTCTGGTAGTGCATCTGTTATGTTTATGTTGCATCACAACTTTTCTTACATGGTTGAGGGAATTTCAGTGAAAGCGATGCAAAGTACCTTCTCGCTTAGATACACCCAACTGACAAGTTTAAGGAACTAGTTTACCCTTTCTTTGTCAGTTGATTTGTTTATCCATCCATTTGTCTGGCTGTCTTCCTGTCACCTCAACTGTCATCAGTATGTCTTGTCGCACTTACCATGTCATCACAACTTGCGCATGGTTGAAAGGTAGACTACCATGCTTTGGCGTTCATGAAGAGAAATGAAGAGATATTAGCCAAACCTGGCATAAAGGTTGATTATCATACATAGGTACTAATGAAGAGAGATTGCCCATATGTCTGTGCATCTGTTATATTTAGTGTGTTGCACCTCCTCAAACTTGGTACAAAATAAGACCCTCAGTGTCATACTTATCTTGTCATTGCAACCTCTTGTATACGTTAGGTACAAAGTGAGAAAACCAAGCATAGATGCATGTGAATGGAGATGGTTTGCCTATCTGTCAATCTGTATGTTAGTTTGTTTGTCACACTTATCTTATCATTGCAGCTTCTTTATGGTTCAAGAGATCTTCGTCAATCTTGGTATAAATGTAGAAAATTATGCATAGATGTGCATAGGGTGAGATCATCTTTTTGTCTGCTCATCAGTATTTCTGTCATGTTTGCTTTAGTATCTCAACAACTCTTACAAGATTGAAGGGATTCAATCCAACTTGATACAAAGGTAGTCCATCATGCATGGATACGAATGTAGGGGATTGCCCAGCTGTCTGTCCATTTGTGTATGTCACGTTTCCATGGTACAGTAATGCAATTCATCTTACATAGTTGAATGAATTTCAATCAAACTTGGTACAAAGGTTGACCATCACAGGAGATCAGGGCCATGGTAGCTAAGCAAGGTCACTCACGCTTGATAGATTTCACGGTCAACACAACCATAGCCACCGTGTGATGGGTCGCAGAACACACAGGGCTACCTGCTGAGCCATCATCAGCCACTGGTTAGTCCTCCTGTATATAGCTTTAATGAAGGGGTTTGAGTGCCGATCATTGTGTTTTTGTGCTCAGTCTATAGGCCATTGTACATCAGTGTGTTGTTTCCCTTGCCAGTGCTACTTATAAGTGATCTTTTAACTTTTAAATCTGTCTTGACTGTCCCTCTCTCTGATCATTATTGCATTGCACTTACCTTGTCACCATAACTCCTCCTACATGGGTGAAGGGGTTTCATTCAGACTTGGTAAAAAAGCAGTTCACCGTGTATAGATACTAGATACAGATGAAGAGATATCACCTGTTTCTCTGTCTTGTTAATGTCCCTGTCTTGCACACTTTTGTAAAGCTTTTGCCAAAAGTTGGGATTATGGCTCCAAATTCCATAATTATTTACTCAACTTTCACCATGGACATGACCATCGAACTGTGATATGAAGAACTTATTTGACACTCATAATATCCTTACCAGATGACATCCAGGTTAATGGCTCTGAGACCTTAAGCTTGATCATAGCCTTCATACTGAAAATACCTACCATTAGCAGATTTGTTTGACAAATACAAATCATCAGTAAAGTATTGCCAGAATTATTTTCCTTTACAAGAATCATAATTTTTTCATCTTCAACAATTCAGTTAAAATGCTTGTAGAGAACAGTCTTTAGTGGATCTATAGAAGACTTGAATTGCTTCCACAGTACTCTCAAAATACATTGTTTACATTGTAAACCACACCCATTGTAATCAAGCTTTCCTGGCAAAGGCTACTTCTAGATATTCATAATTTGTGTATACCTTTCCTTACCATCCTGTTACACTGCAAGGTGGCAGTAACAAGTTACCATCTTGTGGCATATATTTGAAAATTTACAATTTTATAGGAGTCGAGTGATTTTGTAAAAAAAAAATGCAGTTCTCATAGGTAAAAATGCAAAGCATGATGAAATCCAGTTTTTACCTTAGAGGCAGAGGATGTTGTGTCTTTTCTTCATAGAAAAACAATTTTTAAAAGAGAAAAAAGAAATTGTTAATTAACAATAACACAAAGGTCTGTATTCTTTATCCTTTATATATCTACTCACTACTTGTTATTATATCAATGGACATGATTTAAAGCATAATTTATAAGTCTTGCTTTTATCTTCCTTCATAAAATCTGGACTTGAGAAGACAACGCAAAGATGGTCGACATGTTTTCTTTGTATCAGTATTCATTTTTTTTTCCTTTACTGTTATGTATTTTATTTTTGTGAATGATATTCTCTTTAAACAGAACCTCCAACAGCCAAGAGCATTGTGGTGACAGGATATGGGGGAAATCTAACAACTCCTGGGTATCCTTCCCAATACCCTAACAACTTGCACCTGACCATCACTCTCCGCGGACCAGCTAGTTCTCGATTGGTTATCACCTTTACGAAAATAGACCTAGAGTACCAGCAGGATTGCCTCTACGATTATGTAGGCCTCCAGAGTGGGCCTCAAGATTCCATGACACGGTATTGTGGACGACATTTAAAGGACATGGAAAGGTACAGTACACACACTCTTAAACCATATATCTTGATTCTTAGCTTAGTGTAACATGTGTTAAAAGACAAATTTCTTGTTCAGGATATCAATAAAGGAGTTATTGAACACCAAACGATTGGTCTACAACATGGGCCAGTTTCTAAACTGAATATTCAGTAGTTATTTTGTATTTGCATATCCTAAATGTGCAATAGGATCTGTATGTTCAAACATTTTCTGCTTTGAACTTCTAGGATTCCTTATAAGTTTTTAATTCCTTGCTGCTTGAGCATGATGACATAGCAACTTATGATAATCTTAATGAGTTATTACTTAGCCTGACTGGTACAGTTCATTGCCTCCCAGGCACTCTTCATGTATTTCTCTTTATATTCCTTATACAACTCTGTCAGTTTTGTGTGATAAAATTTTAAGTGGATACTGTTGATAATTTTTGTACTTGCAGTCTCTTACCTCAGAGTACTAATTCAGTTAGTATTCCTTTAACAGAAGGCGTATGTACCTCTTTTCTGACGGCTGTATAACAGTTTCCAAGCAACCATGTCATTGCTAATGCTTGGTAGAGATCAGCAGCATTTGGACAGTTCAGTTCATGACTTTTTTTTTTTTTTTGCACTACCATGCAGCCTTCATTTTATATACTTATGTTCCTTTTTTCACGAATGGGTTCTATCAGTTATTTCAGGGTTATCTTTTTTTCTTTCCTCATTTTCTGTTTTCATTTTTCAAAAACCAGGTCCATCAGTTACTTCATGGTTAGTCCTTTTTATTCTCTTTTTCCTGTTTTCCTAAACTTAGATAAAATATGAACATCAAGTTGTTTGGTGTCATCTGCAGTCTCAGGTTAGAAAATCAGAATTTTACCTTGGAGATTTAATGATGAGAAAAACAGTACAAGGGCTGATTTTTTTACCTGACGGTGCAAAAATAGCTTAACTTGTTTGTAAAATTTCATCATCATTCATCTTGTAATGAATCATATTCATGCAAAAACTAACTGAAGTTCCATATTCCCAGGTTTGATTATGTATCCAAAAGTAATGAGGCTGTGGTGACCTTCCACTCTGACTGGTCAGTGGTGGGGGCGGGAGTAATGGGACGCTGGCGAGTCGTCGACATATCATCCTGCCCCCACCAGGAATTACGTCAATCACAAGGAATCATCACTTCACCCAACTTTCCCTACTTCAACCTTGACAGCATCCACTGCACAACAACTATCAAAGCCTCTGGTAAGACTTGCTTGAAAGCTTCACTTAATGTTGAAGAATACATAGCTTTTTCCCACCATCAGCTCTTGAAGACAGACTTCTTTTGATAAGACAATGGGTTACTCTTCACTAGCTACCATCTTAAGCCATATTCTTCGCCATTTTCTAACCTGTTTTTGACCCATGACACTTCTATTGCTACTGAGTCTTGATTGGATGTGAAACCTAAGTCCCCATCCAAATGCCTCCAGTTTTGTAAAACCTCAGGATTTTGGAATATTCAAGTAGCCAATTGATCTGTCAGTGTTAGCTTTTACTGATTTACAGTGATCTTCATGACCCTGTCTTTCATAGTTCTTACTATTGTTACCCACAGTTTTGATAAATGATTTTTTTTTTTTGTGAAAGTGCTGAAAGCCTTCATTTTTGTAAATGTTTATATGTGTAAGGTTCGCACATCTTGTTAAGTGTTTCAGAGTTAAAGCTTTTTACACATCTTGCTATGATGTTTTCTTATTTTCTATATCTTGTAATATGATAATTACTTGCAAATGCAGGTAATTATGTTTCATTTTCAGTTACCTTTCCCCCTTCCTTGGTTAGCATGGTAAAAGCTTCAGAAATTAGTTGAATGAGAAGTTTTGCTATAATACGTATATATAATGTGTGTGTATCCAGATTTTGTTTATTCCCCCCAAAAATTTAGTTGCTGTAGTAGACACTTATTTCTTGTTAGAATAATGTAAAATTTGAGTCTAAAATACAAACATGAATTTGCCCTGACACAAACATTTCATTCTCATCCAACCTAACAGTGAATGAAAGAATATGGCTGCAGTTCCAAACATTTGAGGTGGGTGCAAAAGAACCCATCCCAAAAGATGATAAAAAGTCAGCTTCGGCACCATCTTCATTGTCCCCCGAAACTGATGTAGGCGACCAACCAGGCCCCATTGCTCAGAAGGTTTTTGCTACTCCTCATCCATTTATTAGCACCTCCTCTTCCACATCAGCGTCTCTGCCACCATCTGCAAATTTTACTCATCACAGTCGTAGATTCACCCGTGCTATTTCCACATCAATCGACACTTCTCAGCCTCAAAACTCCAATAGTATTATCAATGGCAAGAACTCTGCGAACCAGAAGTGCCAAGATGATTATGTTGAGGTGAGTTTAGTTTTTAGGTACACAATCATTTGTAGTTTACTGAAATTAAAAGCCCAGCATAACTAAAAGTCTAAATTTACAGCTTTTATGTATCATTCAGTATCATTCACTTACAGAACAGAGTTTTGACTATACACTATTTCAAAACTTGCCAGCTATGTTTGATTAAACACGTAATTGCATTTTACAGTATGTGAAGTTATGAAGATAAAAATCAGAGTGAAGATCATGCCCCCTTTTTGATCCAGAAAGAAAAGTATTTATGTTTTGCATATATTAAGCACATTGGTCTGATATAAGAAGTAGGTAAAGTGTAGGTTATGTTATTACTATTATCACCATCACCGAGCAATCAAGATTGGTGGTTCACAGTAATATTTTTGACCTGAATATGGTTTGCCGATTGGCATGTTCTTAAATGAGGCAACTTTAAGTTAAAGGAGTTCGATAGCTGTGTGGGAAATGACCGAGGGGGAGCAGATAAGGAGTGCCATCCTAGGCAGAATGCAGTGTGAATAGTACTGAAGTAGAACTTCAAAATTCATTTTATAGGTCTTTTGTTACAGTCAGTACAAAACAATAGTTCTGGTAAGGAGACAAGCTCATAGACAAAATTGATAGCCATTTGAAGAAATGCAAGGAAAAGGAAAAAGTGCAAAAGGAAGAACAGCACATATTTTCGACAAAAAGAGAAATTAAAATAAATACTGTAGTAGCTTGTTAAGTATTTTGAAACCGTTCATATAACAAACAGTCAGATTTGCTTGTCAGCCTTCCTTGTCTGTGTGTAATTGTGCTTATTAAGTCAAAGACAAAAATGTAAATGAATGAACAGTAATGGTACTGACTTTTGACAGCTGGCCATAGAGTCATGATAATGTATTGAATACATATGCATTTCTTCAGGTCTTGTGAACAAGTATTTCACAATGCTTACTAATCTTCTTATCTTCTCTCATGTAAATTAAATTCATGAATTTTAGTGTGCAACCACTGCAATAAAATTCTTACATATCAAAAGATTTCTACAGATAGTTATGGCAAAATATATGGGAAATTGTGCATTTCCTTTGTCGTGGTGTAGGCAAAAGTTTTAATAGCCTTAAGCTATGCAATCATGAATGTAAGGAATATTTTAAAATTAATATTCTACTACCTTGGGGGTAGGAATGCATGTTAAATTACAGATGCAGTGTACTGGTAAGCACATTGGCATTTGCAGAGCAGATTAGTATTTGAAAAGAAATTTAGTATTTTTGGAATCTTGAATCTAAAAACATAGCTTCTCTAATGATCATATGGGTGAGGCTGATTTTGATATGCAAGTAATAAACTCATTAATGTTAACTGAGGCATTGAGTTTGAAGACAATAAAACTCATAGTAACTGAAAAATTGATGGATATACATACATATAGATTTCTGTACACATACACTTGCATATTACATACAGTACACATATTTATGATAACTTGCACACACTGCTATGTGTAAAACTTGCGCACACTGCTATGTGTGAATCCAACTATTTATTTCAGGTGACTCTTGGCGAAGGAGTGGGAGAGTCCTTACGCTTATGTGGTGCTGTGTCAAGAGGGGAGGTTCAGCGCCTCTCTTACGTCTCTTATTCATCAACTCTCACAATAGTCCTCCATACCACTCACAGAGGAGGGGGTGGAGGATTCCAGGCCACTTATCTGATAGGTGAGTCAACATCCAGGCACTTAGGATAAGAAAAAATAAAGTTTCAGAGGTCGTTTGAAATATTTTTATTGCTGTTGCCATTCAGTGAAATTTGCATGGATCTGTTATATCTGTTGGAATGTCAGGAACTGTAACTGGTCTTGAAAAAAAAATGGAGTACCTATGACAAGGTGGTTTATGTTGTCTACACATTTCCTAATGCTTAAGGTTTCTTATGTTCAGTTTTAGCTTGTGTGCAGATTATTATTGGAAACTGCATCATATGAATGAACATTTTGCAGTATACTTTAATGGACAGGATTACAGGCCCATTATAAATGACAAAATGAAGATTTTCTATTATATGAAAAAATACCTCAATATTTGAATACAGATTTTATATAGCAACTGCTAGGGCAGTTGGTTTTTGGTTAGTTTAGGTTTAGCTGATATTACGCCACCTTTGCCCAAAGGTGGCATGTAACAATGGTAAAGGGTTCAAGGGAACAAGAGGTGGGTGTGGAGCTCAGAACTCTCCAGTCAAGTAAGACAGAAACAGTTGCGTTTATGAGAAATGTAAAATACATGGTAATGTTTATCACTGATTAATACAGCTAACAGAAGTTTGCACTTGAGGAATTCATTGATTATGCTTATAGTTAGGAAACAGTCTAACTTTGTTTTAGCAACAGAACTGGGCTAGATCAAAAGCTAAGTCAAAAATGACCCAGTGATAATGATAAAATGTTGTCATGCTAAATTTATGTAGTGTTGTCTGCACTTTAAGAATCTTAAATTCATTGTTCTTCAGATAATTCTGGTCCTAAAGGATGGTTTAAAAGTTTTTAATGTAGCATACAATAAGTTTAAAGAATTTTACAACAGATATGCTGAATATGCTTTGCAAAGATTTTTTTTTTTTAATACAGGAACCAAGTTTAACCAGCGCACAGTTCTGCAATTGGGAACGCAGAAAATTTCAAGAGAAGATGTAGGTGTCCCTGGTGAAGAAAATGCCGTGTCTTTGGGCAGTGTCCATGCTCTCAACTTCCCTTTGGCTCCTGCACCAGGGGTCATTCTCACACATCAGTTACTAGCACCACCTGGTCACCAGCTTCATCTGCGTATTCATAACATTGGTGTTCTGGCAACACCAGAAAGACCCTGTCAGCAGGTAATATATGTATATATATATATATATATATGTGTGTGTATGTCTTTATGTGTATCAAAAAGATTAACAGTAAGTCAAGCTTAGGAATGGGTGTAACTTTGTTTTTTATGAAAATTTTGTCACTCCTATTGGCCCACTAATTGTATTACATTTATTTATTTTGCATCCAAAACAGGCTATATATTTTTCTTATATTTGCAGGATTATGTTGAGGTAGAAGACTGGTATGCTGGAAAGAATGGCACTGTATGGACAATATGTTCAGTTGATCGTAGCTCCAGACATGAGATATCCATCCGCTCCATCTTTAATTCCCTTACTCTTAGAGAAGTACATCTTGCCCCAAGGGAATCGCTAAAATCTGAAGAAGATAATGTGGTAAAAAAGGATAAGCTACAGGGGCCCACATCATCATCATCATCATCGTCATCATCATCACCACCTTTGTCATCATCTTCATCACCATCATCATCCTCTCCAGCTTTGTCTTCTTCTGTTGCCATGCACACATCCAGTTCTCATGCCCCTTCATTTTCTGCTTTTCGGGGCTTGGAAGCCCCTCAGTCTTTTTTCAGTGGTGAACTGAAGTCTGCATCACAGCGTTTCATATCTTATTCAATCCTTGATGCCTTGTCATCATCATCAGATACAATGAAATTGGGCACTACCCAAAAACCAGATACTGCCTCCGAATTTCCTACAACTGATACCACTGAATTGGGTACCACAACATATTCTAAGATTTCCCCTAATGCCATCATTTCCCCTCCTTTTGATTCATGGTCTGAAAATGAGCATCACAGATTATCACCAGTTTCAGCTTCATCATCATCATCATCATCATCATCAGCTCCCTTAATGCCGTCCAACTCTCTACCGACCAAAAATTACTGGGCTTCGTCAGTGGCTTACTTTAGTGCATCATATGAAGTTCATAAAGGTGAGTGAAGTGGTAAGATTGTTTATTAATTTTCCATCATCTGTGTGGATTTAGTGTTCAGTTTATTATAGGCATTATTTGTTAGCTTTTAGAAGTAGATTTCTGGGAAATGTTAATGGTTTTAGACTATGAGAGATCTGAGAGATAATTACTTTTTAATTATAAAATAGTTTAACGAGACAGCGTCTCATTTCAAGACTGTCATAGGTCTTCATAGAATTGAAAACTGGAGCAAGTAAATCTGAAGAAATTGGGCAACTACTGTTAAGTGGGAAGAGACCAAAGGTATTAGCTGAAAAATAAAAGGCAGAGTGCAATGTGGCCATGGCCAAAGGTCTCTGCAAAGAATGTGATTACCATTGATGTACTTCGTTGTGCAAGGAACACAATGCAGTAGTCCTGTATGGGGGACCTTAAGTATGTGGAAGGTGCCAATGTCTTAATAGCCAATTAACTTTACATAATCACAGAATTTTTTGGGTTTGTTTACCTGGTCTTTAAAACTGATTGATTGAAAGAACTATACTATTTATATCATCACCATGATCATCTGATGATTTAAACGTCACCTCTAATGTGTTGGATCCCTGAGACACGAGTGTCAGTGTGTGTGTGTGACTATGTCATTTTATTTGAAGTTGAGTTATTAAAATAATACTGTAAGAATATACAGTAGTACGTCATGATACATTACTTCAAAATACATTTTATAGAAAATATAAAACTTTATTTAAAACTAAGGTTAGTTCTCTGGAAAGGCATAAGGAATATAATAAACATCATCGAGTAGAACCAGATATGTCAGATTTTGTCTGTTTGTTTTGTGAACCATATTCTTCATGAAGTAAAGAACTCTACCATCATATGTCGGTATACAGTATATAAGTAATTAATTTGATACTTCCCAGAATCTCTTTATAAAAGTACTGCCTTAATCACTCATCATGTACCATGTTATGTCTTACTTCATCAGTTCATAGCTCAGCACTGTTCAGTTAAAGCCCGAGATAGTATTGCTTTACAGATGCAGCCCATATGTGTTGGCAGTCAGGGTTTTGTTCTTACAGGCTCAACTTTTAAATCTACTATACAGTTTGCTCTATATTTGCTTTGACCAGGGTTCTCAGCCGTTTTGAGAAAAACATGCATAGCATTTTGAAAAATTCACTTTTGATATTTAGGAAGAAGGGCCAATGAGGAGATCAAAGTTTGAATAACAAAATTAAGCATGATATCTAACAAAATTGTTTAATAATGATACTGTCTCTAATAATTGTTGCTGAACTTGCATGATGAAAGAAACACAGTTGCCTTCCATAATTTTGATTCACTAGAAAAAAAAGAAATATATAGTTTCCATGATCTTACCTTTAACTTATGATGCCTTATATGGGCAGGAAGAATCACAATTGTAATGTTACAAAGGCTAATAGTATACTTTCAGAGACCTGTTTTTACAAGTGTCATTTAGAAGAAAATGGGAATAGTTACAAACCTGATAGCCTTCATAATATAATAGTAACATTCTTTAATTCAGTAATATGTAGCTACATTTGTTAGAGTAAAATGGAAAACCCAGTTGAAATAGGAAAATGCTGGGAATCCGTCAGATACATCAGTAGCAGTATTTGTTATGAGTTACCTTCATTTGCTTGTTAGAAAGCTGCCAGTTAATATTTCTATAGACTGTTTGCAAGATTTTTGAGTGAACTTACAATACTGAATTTTCGTGTTAAATAAATCCCCATCTTTTATGCAATGCTTGCCATCTTTTTTGAAATTTTACTGTTACATTTTAAAAGTTTTACATTCTCGTCAGATCAATATATGTTAGTTGCCTCAGTTTTAGTCATTAGTTTTCATTTGTCTCACGGTTATTACCCTCTATATACTATTTTATCATAGCTGTTTTATTTTCGTTGTATTTCTATTCCCATGGCATTGTTGTTCTTGTTCTTATTTGTGCTGTACTTTTGTTGATAGTGCTGCACTGTATTCAGACAAGATTATATCTTGTTTAGTTCATGCTTCAGAATATTGCATTATTTATGACACTGATAGAAGTCCTTTTCATGGTGCCTTTGTTGAAGTCCAGACAGATTTATTCAATAAGAAAAGTTCTATATTTTTTTGTTTTATTATTTGTTTGTTTTTTTACAGATCCAGGGTGGCTCAACAGATCAATAGGCTTGGGCTTAGAAAGTATGGGCATACGAACAACTGGTGTAGCATGGTGTGAACCATCACCTTGTCTCAATAATGGACGTTGCATTACGCAGGATGGCAACCACACCTGCCTCTGTACGCCTGGCTACACTGGAGCCTTTTGCCAAGTAAGTATAAAGTACAGTATTAGACATTTTCCTTAATGTAGATTTTCCTGCTGGCATCCTTAATTTCAGCAGTTATAACAAACATTCTTAAAAATTTCTTTGTATATTGAATTCTGCTCAGCCTTTCCAATTACAAATAAAAAATGAAGCGGCTTTTCTCCAGATGACATGGTGTGATATGGCTCCTTGTGTATGGGGTCGATGTCAGCCAGGAGGTCCTGATGGATTTGTCTGTGTGTGTGAGAAAGGATATGGAGGACCTCACTGCATGGATCGAATATCACCATGTGATGGTGACCCATGTCAAAGCCGAGGCGTTTGTAAGCCTGTCAATCACACTTTTCATTGCCAGTGTCATGCCTGGTGGGAAGGTAAAGGAAATTACTTTTTCACATACAATATAGTAATAATTTTTATGCCATTCAGTTTTGCTATAATCCTCATTACTATAGTCATATTTTACAGTTTTCTGCAAATTTTAAATTAATTCTTTCCACTTTAAACTAAGAATTCAAAACAGTCTTTGAAATTATACATACTGCTCAGGCATACTCTTCTCATTTGTTGGTTCATCCTTTGTAGGAGTGACATGTGAGCGTCGCATGCGAAGGATCCCTTTCAAACCCTTATCGGAAAGAATGTTTGAGGAACCTTTTTGGCTTGGCCTCATGACAGTGGGTGTTGTCATGGCATGTATTGGCGTTGCGTTTTGCATCAAGAAACATTTTGCTGATAAGATAGAAAAGTTTTTTGCAGAAGAAATTGAGAGGAGCAAATACGGTAAGTTATCACCAGTTAGTTTCACCCATTAGTCTTCTATTCATTTGTCAAATTTACGGTTGAATCATATCATGCTGCTACCGTAGGCTAATGCAGAAAGGCTGCTTAGTGCCAATGAAGCTCAGTAAAAACTTATGTTAAGAAATGCTGTATCAGTTGCATTAGGCCTTAGTCATTGTATTGTTAATTATTTTCTTTGTAGTATATAAGTTATAAGTAAATTTATTAAAGATGTATGGTGCAGAGATATTAGCTTCAAAATGCAGTAGTGGCTGATACAAAAAATTAGTTGCTTCAATACACAATACTTTTATCTCTAAAAATATTGACTCCCATTATGTACAAACTAATGTTTGTTTCCATTAGGCCATTATTTAATCAGAATATAAAAAATTATTTCAGTCATTACTTTCTTTGTTGTGAGAACTTGCAATTTGCTCTTTTTTTTCAGAGTAAAACATAATTATTGTGTGATTTAAAGTCACAATTGTAATACTTAAGAATAATGTTTGGAGAAATTCTTGAATATGCATTTTCTTGGTGAAGTTTTGTTTGTGTTTTCTTGAAGGAATATAATGAATCTTTCATAATATGAAGGCACTGACACGATACTGCTTAGGAAAGAGCTCTTGATTTTGAATATTATTTTGTTGGAGAATTTTTTTTAAAGCAGAAACCTCAGAGGAATTTGATTTGCCTTCATATGAGGTAGCTGTTTCCAACCTTGGTGCTAGTACTAAAGATGGTTGTTCAGCAAGAAGTGAACTTCACAGTTTTAAGTTGTCTTGGGGATAAAAGTTAAAATTTAAAATATATTGAAAACATAAAGTAAGCATAAGCCTGAAGCAGGATTTTTATTTAAGAATTAATGAATAATGGTAAGTGGCGATGTGACAGTATTTATCATCTTGAAGAAATTACTCTGCAATACTTAGCTTTTATTGAATAGTAGAACTGTACTACATATTAGATTGGAAGAGAGACAAGGAAGTAAAATTCAACTGTGAAGAATCATCCAAAGTGAAGTGTTATAGGCAGTATAGGATCTCATTCCATGTTAGTGGGTTTGTTGATCATATATGACTTTTGACAGTAAACTCAAGAAATTAGAAATTGATGCTGCAAAACTACAAAAATTTTCAGTATTATATTCATTATATTGATCCAAGTCTTGATTCATTATTGGGGTACCTTTTAGTAGTGGCATAGTGAGGGTGATCAGCACACAGGGCAAGGCACTACCTAATTCCCTTCCACTAATCTAATATTCACCACCTTACCACTCCAGCAGATGTGATTAAAGTACAAGGCATTTAATGCTCATATACTTAAACATATTTAAAATTGCATGGCTTTAATTTACAATCTTTTATAACAGTACTGTATTGGGAAACCACACTGAAAATCTCTCAGTTGACAATATTGCTAGGCTACCTAGTCTTTCTTGGCTCGTAGTAGATCTCTCAGAGGTTTTGATTAAGTTTTGAGAAAATTCTTTCACAACTGCCAGTTGAAAGAGTGTTAGTTAGAAATATTCTTAATGTCACCCACAAAGTAAGTCAAACTCTCTTGCAGCTTCCACTTTTACACCCACTGAATCAGATATATATCTGTCAGGCTGAAGGCAGTTTTTTCTTTGTGTACTTAGCACATATATGCTGAATTTTGTCATTGTTAAAATCACCTTTTTCATTATCCAACAATGTCTTGATTTGCAGGAGATCTAATTGCTGGTGAAGCATATTCATCGGTATTGTATGTTTTGTAATTTCTTCCTGATCGGTTACTGATCAGTTGTTTCGAGTTGTTCTCTGTGTTTCTTGTACTGTTGGCAAACCAGCATCACAGTTTTGCTCACCATGCATCTAATGTCTTCCAATTCCTCTCTGTGTAAAAATGCTGTTTGTCTTGCACATGTGCAGAGCTTGCCCAGATACCTTTGATAGTCTTTCCCAGGCAGATATGTGCCAGTGCACACATTGGTCAAGCAAATCTCCTTCTTGTTGAAGATAGATCTGAGCATCACTCACTATGATTCGTACTTAGCTCCAAAAATGCAAGAATGAGAAAAAGGATAGGTCATGATTTCAGGTGTTTCTTCTGGTGTATCTGTCAACTCTTGCAAAGCTTCTGTTATTTCCTTAAAATATTGTTCAACTGTAAGCCTTTCCCTACTTCTTTACTTTTTACCATCAAGTCCCTTCATTGTGTAACCATTTATTCATAGAATATATATACAGTACATATATATATATACAGTATATATATATATATATATATATATATATATATATATATATATATATATATATATATATATATATGTGTGTGTGTGTGTGTGTGTGCATATGTATATAACTGAATGAAAATATGTGATAAATAAATAAATAAAGACAAGGTAAAGGATGCCAGCCGAAAGGCCTCGCAGCACTCCAGTGCATGGATTTTGCTAACATCATAATCATTTCCTTGATTTCATCTGTTTGAACCATATATATATATAAATATATATATATATATATATATATATATATATATATATATATATATATATATATGTGTGTGTGTGTAATATATATATAGTAATATATATATACAGTATATATTATATATAATATATATACGGATGTGTATATATATATATATATATATATATATATATATATATATATATATATATATATATATATATATATATATATATATATATATATATATGTATATATATACATACAGTGTATATATATACACACACAAAGTGGTTCAAATAGAAGAATGAAAACAAGGAAATGATGCTTATGTTAGCAAAATAATCATGACAGCAAGTATCCAAAACTAAACAGTTGACACCCCAAAAAAACCAAAGTTTGCCAAAGTGTTGAACTCCTATCAGGACAAGCATACACTTGCAACAGAATCATATTTATTGCATTGGACTATTAAGCTGGATGGAAGATTATTTGGTAAAATTTCAAGATTTCAAAAGATCTTAATTTAGCAATCAGATTGTTAATACCAGTACAGTAGTAATCTTTTATACACATGTGCATATGAAGGATTACTTCTGACGTGAGATGGATTTTGGAAATTACACAATGGAACTGTCAAGTGTCACATCACAAATTATGAATTTTTCCATTATGATTTTTTATGCCTGTTATGGAACATTGCAGTATGTACTTGAATCTTCAAATGGAAAATAACACTGTTAATAGACATTATGTAATTCACTGGGACAGTATGGATGTAATTGGCAAGAAAAAACTTCAAAATATTGTGTGCCAACATTTATTTTCCCTGTCATGTAGAAAAATTAGGTAGAATATTTGAATACAGTATTGGGAGATACATTGTTTGAGGGGTAATAAGTGCAAGTTATGTTTTATTATTACTAACCTTGTTTTTATCTTTCAAAATTTTGCTCCTTTAAGAATTTTGCTGCCAAGACAACCACCCCTGTGGCCCTGCCCACACAAAGCCACTGCTTTCTTTGTATAGATAGTAGTTATATATTACAATTGCTAAATCTGCTTCTAAAGAAATGGGCTTTTATTTTGACTCCTCAAACTCTTTTGTTCATTCCAATCACCATTATTTTTAGTGATTGTGGCCTTACTTTGGTAACACTTACTGTTGCATGTACAAAACATGAACATATTTAGGGTGCCTGTTCAGTTGTTGTCCATTGGCAGGCTTGCAGGTAGTTCATTTAATCAATGATCTTTAGTTGTTCATTCTGTTATAAGATGGCCTTTTTTACTGATTTTCTATTAATGTTGTTTTATCCAGAGTTCCTTATTGCTGATGGAATGAATCCCTTCTCTCAGGCGACCTTATAACAAAACAGTGTTGTCTTAGGGTGTTGTTGAGACTCATAAGACTTATTAGGGTTTGCCATTATGTGTGAGACACGAGATTCATAATGATTATATTCAAATGAAATGTCATTATTATTGTTTAAAAGGAAAACAAGCCCTTGGAAAAAGCTGATCTAATTGATTCATCTACTGTTTCTTGTTAAAAGTTAGTAACGTTAAGAAAGTTACTCAAGTTCAGTACTGGATTCACAGTTATATATACTGTGAACTTTAAGTAGGCTAGCTATTGTTATAATATTATGATAAACACCTGAAAATCATATTTCACCCATCATTACTTTATATATGGTGCACGAATATGCACTGATGAATTGGAGTCATCATCAGAGTTCATCCACAGATGACGGGCAGAGGAGTTGTAGGAGTAGGCGAGTGAGAGTTGAAGGCTGAAGCAAATCAGTTCTTAAGGTATTCCTACAAATGGTGAGATGATGATGCTGATGTTGAAAGTATCTTCATAAACTTTATTTTGTTGGCTTTCCTTCATTGATGGAAAATTTCATTGTACAGTCATGAATGACAATTACTCAGAAAGTTAATGTTTGCCATGAGCCAATTTTTAGCTTCCTTCCATGTTAGCTTAGGCAGAGAATGATTTTCTTAACTGTCAGCATTCTTTTCTTCAGTGAAATCATTACAGAAATCTCCTCTCCAGCTACAGCTCAGACATCAGTTTCTTCATCTCTCATCATCATCACGAACTTGTGTGATCTATGCACTAGGTCGTGTAGTTCTTTCATAACTATTTGTGTCCTGGTATTTAAACCCTGAAACTCCTTCCCCGTGGTTCATCAATGAATATAGCCATATGTTGCAGTATCTTCCAATGTTGTTGTAATGTTTGGGCAGAACTTCTGAAGCTACAGAGATTTTCGGCATTAAATTTCGACTGATACTCAGGATTCTCCCCTTCATAACTTATAACACTATACCTAAAATTAGGAGAGAAGGTCATCTCTATGCTCTTCATAATCTCTGATCCATAGATCGGAAGGTTGGTTAAATTATGGGGAATATAAACAGTGATAACTTTGTCTTAGCAAACTCTTCTAAAGGAGGATGTGCACTACAGTTGTTCACAAAAGAATGACTGTACTGTTAGCTGGGGCCCTTTTTCTGTTGTTTATCCTTGGCACTTGGCATAAGTACATACATGAATTACTCAGGAAAAGCTATCACTATCTAAACACGCAGTACCTTGGACACAAGTTTGGCTGTTAGATTTTTAAAACAACAAGGTTCTTAATATTTTTGTACTGTATAACATATAAATCACTGTGAGTGCTAGTCATATTAGCAAGCCCTAAAACAGTTAGCCTATCCTCCCTCTGCCCTGTATTTAAATGTTGTAAGGAGAAATTGATAAAATGAGCCTGTTTCATCATCATAATAAATTTGGCAGGAGTCAATTTTATATTCACAACCAACTTGGCAAACTTTTTCCAATTTTTTTCTGCAGAATGCTGATCTACAGACTTATTTTCACCTAAAACATCCTATCCCATGGTGAACTTTAAATCTTTTCAGAAAACTTGCGCTTGCCTTTTCAAGTTCAAACACCTGGCAGTATCCTCAACAAGACCCTAATAAAGTGTATAACAAGACTGTTACACAAGAACTTTCACATTGCTTGGAAAACTCCTTGAGTTTGGTTAGTTATTGCTCTGATGTCATCAATTGACAATTTACTTCAGCTTGAACTGAAATAGAATATTAACTTCAAATGCATACTTCATGATGTGGAGAGAATAGAGCTTGTGATAACACAAAATTAAGTTAGAATCAGTTCTGCCTACCTTCACTTAATGTCTTGCTGCATCTGGTATTGTTAGGTGCCTGAAGGAGTGGTTTACTGCTCAATTATTATACTTGATAGGTACTGTTTGAACAGTGAATAATTACAAAGGTCTATATGTTGTTATGGATAATATGTATCCAAGATTCATACCAGGATATTTTTAATCATAATGATACTGGATGTGTGAGAAAGACCTTTCTTGATATTTCCATTTAAGCTCCTTTAATATTCAGACAGAAACAAGATGGTCTCTCCATGTTTTTAATTAACATTGCTCTGGATGTCTGGTGGCATTATGTTTGGGATCAAGAACACTCATTAACATAGAATCCTGTCCTCAGACACTAGTTCTGAACACCTTTACTTTTATTTTAAAGGATTTTCTCCATTGCTATGCTGAAGGAAGTGAAGGGTGTTCAGGAGCAAGATGAAGATGAAATGATACAGCAATAAATGTTCATGAATAACAGGAGGGGTATTTTGTAGTCAATACTGCAATTTAATTCACTTGGATGGAAGTAATCTCCAGGCTTTTGTCTGTTAAACAGGTGAAATTTTTTGTTGTTTATCTTTTTATTCCATTTGCAATTTTGGCAATCTTGAGGGATTTTCAGTGTATGGAGTCATGGTAATGAATTACAGTAAATTTAAATAATTGAAATTTGCTTGCTGGGTAATATATTTTTCTACACTTTCTGTGGTACAATTGTCTACAGAACTCAAGGTTAATATTGTTGTAAGATGCAGTGAGAAAATCTACGTATCAGAAAACAGCAGGAAAGTATTCTATTGATTCTTGAGCATCTTAGGTTCTTTGGTAAACATTGCAAAATATCAGAGTTCATGGAAGAACCCCACGTGGTTAATGTTATGAAAAAGAAGCCTCATTATTCCATGTTATAGAAAATGTCTTGCACAGCAAAAGATCGATTTCCATAAGCTTTTGTGATAAAGGCCTAAAATTACAAAATAAATAGGTTTATGTCTAATTAGGTGCAGTATTTGTACTCCATGTTCACTGCTATACCATAAAACAATACAACCGCTTCTCAACATTTCATTCTTATTTTATAATGATCTTTTCAAGTACATCAAATGCGTGCTTTTTGTCAAATTAATCTATATATAAATTACTTTTCAGGAATTTGTAATTGTGAAGTTTGGCTATAAAGGACAGTACATTTTTTATCTTTATGTGCTTTCACTGTAGGATAAGTTATAGCAGTTTACCTGGATTTCTTGGTAAAGACAATTCTTTTGAAAACAACTAATTGAAATTCAAAGTGTGATATCCTAATTGCATTGTCATAAAAGGCACTCTAGTTTTGCTAATGATAGTCATTGAGAATACCTGTCTTTGATTACAAGAGGAATTTTGGTTATAGGTTTAATGTTGTGTACATTAACATGTAAAAGCATTAACTTGAACATAATTTATGTGTGCATAAGTATGTATTGAATTAATCGGTCCAGCATTAATCCTTTTATCTGCTGCAACCTGTGTTTTCCAAAGATATAGTCCATTGAACCAATAAATTTCAAGGGCACAGATGGAAGGGGGCATTCATATCACAGCTTAGGCATAGTGACTTTAGTTTTTATGTAGAACCTGTGTGTGTGTGTGTGTGTGTGTGTGTGTGTGTGTGTGTATATATATATATATATATATATATATATATATATATATATATATATATATATATATATATATATATGTTATATTATATTATATTAGTGTAGGTGCACCACCAATTTTCAAGAAACATATGATCCAAACGTCTCTTCTTCATGTGGGAAAACTTACAGGATGACACTCAAAATATCCAATGCCAGCAAATAAGTTTACTAGGCAGCTATGCATGATGCTTATTGTTGATTGGTTCCAAATATACGTCTTTCATTTATACATGTCATCCATCACCGTATACATCAGAAAAGGTCATGAGCATAACAGTACCATCAGGGAGAATGTACCTGCTCGCTGGCAGAGGAAGGGGACCAAGGAAAAAGAGAATTTATGATCAGAAAGGAGGGAGGGGGAAAAACCTCCGTCTCTAGCCTAGATCAATCATGATACGGGCTCCCAACCCCTTACCAGCGAAAAGGTGATTCACAACATAAAATTCCAAATGAAAGGAGTATATATATATAATTATATAGAAAAAAACTAGCAGTAACTTTTTGCTAAAACCATGCGAAGACTGAGGGTCCAGCATGGCCGAGGCGTATGCCGCCGCGATCGGCGGCGTAGTGTTATTTACCTGGTAAACAATAAATTAAAGGTCAAATAAGATGCCTCTGTAAGAAAAAACCAAAAGGAGATGGTACTCAACTTAGGTGATGCAAATTCTGGAAGGGATGACATGATGTAAGATCGAAAATCACGAAAAAACAGCACCAAGAAAAAACACGATGGTGTGCTGAAAGCATGCTAAGTTGGAATGTTTCAAGATGGTGGCTGTGGTGTTGGCTGGCTGGGAGAAGAAGGTGAGGTATGTGACGGCTCCTCACTTTTAGGGGTTTTGAGATTGGAGATCTCTATAGGGCAGAGGCCTGTGGCAGTGGCAACACTCACCCTTTGTGTATACCGACACCATCAAATGGCGCTCGAACTGGGGGTCGTAACCCTAGCATTGTGTTTAGCTTTTTCTCTGGTATTTTTAGCAATACTTATACCTAGAAATATTTGCTAAATGGATATTTCACCGGGTGACACAGGTCTTCCCCCAGAAATAGATTTTTCCTTTGTCAAAATCCCTTTTATACAAATATATTTTATTTATTTACTTTACATGTAGTATTTAACTCAAGTTTTAGCAGTCCGCTGTACTTTAGAGACAGACGTATAATCACTGTCAGAGACATAGCCTAAAGAGTACTCGATTACTCTAGGTAAGGAGAGTTCTCCGATAAATAATAGTTAACAGTTCATCTTCAACTGTACTTTACTTGCACATACTGTAAATGCAAGTAGAGTACAGTTATATCATAATGACAAATTACAGAATAAAGAACAAATGGACAAACTTAAATTCCTTGCTTCAAGGTTTTCAGAATTCTCTTTAGATTTAGGCTTGTTAAAGTTGTCAAAATAAACATACATTAAGACAATAAACTTTTTATCGAAAAGTTTATTAAATGTGTGCATGTGTATAAGTACATTGGTTCTGTCTGATGACTTTGAATGAGTGTGTAGCTGTTACTAAATAGTTTATCAAAATATTCTGGTTAGGTACAGTGTATCTGTATACTGTACATTTGTTAGTGTATGCATTCTTTGCAATCAGTTACATTAGTATAATATACACAGTAAATTATACACAAATTAATTAATTGTTTAAGAGTAATCAGTAGGGTACACATGTATTAACATGTAGCTGTGTAAGTATACCATCTCTCTCTCTCTCTCTCTCTCTCTCTCTCTCTCTCTCTCTCTCTCTCTCTCTCTCTCTCACACAGAAATCTTTTATAACTATCAGTGAACAGTAATACTGTACAATGATAAAGAAGCAAACCCCATAGTACACATTTGTTTAGAAACTTTATATCTGATGTATTAGTGTGGGCATTCATATAACCAATTACAGTCAAATAATGAAACAGGAAAAATACGCAGTATTACATGTACTAACATCACCAAGAAAATAAATAAATGCAATAATAAATATACCGGAAGATGTCATCAGAACTTGAAACATCTAATGATGTTAGGATCACAAGAAAAGTGCATACAGGATATAGAAATAAAAAAACACTATGCTATTTATGCTTAAACAGTAAAATTGCCTTATTCCTATCAGTATAGATGTTCTCTGCTATTGTTTAGAACATATTTTTGTGTAATGAGATATTTTGCTTAACATACTGATGAACATTATATATGAGATATATGGTGACAGTGAAAAGTCAGGTCACCATGGAAGATGTATGAGAATGAGACATTCCAAAAATGTAGGCACCAATTTAAGTGCATTTATGAATCATATTTATTCATCCCAAACCACCCCCCCCTTTTCCTTCTGAGTGATCCCATGTTCCAAATTGATGATGTCTGACTTACTATGGCTGAAAATGGTTGCACCATTCTTTGTCCAGTTATAATTGTATCATATAATCTCTATTGTTCCAGAAAAATTTAGTAGCTGGCAAGGACTTGGACCATAGGATTTTGGAAATTTGGTGGTGTACTAGAGTATATATATATATATATATATATATATATATATATATATATATATATATATATATATATATATATATATATATATATAGAGATATATATATATAGATATATATTTGTTTATTTGTTTTTTTATTTATTTATTTCCAGTACCTCTTTACTTCAAAGATGGAGAGAGTTTTAGATGTGATATATGCATTAACACTTTACAAAAATAAAAGAAACTGTGCTTTGTTTATAAATATGTACATATATATACAATATATATATTTTATATATATATATATATATATATATATGTGTGTGTGTGTGTATATATATATATATATATATATATATATATATATATATATATGTGTGTGTGTGTGTGTGTATATGTATATATATATATATATATATATATATATATATATATATATATATATATATATATATATATATATTATATAGTTATAAATGATATAATATATATATAAGGATAGTTATAAATGATACAGGAATATTACATGTGAGAATGAGATAATGATGAAAGGGAAAGAAGGCTTTGACAAGCCTTTGCACAGCAATTGGAGAATAGTATGTGGCATTGTCAGTTAATTTCCTGTGGGTACCAGAAGAGTTGGAAGACCCAGCTTAATTGGAATAGAATTATGAGATAGAAGGCCTTGAAATGAGTGGAAATTTCTGAAACACAGGAAAAGTATGTAATGGAAATTCACAGAGACCTTTTGCCTCATGTGGTATTGAAGGCAATGGTGATGAATATACATATATATATATATATATATATATATATATATATATATATATATATATATATATATATATATATATATATATATATATATATATATATATATATATATATGTGTGTGTGTGTGTGTGTGTGTATATATATATATATATAATGTAAATGTTCTGACATAGGAAAAGCCTCATTTTTATAATAACATCATCTTTTAAAGTAGTTACCCTGTGGGCCCACCAGGGACTCCATAAGACAGACCAAGTAATGTCAAGAGGTCTTTCATAGCTGGTCTAGGCCAGAATATTTCCTGTTGATATCGGTGGATGCGTTTTAGCTATAGTAATACTTTTTTATTTATTTATATATCCCATTTTCAGCATTGAGACATAAAAATAATCAAATAGTACTATTTAAGATTTTATGGTTGTAGTGCAAGCAATATCAATGTTATGAAGTTTTGAATCTAGGATTGATGAATACTTTTTCTTTTATTGAACGCATCAGTGCTGGATAAACGTAAGTTTTGGAAATGTTTCGTCATGGTTTATCCAAAATTTGGCTAAATATATTTTCTTACAGCTTTGATATATAACAGGTTTCACTCTTTTGAAACATTTTGTGGCCTTATTTGAAAAAATAATTATGTTTTCGATTCCAGAGGAGAGATAAATCCTATGCAGTATGTTAAGGTTGCCAGTTAGTGATTTTTAACGCAATCATATGTAGTCATGTAACATCACTTTTGAGCTTAGATGTACAATGATAGAGTATAAATAGGGTTATTATTCACAATTCTGCAGATATGGCGCCAGCACAAGGGTTGGTTAGGCCTCTCACTATTTGTTAGATCTGTGTAAGCAAACATCCACTGCAAGTTCCCATTCCTTTTTAGGACCCTGATGCTAAGTGGTCAAGAAGACTGCCTATCAGAGCCTGTGGGTTGTGGTATAATTGGAACCACTGAATTGAGGAGGTGACAGGAGTCATGGGACCATACTCAAGGACTAGGTAATAGGAGTCCCTGTAAGGTTGGGTTTTTGAAGGGCAAAGGACTGGAGAAGGGAGCTAAAGATTTCAGTAGGGGAGTCTGTGCCAAACCCATGGAGCAAGGACTCCAGCAGCATGATCAATTAGTATAATAATGACTCCATGGCTGGGAGATTCCCCAGTCAAAATGAATTTCATGATTTTGCATGAAGCTAGGAAATTTTACTAAAACACACTATTTTGTAGGAATTTCAAGACTTTGTACTGTGTACTTAACTTCCTCTGGAGAGATTTGTGAAACGTCATTAATAAAGCATTACAATAAGAAAAAAAGTCTTTGAGCCAAATGATCTGTATTTACACAGTTGCAGACTAAGAATAATGGCAGGCCTGGGCAACCCATGGACTTTTGCCACATTTGCAGAAGAAGGGTTGATTGATAGTAATCCTCTTGGCAGGATATTGAGTCAATTGTATACTTTATCACTATACCAACTGGCACTGGTCTGGCTTAGACCAACCCACGAGAATTTTTGATATAGTTGATCTGTCTTACAGAGCCCCTGGCAGAACCATAAGGGTAACTCCTTTAAAGACAATCAGTGGCTACCCTATAAAAAAAATATAATATATATATATATATATATATATATATATATATATATATATATATATATATATATATATATATATATATATATATATATATATATATATATATATATATATATATATATATATATATATATATATATATATATATATACATACATACATACATACAGGCAGTCCCCTGGTTATTGGCAGGGTTTCAGTTCTGATGGCGTGACGATAAGCGAAAATTGCCAATAACCGAAAAATCTGCAATTTTCGGTTATTGGCTCCAATACGCGATTATCGTTGCCGATAAGCGGAAATTGGAGCATATTGGTGCTGAAAATCACCGATTTTCATTGCTAGACAAGCGCTGAAAAACCAGATTGCTGATAACCGAGCCCGCCAATAACTGGGGACTGCCTATATATATATATATATATATATATATATATATATATATATATATATATATATATATATATATATATATATATATATATATATATATATTATAAAACATATATATACTGTATATATATATATATATATATATATATATATATATATATATATATATATATATATATATATATATATATATATATATATATATATATATATATATATATATATATATATATATATATATATATATATATATATATATATATATATATATATATATATATATATATATATATATATATATATATATATATATAAAATATATGTACACTGTATATGTAATAGGTTTTGACATAGGAAAAATCTGTTTTGTAGCCACTATGATGTTTCAAAGGAGTTACACTCTCATGGTCCCCCCAGGGCCCCATAAGACAGACCAACCAATCTCAAAGAATTCTCTTATAGTTGATCTCGGCCAGAATAGTGCATGTTGGCACAGTGATATAATATAAAGGACTCAGGACAGGAGACCTCTATTTCCTGTCCACACATCGACTGCCTTGGACTTTTCCTTCACCTTACTCACATGTGACAACAGCGCGTACGTTGGCTATATTCCTCATTATGCTCCAGGTCTGTGCAAGATAAATGTTCACCACAGTCCCATGCCTTTTTGTCAGGGAAAGTGGATGGTTTTGAGGATTCACAGAGGCTACCAAAAATAGGTTTTTCCTAGGTCAAAATCTGATTTTTGATAGTTTAGCTGCAGTTTATCCTCAAAGGAGCTTACAAAAGAAATTGAAAGGTGACAAAATGGCTTACCTCTTAATAAATAAATCCCAGCAACCCAGATAAATTTTTGGTCCGGTGTATAATCACTGGTTATCAACCATTTTCTTTGTTCTGGATACCCATGAGGATTTGGCAGTAAAGAACAGGAAACAATGCAAGAACCTATATATGTATTGTTCATTGTGGTTCTAAGGTGAATTATCTAATAATGTTTGGTCTGGCTGCGGGATTATTGTGCCTTCCCCAGCAGTATCTCAGCATGACCACCACTTTCAAGGCAATAGTGTTTCAGCAATATCTCAGCGTGAACACCACTTTCAAGGCAGTAGTGTTTCAGGAATTTTTTATCCAAGGTAAAGTCGCAAGTTATCAACCATTTTCTTTATTCTGGATACCCATTCAGGTTTGCCAATAAAGAACAGGAAACAACACAAGAACCTATATATATATATATATATATATATATATATATATATATATATATATATATATATATATATATATATATATATATATATATATATATATATATATATATATATATATATATATAAACTTTGTGGTTTTATGGTGACATACCTAATTATGTTGGGTCTTGCAGTAGGATTGTTGCACCTTCCCTGTTTCAGGAATACTGCCCCTAATAACCACCCCACAAACTCAGAGGCTTCTTCAAAAGAATTATTTCCGAAGTTAACAATGTAACCTTTTGGATGTCATGCAACTTAGGAAATGAGTGAGGGTCTGCCTTTTTTATGAGGGACACTAAAGTAATTCTCTGCCCATGTAGGGAGGGTGGTTTGTTTGCAGTAGGGTGTGAGAAAAACGGGACCATCTGGGGTGTTTGCCATGACATCTAGGTACACCTTGAGTTCTTGAACCAGGCATTATGTTTTATCTGAAATAGTGAGTTCCCTTATCAGAAAAGGGGATTTTCCCTTCAAAAGGTCCTCATTCTTGGCTAGGAATGATGGGCCAGGAGGCAGCAGTAAATGACAACTCGTTGTCCCTGACTAAGGGAACCCAATATGCTAATCCAAGCTCCTGATACCAAAGCGGTCAAGAAGATGCCTTTTGGAGCATACGAGTTGTAGCTGTATTGGGCCCACTGAATTGAGGGGATGACAGGAGTCTAAGAACCCTATTCAAGGACCCTGTGATGAGAAGCCTTGCAGGAGCTGACCTTTGCATTGCAAAAGACTGGAGAAGGGAATTCACAATATCTATATCAGAATCAATTCCAAAACCATAAAGCAAGGGTTCCAACAGTACTGCCTTGTATGCCACGACTGTTGTAATAGCAAGGGACTTGACCTCAAAAGATATATAATAAAATGTAAAGCTGTTGCAATAGATTTCAGTTGGGCTCTCAGTGTGGTAATTAAATCACATTTTCCATATGGACTGGTATGTCAGATAAATGAAGCCCATAGTTCTAGCACTAGGTACCTAGCAATGTAAGGTAAATAATCTTCATGGCAAACTAAATTTCAGAATCCACACATGAAGGTCACAGTTCAGAAAGGAAGATGTGTAGACGACTTCCCTTCCTTCTGTTTGGGATAGAACAGCGGGCGGTAATGGGATCTATTCTCTTGTCCGTTGTTAAATAAAAATGGAACCAATGCTTATTTAGCTAATTCTGGGCCACTAGGTAAGCAGTTCCATTGAAAGCTAGTACAGTAGATAATTCAAAGCCTTCGAAATATGGGACAAACGTGGAAAAAGTATATTGCCCTCCATTTGTTCCGGTCTTGAAAGAATGCATCTTTTACTACTGACTGAATGCCCAGGTTCAGAGATGCACACACTGGAAGTTGATAGTTCTTGCATGTGGCAAACAGGTCCACTTCTGAATGTGGAAGCATGTTGGCAAATACTGACGTGCAAGTGTTGAGCGTGAGCCCAACCTCTTGATATAAGATATTGCAAGCATACTGTCTAGGACTGACAAAATGTGGGTTCCTTTTGGAGGTTTCAATTTTTTGAGATGGAAAGACATGCAGCAGCTCCAGAAAGTTGATATGGCACTTCCTCAGAGTAGGTGGCCATCATCCTGCTACCTGACAATCCTCTCAATGGCCTTCCCAACCCATCAAGGAGGCAACCATATGTACTATCACTTGAATGGACAGTGGAGTCAGGTCAGCCTGTTTGCCAGGGACCCCTTCCAGGTCCACGGACGGAGTATTGTCCCAGTCTAAGATGAAGGCGATCTCAAACCTTTACCTGGCATGGGAGAGTCAGACTCTGGTTACATCCTACATTTGAAATCTCAGGATTAGATCTACTGCAGACACAAAGTGTAACAGGCCCAGACTTCTTGCCAACTGTTTTCTGGAAAAGCTGGGCTGTGGAAGGAATCTTCTCAGGTCCTTCCTTATTGTGGTTTGAGTGCTGTTGGGAAGAGACAGCTGGCCACAAAGAATACCCCAACAAAATCCCAGTTTCAGAAGCATCTGCTGGATGTAAGGCAGGACTTGTTCCTATTTGTTAGGAAATCTTTTTCACTGAAGTCCTTCGACTACTACTCTCAGGTTTCATCAGCACTCTTCTCTGGTGGCTTCCCAGATTAGCCAATCATTAGTTAGGCCACCAGTTAAATTCCTCCTTTCTTGAGCTCCCATAAAATAAATAAAAACAGTATATAGAAAAATTTATGCATACAATGTGTGTTCAGACTTGACAGGTCGAGGATCAACCTTTGTTGGGAGGAATCCTTCTTGGGGACACTGAATAGTGGTGACAAATAAACACGTTTTTCTTTATGGCCCCTTTTAAGGGTGGTCATGTTTTTTGGAAAATATTCCTTTAGAGGAGGGGAAGGGTGAGACCATCTCTACCCTAGCCCATTGAAAATTACTGTGTCCCCAAGGGAAGGACTTCCACTACTTGTGGTGCTGAAGACTACGACCCTGACTGCACAAGTCCTATTGGGCTCCACTTCTTCCCTTGCCTTCAATACGCAGTCCAGGAGTTGATTTTCTTTTTTCCTGGTAGGAGCATCTTTGTCCACGTTGTAAGTGTTGCTGCTGCTAATGTTGTCCTTTCTTCTGTTGACTGGAGGTTGATTTGGCTCTGATTCATACTGACCATTCTTGAACGTAGGAAGAGGAAATTGTCAAGAGTATTGTTTCCCAGATTCCCCTTTTTAAGACTGCATATTGTGCAATTCTGTTGCTGGGCTCGTTCAGTGAGTTGTGCAGCAACAGATTCTTCAAACAGGTCCCAACAGAAGAGTAAAGAATGTAATAGGGAGGTTACATTGTTGGGGGGGCCAAATGTTGGAGCCTGCCAATGCTTCCTTTCAAGCCTTAATGCTACACTCCACAAAGTAATAGTGTGTTCCCCATAGGGTCCGCATAAGTGTTTTGGTTATGAAAGAACTTTAATAGCTATTTTCAGCATAGTAGTAAAAGTTATAATATTGAGGAGGTGGAGCCTAGCATAAAATTCAGCCATGACTTTCCTGAGACCTTTCTCATAGGGGTCCCAAATTGCTGGGTAGCCATGTCCAATGGCAGCTTTTTCCTCTCAAAAGGAAGGACAGTTGTTGCCCATTCCTTTGTAGAACTATCAGATACCTGTAATGGGATGGCAGGGACAAATGGCTTTATTTCTACCATTAACTCTCGTTTTCCTGTCATCACAGAATGTGAAATCCTATCTTCATATGAAATCCTGTCTTCACATGATTGGTTGTTGTAAATGTGAAGGGACAGAGGGCTAGTGCCTCCTGGAGAGGGTAGTGGTTCTCTAAAATTGTTGTTGTGCTATACAGTATTTTCCATTAAACTGGAGAAAGGTTGTTTCCACAGCTTTTATTGCTATATTAATATATAGGATAATCATATCCTGCGATGGTTTCTGAATTCCTGTTAAAAGGACAAAGCACCATTCTGTATTGGGAATGGCCGCTTTGTCCAGAAATTCTGTATGCTCAGCCTCAATCAGTTTTCCTGTCATTAATGAGGAATTTTCCATCTAGTGAAAGGAGGTACATTAAGGCATGTCACCAAGGGTTATCAGTATTATTTTTAGGGACAGATAGTGGTGCCCCCTACTACATTCTGATTTGAGATTTAATAGTTCGACCTAGTCATATTGTTACCAGTCGGAGGTCTGGGAGCAAGTAGGCTGTCTCTTATTACCCATTCTGATTTCATCAGGGATCTAGACAACCACTTCAACTTCCTTTTGGCTTTGGTTTTTTATTACCCTGTTTCCGTGACCTAAGTTTTTTGGTGAGAAAACGAATCTCTGCCTGGGCAGGCCGTGCAGCCTCTCTATCCTCTATTTTAAAGGATGAGAAATTTTTACACAAAATACCCAATTCTATATCTAGGACAGACCTGAGAATCATGGATAGCGTCTCTGATATACTGATGCTCAGTCATCCTTTATACTCTTCATGCTTTCATCCCAGAATTCTGAAAGTACAGTAAGTGGAATTTCCCTATCAGGAAAGCCTGTGTGAACTGATTGATCCAAGATAATCGTATCATCACTGCCTTGCAGTATATTAGTCCAGGATAAATAACTACCCTCTTAGAAGGTACAGACAGTTTTGGTGGGGTTGGGTGAACCCTATCAGGTTCCCCTTCAATATCTGATTGCTGCATAGGAGAGACAAGATTCTCATTAGAGGTAACTCTCTCATGTAAAGCAGAAGATTGTTCCCTTGATCATCGGGATTCAGAAGGGAAATTTCAGTGCTAGATCCACTTCATGTTGGGTATTAGTGACCTCTCTCCCAAGGGGACTCTTCGTTTCCATCAGAGGAGTTGAAGTGGGAGTTCCTAGAATCCACTGCTTTTGGAGCATTGCCCAAATGTGATTTCCACTCTGAGACATGCACTGCCGGAGTTCTGCCCCAATGATGTAATCTCCTCCTTCCATACACCTACTGAACTCATAGAGACTGCTTAAAATGAGCTCATTCATCATTTAAATTTGCTGTCAAGAGCATGTTGCATATTTCAGACATGTCTGACAACCAACCAAAATCTCCTTTATCCCTACAGGGGCTGGCTCACAGCAGGTAGTTGTGAGACATTTCCACTGGCAAAAAGTAAGAGTGAGCAATTCGCTGCTGCTCAGGTAATCTGTGGGTCCTGCGTAATATCAACCCAGTAGTGAAAAAAGAAACAAATGTTTATTAAAAACTACATAGTGTGAGCTCCTATATCACTGTATAGGTAGCAAACACTTCAGATTAAAATGGGCTGATATGGCACTAGTACATGAAGTTAGGTAACATGATCAATGGGTCATATCCATAAAATAGTAGTAATGTATTAAAATATTAATTCACAATTATTACCGTACCATTGCCTTAGAGGATTTACTCACCAATGCTTCTAAACTCAATTAAGACAAAACTAAATGGATACTCATACAATATATTTCTATACATTTCATAACATTTGATTACAGTACCTGGTGTATCCCCCTGCATAAGGTAAAGGTTATAGGCTTTGATAGTGGGTACATAATCAAAATCATTAATTATTGGAATTAGCATACCAGATTTAAATAAAATCAGTATCTCTATGTTTTTAATTTGTTTGACAAAGCTGCACGAAAAAGTAATTTCCATATTCTTGTTGACAAAAGAGCATCGCGACAATCTTTAAAACATCTGTGACTTCACTACCGGCGGAGTAATACCTGCTGGAAGTAGATCCACATGAATGTATTTCCTCTAACACTTGAAAAGAATGCCAATATTAAGGGTAACTGGGAACTTTCTGTGTCTGAAAATCCATTAAGTTTGACTGTAAAATACTACAAAGGAAATACTGGCCTTTGGTAAACACCAAGGCTCATAAGTCAATCATGATTGGAAACTACGATCATGGCTAAGTTTCATTTACAAGAAGTTAGGCTAACCTGATTTACTCTTTTGGTAACTTCAGTGTATCCATCAATGTTAAAAAACTCATTGACTAATGAGTTTTAATAACAAAATTGTCTTAGAATTATTACATTAATGCTAATTATCTTTTTGCCTGACAGGAACAAAAAATACAGCACAGCAATTCAGTGTAGCCTAGCAATCTAATCCTAATTTCTCACCATGAAGGAAACCTACTGCTCCCAATTTTAACAAATCTAAGCCTCCCTGTTAAAATTTTAAGGAAGTAAAACTTTTCACTGGGTCTTAAAATTATGTACTTAGCTTTAAAGTTTGGAGCAAACACTGGGGACAAGTGAACTCTGTGGCAGACCAGAGTGTAATGAGGAACATAGTCAAATACATGC